>NW_008824411.1:2144310-2192839 GCF_000699105.1 Pygoscelis adeliae | reverse complement strand
TTGTGCCCTTGTTCTTCAGTTGCACATTAATATGTTCAATACCAGGCTTTATGTCCTCACCTGTCTGGGGATTAAAATACGTCCACCCAAGGATGTTTCCGCAGGCCTCTCTCCTGCAAGGCTGGGGAGAAGGGGCTAGACAAGGGGGTGGAGGGAGGCTGGTCCGGGCAGGAGGAGGTGGGCAGCAGGAGGGGACCGGAGAGAAGTGCTAAGTGCAGTTTTGTGAAATGCAGCTCCGTTTATGTTAATCCATCAAAACATTCAACATGACTTGTACCACTTGTTTTGTAGGTGGTCCTCGAGCAGCTTCTTTCTCCTCCCCTCCCCAGATCCTTCAGTTTCTAGATCAAAAATATTCTTCTTCAGATTCCCAAAGAATAATGTTTTCCACAACTTCTCCTAACTCATTCTTCCAAAGTAGTACATTCAGAGGATTTGTTTCCTAATTCTTTTCCCCCAGCTCCTCTGCTGGTGACTCACGGGTTGCTGCCACACCGGTGTTAGTGAGTGGCCAGGTCTGCAGAGCTGTGAGCTGGCATGGAGCAGCAGACCCCAAGTCCACTCCTGAGTGCTTTGGGGTGAGCTCGCACCTGACCCAGCACTTACGACAGGGACATGTGCCAGGAGGAACGCAGGGTGTCATCCTGGATCACCCCTTGAGGGCTGCATCTGCGTGTCCTAGCTGGCGTCAGTAAGCGTGCTCCTCCAGGGCTGAGGAGAGAGAAAAGAAGAGAAAAGCCATCAAAAGCTGCCTACTCTTCATCTAGCTTCTGTGTATTGCATGGACTGCGGTCATTAACTCAGGATGACCAGATCTAAGCCTCAGAGACTGGAGAAAACAGAGTGTTTCCAAGCATGTGAGTGCATGTGAGGGAGGAGTTCAGGTGGGAGCTAAGCTGAGAGTGAAGAAAGTTATTTCGGTTCATTTTTATTGTTAGCTTTACTTTGGTTGCAGGCTTTTTGATGGCTGTAGGTGAAACAGTATTATGCCACTGCAGCGATTGTAGTGTCTGCCTGCACCCAAACGGCACATCCTACACATGGGGCAATATTGCAATCATGTCATCGCTACCATCATCAGAGTGCCTTAAACAAGCTTCAAGGTGACACTGTAGTCACTCAGAAATTACACAGATAGTGACATTCATGTCATCCTGATACAATGGTGACATTAGCATCTAATTATCTTGTAGTCAATTTACCATCAGTCACATCCTGTATATCACGTATCGTACCACCTTGACTAACTGAATCTCCCGGGGACATTAAATAAGTTCAGATCACCAAGAATTCAGGTGATCGAGGAAGCATTCAACAAATTTGATAGGCATTGCAGTGCTGAACTCTGTTTTGAACGACAGGGCAGTTTGCTGCTGTAAGGCCTGGATAAACAGGGATGCACATAATTGTGAAAATGAATGGAAAGGAAAATGAGAAGTTTGGACTCAGAAGACCAGACAGGAATAGCGTTATGGCCGTCTGGCTTCCAGAGCCACCCAGCACGCTGGGACCTGGTGCCTGCTGGACGCGGCAGCAGCCCTGCTGGCGCGGGGCAGGGGAACGGGCGTGCAGGAAGCAGGACAGAAAGCCCTGCTTTGCTGGGAGGAGGATCCCGGTAATTAGCCCGTTGTGCAGCCCTGCTGGCGCGGGGCAGGTGAGCGGGCGTGCAGGAAGCAGGACAGAAAGCCCTGCTTTGCTGGGAGGAGGATCCCGGTAATTAGCCCGTTGTGATTATAGCTGACCTGACTTAAGTCCGTTCAGCTTCTTCCTATTGTTAGGGCATCGCTAATTTCTCATTAGCACCAGGTGCAGCCAGGGTTGTCACAACGTTATTGTGTGAGATGGCGAAACTTAGTTTGTATGAGCAGAGGATAGGGTGATCATTACTGTCATTACTGAAGACTGATCATTTCATCCAGACATCTGAGACATCACTGAGGTTGGTCAAGTAATAGGAAAAAACAGTGAGTAATGTATTCCACAAAAATTCCGATGTGAGCGAGATAAATCATCTGCATTAAATGATTCGGCCAGTTATGCAGTCCTGAAGTCTTCAAATTCTGCTCTCCTGTGTGATGCTCATTGTCTCCGAAAGGGTGAATTTTATTAAATAATATTGAGCTCTTCTGTAAGAACATGCACATTACTCTAAAACAATACCACTGTTGTTACTAATAAGCACTCCTGAAGAACAACTGTGATGTTAGGGTTCTGGGAGTCTAGCCAGTAGAATGTTTTCCTCTGTTTAATTAGATAACAGTCAACATATTTCAGAAATAATGTCTCTCCCTCAAGAACCATTTGTTTTAAGTGTCAAGTTTTCTGTTTCTCGATTACCCTTTTTTCAGCAAGCATTTCTGATTTTGATTAATCTTCAGTTGTTATTAATGCCTTCCTGGCTGTTTTATCCAGAAATGAGAACTATAAATTCATATCTCTGAATGTAATCATACCTGTATTACAGGCCCATCACAGAAAACAAAACAAAAAAATGAATGCATCTTTACATCTCAGTATTATTCAAATGAGTTCTTATTTTTCTTTTTTTATGGGTGACCTGGTTCGGGGATAGTTTTATGCATGTTTTTTGTGTAGGTAATCACACCTAAATATTATCTCCTTGCTTGGCACTTGAGGTCACTTAAGGTAATTGCAAAACTTAGTTTTAATGACATGGTTAGTAATGAATTGCATTGGCTACCCAGAGCAGTTGTCCTAATGTTATCAGTCAGCTGCTTAGATATTCGCAAGGGAAATCTTATCGTTATTCACAGAGACAGAGAAACAAACATTAAATTTAATTGCACTACTGAGCACCAGAGTCATAATCTTTATATGACAGTTAATGCTTTCATTACTTATCAATTCACTTATTATGTTACTCTTTCAAAAAGCTAAGCATCTAACAAATAGAAGTAGATCTTTCTCTTCTACATATGTAAAGACAGATAAATGACAGAGTATGATTGAATAAGTATACTGTATAATTTTATTTTATATGAATAGTTTTACTAACTCCTGATGGCATCTTTATATATCTTGATAAATACATTTCAAATAAAAAAAAGTTTTCATCCATTTTATGTAGGCCTTATTTCAACAAAGCCTGCAGTACCTCATTAGACTTAGGCAGTTCCTAAAGCACATCCTTTTTCAGAAGCATTCTTAGGCACAGATCTAATTCGTTCAGCTGGGATTCACAGTGTGTTGACTCTGATCCAGCAGGATTCCTACACGCACGATAAACATTACGTACATGAGCAATCCTGTGTATGTTGACAGTGTTTCTACATGTCAAAAATTAGTCGTGTCCTTCAATACCCTCCTGATTGTTTTCCTTGAATGCACTTCGTTAAATGCCTGTTTAAATATTTGGAAGAATCAGGTCTATAAGAGAATCAAAGAACAGCAAGAAAGTCACAAAGTCATATTGAAATTTTGATGCTACTTTAATGAGTTTCATGAAGTTCTTGCATGCAGTTCTTTTGTGTAGAACCAAGCTGTAGTGGCCATTCCAAACTAGTGTTATCAAAGAGCTGCTGATAGCTGATTTGTTTAATTATCAAACTATATCTGATAATAAAAACATAGCCCCTGATTGATCAGTCTGTACGGACACCTAGAAGCAGCTAGTAGAGTGCGAGTGCACACAGTGAAGCCTGTTACTTGGTGGTGTTTATAAGCCACACATTATTGCTGCAGTGTAGTGGCAGTAGTTGTCTTCAATGCAGTCTAGCTTCTTGCTGAGGAAATAATGCAGAGAGTGCTTGAAAATTTGTGTTTGATATCTGGAAAGAAATTAGATTTGGCCATATTTTCTGCTACCCATTCAAATGTGCATGATTGAGAGAGGCAAATACAAACAAAAAAAATATAGCATCTTACCAAGTTGCCTGCCCAGTGCTAAGGGACACAGGTAACCACTGAGCTTCTCTGTTTCACGCTGGCATCAGAAGAGCTATATCCTTAATTTCGCCTTTAATTAAAACCGGGGGTTGTTTAATTTGTTCCCTGCAATGGTATTGGAGATGTATCCAATAGCAGGCACAGTACATGCCAACTTTCTTCTGTTTCAGTAATTCTTGCTATGCACCTCTACTTAAGCTCTAAAACAAAACCTCTTCAGCAGTCTAAGGCTTTAGCTTATTTTTAAATGATTATAGTGCTGGTAATAAAGCTTTCATGTGGAGTAAGAAGGAGATGAACATTAAAATAGTCAGGTTAAGTGGCACAATAATTTATCCTGCTAACAAATGGGGGGAAGCCCTTTTTGTAATAATTTCTTTGCTTTGCATAATATTTGAGTCTAAAGCAAACAGGATTTTTTCAGCGTGCTATTGATGTGTGTATACTTGATGTGCCATGTTAATAAAGCACATGAAAATTGAATAAGCGGCAGGTTGTCCTCTTAACACACAGGCTTGCCATTACCCAGAGTGCACACAGCAAATGAAAAGTTCAATAATTCATAAACAGTGCTTTGTACTTGGCAGAATTGAGGAAGTGAGGGTAATCCTGCCTTATAATGCAAGATCACCCCGAAGTAAAGCCCTTTAGGAAGAACAAACCTTAATAAACAAAAAGTGTCTGGAGCCACTGATCTTGTTTCAGACCGACAGCTCTGGTTCATTTGATCGTTATAGCTTGCATTGCTCTCTTCAGGCCCAGCATCCTCCTGGCGTGCCAAGTTTTTGTTCCTACGTTCACTTTTGCTGTGCTCCTGCTGCTGCTTTGCATGCGCTGGGTGATCTGCTCCCTGGCCCCAATGAGCCTGCACAGATGATGGCTCTGTAACTACGTCTGCCTGTTCATGTGCTCCTTGTGCCCCTCAGTCCAGGTACCATGGTGCATTCAGAAAGGTGACTTGTCGTTTCGAGAATGGCTCGGAGTTGCTCCCCCAGGAGCAGCAGTGGAGCTTGGGATGGATCCCCACTGGGATGCGGCCTCTGCAGGCTGCCTGCTGCTGGCTGCCCACCTCTGGCCTGGGGACCCGGCGCTGCCCTGCCTCGTCCTCCTGCTGTGACGCCACTGTCAGGACCCTGCTCTAAAACGCACTGTGACTGTGTAATCATTTCCCCATCTGATTTATGTTTCTATGCATTAACTAGCAGTGAAGCTACCTCTCGGCATCCCTACGTTGCCATTTCAATCCTCTGCATTACTGTCTGCAGATGCTGAAATGCACAAACAACTTAGTAAAATCACTCTCTTACTGCAGGATCCAATGTGTTTCTGTCATTTTTAATACAGCACCCAGTTTACAATCTTCAGCACACTTAACGAAGCAGTAAAACGATAACAAGTTACCAACCTCATTTATTTTGTTGCATAGTTTGTTTTGTAATTATCGAATGATGGTGGTTGCTGAATGGCAGGGCTGGGTCTTGGGCTCTGTTGCGTGTGTGTCTGTCTCAGGAGCGGTGAATGCTTCTGACGTGACATTGGGTGTTCAATCATCCATGGAGGAAGGCTGGCAAAGCTGTTTGGATGTCTCCTGTTGGAAGGAGAACTGGCCATGCTGTTTCATTCCGTGTTGCTTTGGGTGAATCACCCCTCGATCATGAAGCTGCTACTGAAAGACCTGCGGGCCCTGCGTGGCTCTGGCCAGAGTGGTGGGTCTGTGGGGCTGGGCGGCTCCAGTGGCTCCGGATGCCTGGACCCTGCAGCTGCTGGCCTCCAGTGGCGATGGCCCCCCTTGGCCCAGTGCTCCAGCAATGCCTTGGGCCTGTGGAGAAACTGGCGCCCTCCCTCCATCCCTCCCCTGGGCGGCACGGAGTGGCCTGGGACCTGGCAGGGCCCTGTCCAGTGCCCTTGGCTTGTCCCTCAGCCCGTGGCAGCGCTGCAGCCAGGCCCCCTCTGGGCAGCTGAGGCGGCCGATGGGAAGGAGAAGGCAGCGCTGGTAACGCTGCTGGGTGTGCCGCAGGGCACAGGGCACAGCTCCAGTCGCTGCCTACTGAAACAGCTTTGCTTTAACAACTGGCGTCTTCATGGCAGATGGTTCACGTTTGTCTCTTGGGCTCTGCATAACACTGTGCCTTCATCAGCTCCTGGGGCCAGTGCCTCACCAGCGCCAGCCCTCTGAGACGGGGATGGCCTCTTGCCTTGCCTCTGCGTGATCACCTACCGCCCACTGTGTCTGTGACTCACTCAGCTTCAAGGACTTAAAATGTTTTTTAAATTGTTAGTACAACTGGGACAATTAGAGCAGCGTAGATGGTGTATGTTTTTTCCTACCAAAATGGTGCTCAGTGCTACCAAGGCAGCATGACTTATCAGTGCTATACTTTGTGCAATGACTTTTAATCTACAGGATTTAAATATCCCTCTTAATTGTGTGTAAGATTTATGAATGCAGTGTTAAATTGCATGTCTGGGAGGGTTTTTTAAAATAACAAAATGTAAATTGCTGAGCTTTTCTGAAGTTTACAAAATACTTATCTATAGGTCTATCAGTTTCATACCAAAAGCCAGCCAGCCTTGTGGTACTAATCATCCGCCTGGGTGGGGTACTGAGGGAAAATATCCAAATTAACAGTTAACGTAGATTACTTAATGCATAAACTTTCCTAGGCAGAACTAATGTGGCTTTTCTTTGACTTAGTCAGCCATTTTTCAGTCTCTGTTTCAAGGAGCCGTGGGGTTTGCTTGAAAACCGAATCCAAGAGAAGCCTGTTGTCTGCAGCCGTACACTGCTCCGTGGTGGTCTGCAGCATCTCTCTCTGGACAGTTCTGGGTGCCTGCAAGTCCAAAGAAGGCTGAAAGCTGCCAGTTTACTGTAATATAACTTGTAAGAGAATTAAGTTTAAGGCAATCAGGGGAATTTTACTTCTGAATAAGAGTGTCCACACAAAGATACAATGAGGTTTAAGTAATCTGCTCTACATTCACAACGCTTGTTAATTTAGATTAGCTTTTGCCAAGCACCTTCTTGAGGATGACCACGTTGGTGCGGGGAGGTGTTGAGTTTGCTCTTGTTTTGTCTGCAGGGCATTTGCTTCTAGGAAGAAGTTTCCACTGCTTAACATGGCTCCCAGAAATCTTTCTGCATGTGTGATTGCGGTGCTCGTGTTCCTGTCTCTTCATGGCGTTGCCTTTTCAGACGAGGTGGCTGCTGGAGGAGGGCGTCTCCGACATGGTATTGCCGACCTCACCAGCAGGTGCCTGTTAAACAAATGCCCCGCACAGGAGAACTGGTTGGACCCTGTGGCCTCCAACGCCCCAACACCCTTGTCTACTCACCGACTTGCCAGGTTCGTAATGCTGTACTTACAGACTGAGAGGAGTATCGCGCCTCCCCAGGACGTGGTGCCGAAAGCAGGGCTGCAGACTCTGTGCCTGTGGTGAGAGGACAGGTGACTCTGAGCATGTGGAACAGGAGTTCAGGGGCACGCTGAGCTGCCCTGGCGAGGTCCCACCTCTCCAGCTGCTGTGGAGAGAGCTGGGGCACATCGCATGAGAGCTGAAGGGAGCCTGTGTCTGCACTTGTGGGGAGCAGTGGGTACCGGGGCGGCAAGGGAAACCTGGCCTGCCAGTCAAATGGGAAATGCACAAGGAAAAAAGTCACACGTCTTATTTTTAACTGTCATATTTTTTTAATGAGTGTTATTATGGATTCTTCAGCAAAATGCCTCTCCAGGCTTAATGAAATTTGGAGCCTGGCCGTGATTTAAGCCTGGTAAGTGATGCTAAATGTTATGTGGTTAAACCGTTGCTGCATTCTGTATATTCCCAATGATAATTAAGACCATAAAAGAAAATGCAAACAATACCTGCATTAATCAGCAAATTTGCTCTGCTAATATTGATATTTTTTCTTCATTTTTTGCAAATTTTGGCTAATGAATTTCCTGGCAAGAGTGCTTGCCAAAAAAGAAAATTTTGGTCAAATGTTGTAAAACTTTGATGGCATATGAAATGAGGGTTTAGATCCCAAAGTATATTTGCTAGAACCCAATTCTAAAGTTCATCTTGCCAAGAAAAATATGAAATATCATCTGACTTGCTTGCAAACGGGCAGCAGACAAAATTACTTCCAGGATGTATTCAGTGAATGGCTTAAAACTCCATAAAAGAGAACTGCGGTCTCCGAGGCACAGGCTGTTGAATAGTTAGAACAGTTACTTGCTATATTTTATTTACCTAACTCCCAATGCACACTGTGACCTCTTAGAATTTCACAACTGAACATAGCTCAGGAGCTTATGCTGTAATACTCTGTGCTTAAAATCAAGCTAAAGAAAATCTTGTTTAATTATAACAGCGTTAAGGCCCATCTCCTCCATGGCACAGTGACTAGAAGGCAATGCGGTCAATGCATGTCCAACAGGGATGTATCAGCTAGTTGGTTACCCATACATCTCCTCCCTCCCTAAAAGGTCCTAGCAATAGTCACTGCAACTCTTGTCTCTCCACTGGCTAGGAGCGGCAGGAATATGCGGCTTTTGTCTAGGTGTCCGGCACTTTTCAACAGCACCTCTCAATGACTGTACAGAGAAGGCTAGTGGTGTTAGCTCCATCATTTCCAGATGGGAAAAATGAAGCAACAGAGCTTGCGGCTGGAGGCAGACATGGTCAGGGTCTGAATGAGCCTCTGTTGCGTTTGATGCCATCGGAGTTGTTATAATTTTAAGCTAATTTTTTATATTGTCAGACTCAATATCATCAGTGTCACTACCACGCCTATCTGCAGCAAGGCCATCGCTGCTGCTGACACCATGGTCATGGTGTCACTGCTGATAATTTAAGTTTGACATTAGAAAGATTAATTTACTATGAAAATGACCCTCAGGAGACTAGTTCAGACGCAGGATGAATCATATTTGAAAAATTGGGTGTCTCGTTGTTTCAGAAGTTCTAATTAACTTTTTTTAACCATCAAAGTAGTGGATCCTGATACATCATGGCTGCCCATTTCATTCCAATGGGATGGCCGCAAGGAGTCAAAAACCCCTTTTACCATTCTGTGGTAGGCAGGATGACTTCTGTGTTGTGCTGGAGCTGAATCAGACTATTTTCATCTCATGCATTTTCACTGTGAAGGCTGAAAAAATATGTCTTGGATAAATTTGGAGCTAAGTTTTTTTCAAATATTTTTTCATCTTTTTCTGGAAAACCTAACAACCAAATATTTGTGCAAATCTTTTCCTGCTCTTTGTGAGCTCATGTCAGATACTTGGTCTGATCAAGTGCTCATAGCTGCCTGTGGTACAAGATGGAGCAGAATCAGAAGAAAGAGTAAGTTTTTTGCATAGGGTTTGCTAGTACAGGAGTATTTATCACATCTAAAGATGTCATTGTTCAGTATAGACTGTCTCCAGCCAGAGGTCTATGAAGCAGTTTCCTTCTGAAAGACATTTGCACAGTGCCCCTGTTATAGTGGGTGGTGATATTGGCAATTAAGAGTAGAAAACTTTTAGAATATTGCCTTAGAAGTACACTATTATGAGAATTGCCGGCTCTGCACAACCCTCCAAAGGTGTATATTCACTGGCTGATTGCCAGAGACTCTGTATGGGACCTGTGAGTCTGGAAAACAGGAGAAATTAAACCAAACTTATAATCTGTAACTTGTTAAGTTTTCTGACCACTTATCTGCTTTTCTTTTTTTCTGATGTTATTCTCATTTTCCTCACCATTTCTCCTGATGACACCTTTCATCCAATATTCTATAAAATATGATAATACAAAACTCTCAAGACATGGAGACTATAATAAGACCCAACAGTGACTCTAACTAAGGAATTTCTGCCACTTAAGTATTTCTTTTTCTTACTATATTGACTTGTTTTATATGCCCTAGCAGCTTCTTACTTTAGGAAATTTTGTCTCAGCTGTGCAGAAAAAGCTGGGATGTCTCTGAGATATGTTTGAGGTGAGCTAATATGCCTGCTTGCACTTGAAAGGTGTAGGAAGAGGAGAAAGAGGATATGACACAACCAACAGCATGAGTTCAGTCTAGCAGTCTGCTAGTAGTAGATCAAAAGAAAAGAAAAATGTATTTCCCTCTTTATTTTCTTGAATCCTCTTTGTGAAATGGGGTCATGCAATGCCTCCAAAACACCATTCCTTACATATTTTCAGTCCGAGACTTTGAGTGCTTAGAGAACTTCTGCAGCAGACCTCCAGGGTTTGGTCTACTTTTCTCTGCAGAAAACCACATGCCTGCATCCTTGGTTCAATGCTGTTAACTGTCCAAACCATCATTTGAACATTAATAATGGGTTCTGAGTAAGCTCTCCAGAGCAGTGATATAACTGTAAAAAAAACATATTTCCTGTGCACTTTCCTCTCTCTGTTCTCCCAGGATCAAAAAGCATGAGCTCAGCTCAGTACAATTTGAGTGCCAGCCCGAAGGCGTGTTTATGCAAGGTTGCCGAGGATTTTTCTAATATGGACTGCTGAGTTCGGTTTGTAAAGGCTGAGGCTGGTTCTGCAAATGCTCTCATCCTCTGTGAATTGCCATATTTGTTGAGGTAAGACAATAATTGAAAACAGTAATTTCTGGGTTCAGATGCCAAGGTGCTAGAAGTAGGTTGCTTCTGATGTGAAATCCATTGTTTGAGAAGGACCATCTGGGATGGGTCTGTGCCTAGCCAGTATAACTGGCTTCTCTGCCACTGAGTTACTCAAGGATATACAATTAAAGGAAGCTCTGAGTGCTCTCACCAGGACTGCTCTCCCCTGCCTTGCCCCGGTCCTGCTGCACAGCTGCAGTTCATACTTCAGACTCCTGCTCTTTCTCACATCTCTGCTAATCAGCAAGGTACTACTGATGCCAGCACTGTCAGCTGTGCCTGCAAACTCGCCTCTCCCTGCCTGTTCTGGGGCATCGGTGGGATTTTTGTTTCATTTCATATGTAAAAGCTCTGTCTTGAATGTATATGGTTGAAAGCTTCCTGATGGCTCTTGCTTGGAAACTTGGCACTGATGAAGTTGGAGGAGAGACAACTCATGCATTAGATTTTGTAGAACAGCTTTCTTGTTTGAAAAGAAAAAAAAAACCCCAAAAACCTACATTCACAAAAAAACATTTGGTAGCATGTGTCAAATCCATCTGCACATGCAAAACGTGAAAAGGAGGTGAAAACTGCTATTAAAATATAAATGCCAAAGTTCTGTAATAGATGGAAGATTCAAATGACCTTGTTTCAGCAACAACCAACCACATGATTCCCAATTTATTGGTCTAGGTGTATAATAAATACATCTCATTCGGCAGAGGGGAGCTCTGGCCGACACTCGTGCGCCACCCTGTGCACAGTGCCTGGGCTACTCGCATCCACTGCTCCAAAACCAGATTGCGGGCTGGCAGCCAAGAGATGTCAGTGACCTTCCAAGTTAATTTGCTTCTATTCACTAATGCAACGCAATTTTGAATGCAGCCTTTCCCTGGCCATCTTCTGTTGAATTTTATCTGAGCTTTTGTATGGGTGCGTTAAACAAAGGCAGACATTTCTTGTCACTGAGAGACATTATTTAAAAGATTATAGGCTCCTAAAGATGCAGCTAGGTGCCCACTAGGATTTTCTCAGAGCTTATTTGTTCTGGAAATATGCTTAATTCATACCAACATCAGTATTTTCATCAGCTTCAATTTAAGCTGGGCATGTAGGTAGTTTGAAAGTCTGTCTGAGTGGTTGTGAGCATGCATTTGTACCCCAAACCCCTCAGAAGTCAGGCCTTTAAATATTGCCATGATGGATGACAGCGGTAAGTTCCCGAGTGGATCGTTTATCTCCTAGGGGCTGCTCAGCCTTGGCCAGCTGCCCGGGCCAGCTCTGCACACCATGTTCAGAGCTGGGAAACAGGGCAGTGCTGCAGCGGCAGGGGAATGAGAGCTGTCAGGCACCTGATGCTCGGTGAGGTCTGGATAAGTTCCTACTGGGCTGGGAAACGTCATTTGTGTCGCTGCTTGCTAGACCGAGAAGCTGTTGTAGAAGGTCTTTGATCTTGGCACCCTTTTAAATTTCTTACTGTCAAAATAGCTTCTGCCCGTGGGGAGCGTGGGAACCAGGCACCATACAGCAGTAGCAATGTGAGTACTTGGAGCAAAGATATTAGTGGACAATGTAATAAGCGAGCAAGCAAATGAATACCTTGGGCCATTTATCATGAGCCAGATACGCAGGCAGAACTCTCTGCAGCTCTGTTAAAGAGAAAAATAGCTCCATGACAACTTGTCTATCAGTGTCAAGGAGACTCCCTAATTTACTGACGTCTGGAGATAGCTGCCTCTGGGGGAAGGAAGATCATGGTTATCTACTCGGGCACCAGCCAATAAGCAGAGCATGCTGTGTGCTATATTGAACTGCTGATAGCGCTGAGGCGGAGGAAGAGCCTTGCCCGGTACATGTGGTGCTGAACATACCTTTCTCGAAAATGACTCTGGAGATCTGCCCAGATGGTGTACTACATCTATTTCTCCAATGTACCAATTAGCATTTGAGCAGGCAATGTGGATGGTTACTAGTACTTTCTCAGTGGGTCTAGTATTGGGATTTTACTACTTTCCTTTAAAAAAATTTATTGGCTGCTATTAGCTAGCTGGCAAGTGCAAAATCGAGCACCTGTGTTGCTAGATACTGCCTGAGCAGCGAGCAGTACGGGTGACTGCTGGGCCATCTGCAGCGTGTCATATGTCATTTGCACCACTGGGGTGGAGAGGGAAGGATCACCTGGGGACAAGGAGCATAGCAATGGCGACACTTAGATGCAACTCCCTACCCCATGCGTTTTTAAGGCTCCACACCCTGACGTCTCTCTTCAGCTCTGACCCGGGAGGACGGACACCAGTGTGCTGCCCTGCAGACCGTACCCAGGCAGGAGCAGGCTGATGGCCAGTGCTGGCACAGCTCGGCACGCTGCGCTGCCAGGCGTAGGAGGTATTTCACTGTCTGCAAGTGGACAAGTGAACGTGTTCAAGTGGGGAAAAGAATGTTTCAGTTTATGTTCACCTTTGATTAAAAGGCTGTTGGGAAGATGTTGTGAGAGGGTGGGAATGTACTTCAAAGTTGTTTTGGATTGACAAGTCACGATAGCATGTTTATAGGTACAGATGGGAGAAAAATCAACCACAAAGGGAACTCAATTTTATTTATCATTAATTTTGACTTGCTTCAGCAGATGTTTGCTGTGAACTCTTTTAACCTGCTTAATTTGTCTCTCTGTAATGGGAAGCAGATAGCCTCAATTAGGAGACTGATTAGTAAGTTCTTTAATGACTTTCAATAGTTTTAGTCATTATTGCTGATACAGGACGCTGAATCCTGGGAGCTGGGATTTAAATATTACGTAAAATCCAAAACACATCACAGTTATTTGTGCACAGTGAATTTGCTACTTGTCTGTTTCCCTTCTTGGCTGCGTGGAAAGTTGCCAGATATTTGCTGCACCTGATCCTAAATTCTGAAGTATGCAAAATGACTTTGAAACGTGTGATGCCACCCACTTACCTACTGGGTAGGGCAGAATGTTCCCTTGGCCCTCCTTCAGCAGTTCACTCGGGGAACTAGTTTTGATGATTTTCAGGGAACCAATGGCAGCAGATCCCTGAACAGGAATTTAAGTAAAACATTAAGACTAACAAGCTGGGGTTTTTCTGTTTGTTTGTTTGTTGAAGCACCTCTAGTCAAGAAGTTTACAATAGCAAACACAATGCAGTAAAACCTCATGTTCGCAATTTGCTTCAAAGGATGTATTACGCACGGCCTTTCAGATATCTGGTATGTATACACTCTTTTTAAAATACCAATAACTTATGCATACAATACATACTACTTACATTAACAGGGTAAATGGCAAAAGTTCATGGCTGTTGCCTTTATTCTGCATCCCCTAACATTTTTGCGTGCATCACCCCTATTTATCTGTCCTGTCTGGGACTGTCCTTAATGTTTGCAGACAACTTGGAAGCTTCCACAAGCTTCCACAATTGCTGGGCAGCAAGACACCTGAGTGACCAGCTCACAGGATGGCTTTTCTTCTTCTGCCATGCAGAGAGGTTTATAAAATGGAGACAATCCTAACTGAGAGAGGGTCTCATTTTTGGTTTTGTGGTGTTGATGAAAGGGAAGTTCATTGAAGAATGTTACTGGAAATACTTGTCTGAAATGTCTTGGGTTCGGCAGACCACCGACAAGCCAAAGAGAGCTTTGTGGTGCCAGCAGCTGTGCGTGCTGGTGCAGCTGTGCTGGCCAGGGACCAGCAAAGGTGCCAGGGCAGCCAGCACTGCTGGAGTGCAGCAAGGGGACTAGCAGACTAGCACTCCTTCAGGGAAGGAAAAAAAAAAAAAATCATCTCTCTTTTCTGCTCTGCAAGGAATTCTGAGATACAAACCTTTTTTTCTTTTTTTTTCCTCTCTCAAAAAATGAGAATGAAGTAGTTGAGATAGATGTGAAATAAAGTTAAACAAATAATGTTGAAATGAAAGATGAATGTGCTCTCTTGAATGTATATATTCAAAACAGGGTACTTTGGCGTTACTGAATTGGTTTGTTTAATTTTTATTTTTCTGCAGCCTAATTTTTTAAAATTTTGCATGTTTCTCATTGTTCGTGTAAATGATGTTGTGAGCAGAAAAGTTTCAACAGAAAATTTCCCAACAATGCAGAACATGGGGACAAAGCACTAATATTTTGGTACCTTGCAGTGCTATTCTCTTGTTGTTTTTTTCAGGAACTGACCATGTGCACAGCAATGCACAGACTGGTGGACAGAAAAGAAGGCAAGTAATCTGGACTGTGGTTGTGTCAATATTTGTGTCAAAATCACTAGCGGGATGAAGTCAACCATTGACTGGATTTCCCTCCTCACTGTGCCCCAGCTTGGCTTCAGTTTCTCTGTCTGCAAAAGAAATGCATTACTGTTGTTTTCTTCCTCCTCACAGGTGTGATTCATGACTCTTGCTCAGGCTAGGATAAATTTGGTGGCAAAAACCGCGAATCGTTATTAGGAGGGAAGATGACACAGTCTGTGTCCCAGAAATCTTGCAATCAAAAACTGTGATGAGAGAGCACCATCATGCAAAGGCATGCTGGTAAGCCTCAATTATCAGCCTGCTTTCTGGGGAATTTTACTGCCTTGTCCTTCTCGATATGTCTTTGTGTGCTTATTTTTATGTTTCTCTGAACAAGTCCTGGCAAGTATCATGAAAGCTTTTGCCCCTTGCAGTGAAATAATGGAGGTTTTTGTTCCATTGCACTGTTTCATGAGAGCATAAAATTTCATGACATTTATGGAAGTTTGTGTCATGAAGCAGGTGGCTTGTTAACCTTTATTTTATTTTACTAGACTCATTTGTATAGATATAATAGTAAATCTTTGTCATAAGTTTGTGAATTATGCTAAGATACTGTCTGATATTGCTGTCTGAGGAACCTGAGGAATCTTTGTCGATGGTGACTAAGCAAGCAGGTTTATTTATCTAGTCTAGATTTTGGTGTAGTGTTTAAATACTCCATATCAGATAGGAGTGATAGGACATAAGAAAGGAGAGCAACCATGAGGCCAGAGAGTGGCAATCTGCCACTGATGGCTTGCATATAAATTTAGCCAGCTAGTTTAGCTTCTCTCTTCAATCTGTTCTTATTCTACCTAATTACAGGCATGCTGCAAGCCTGAACTAAGTGGGGATAGTATTTCCTTGGTATCTGTAAAATGCTGTGGTAGCTAGCCTAGCAGCTATCTTGGTAGGCACACAGAGAAATAAGGAAGAGAAGTTAAAATGTCCCTAACAGTCCAGACTCTGGATTGCCTCCTCATCCAGATGTTCCTCCCCCAATACTGCTGGGGTGCTGGTTTAGCAGCAGTAAAACCTGACTGTGCTCTTCCCTCTCTGCAGGTTGTATTCAGCATGTGCCAGCAAAGACCTTTTTAAAGATGCTCCACTTTCACCAGCTGGAGGGATTTTTAAAGTTCTGGGATGAAAGGGGGGCTTCTGGCTCTCTTTATGCAGAAGTCAGTTGCCAAGTCATTGTTTGTCATGATTAGATGGTTGCTGTGGGTGTCCTGCATTACAGTGAAACCTGTATTTATGCCCCCCCCGTACTTATGGCCACCTGCTTTACGTGGTCACTGGTGTTAATAGCCGATGAAATCTCATTCCCTGGGAAATGTCCTCCCTTTTGGATAATCCTTCACTCTCTAACAGGCAGCCACCTGCCTGCCACGCTTTGGCCACCTGTGGGCCTGCCCAGCTGTGTAAATTGCATTGCAATCAGCATGGCAAGGCAGCTCGAAAGAGGCACCACTCGGCGCTGGCAGATTACTGTGTAACATGTTTTCAAGCCATTGACTTTTACATTGCAAACAAAGTCTTTTTATTTGACCTTTTAAATGCTCTGTTGCAAAATGCAGAGGAAGTGCAGTGACAACACGTATGTGAAAATTGCTTTCATGCTGATTTTTGGTGTACTTTGGCCCATTACAGTGGTTACAGAGGTTTCTTTTTTTTTTTTTTCCCTTTCTTTTTTTTTGTAGGGGGTGGTTCCCTAGGGTGTCCATTATTAACATGTTTAACTCTAATCTATTAATGGCATCCCTGGCTGTATTCCCAGCAGATACATCTCTAAGGCTGGAAGGAGTGACAGGCTTGTCATCTCAAAGATGCATATTCCAGCCCTCCTGCAAGTGTTCCCTGCTTCACTGCAAGTCCAGCACATGTGCTAGGATGAACTTTTCTCCTGGCATCTTATCTAGCACAACTGATTAACTTTTCACTTTATGCCATCTAGCTTCCCCCGCGCTGCACACAAGCTGGATGCTATTTCTGTCACCGTTCCTGAGGGAGCTGTTTTACCTGCATATTACCTGACCAGGTGCCTGGAGCCACAGAGAGATCAGGCTGGGAAGGGCTGGTCCAGCAAAACACTTAAGTGCACACTTAATATAGCTACTCTGGTGCTTAAAAAGGGGTAAGGTCAAACACTGGATTAATGCCTTGTTTTGCCTAGGTGACAAGCTGCTGGGGAAGGATTTTGATTTAATCAGACGCAAGAGCTCATGTTGTCCTTGCTTCTGCCTGTAGTCTTTGGTCATAGCTTTTCCCCTGGGTCTTCAGCGTGGGTTTTCAAACAGTCACCCTGCTCCCGCTGTCCTTGGGACGCAAGCATTATGAACATGGTGACTGCAGACTGGAACACAGCAATCTACTCCATCACCTGTGAAATGCCAGGCTGGCAAATTAAAGCCAGGGCTTAAAAGGAAAAATTGAGAGCAGAGCCAGAACTTTCACATTGCTTGGGATTGTGAGATTAATTTCTGTTCAGCCCTGGAGTAGTGAGACCTTGGACACCTTGCAAAGGGGAAGAAGGAGGGAAGAAAACTGAAGCAGGCTTTCTGCTAGTGTCTTTGGGGATGAAGAAAACCTAGGCTCAGTTCTTTATTTTGAAACAATTTTATGTCCTGATTCTGAATTTTATTCCAGATCAAGACTCTAATTACATGTTCACAGAGTTACACAACTCCCATCATCTATTAAAAAATAATTATTAACTGGGACTAAGAGACACTGACTCTGTAACCTTCTCGCTCAACGACTCACCCCAGCCGCACAGATTCACCTTGAACCAGACAGCGCAGGGCCCTTGGCCGGTTCCCCAATGTCCCAGGCAATGCCCACTCCGCCGGGCTCCCTCCTCTTTCGCAGGAGGCAAAGCAGCAATTCTCTCTCACTTTCTGTCTCTGAGCAGCCATTCTTGTGAAAAGCTTCAGTTTTCATATGTCAGCCTGTTTGACCAAAATGTAAGCTCACTGTGTAATTAGAAACATGCCAGGCAGCTCCAGCGCTTGACCATCTCTCCCTCTGCTGCGGCCATGTGCCGTTCTGAGCGTGGTTTGGCAGCAGCTGCAGAGCCCTGGCCAGCAGGACCCACTGGAGCCGGTGCAGCAGCTCAGCACCCAGGGCGGGCGCAGCACAGATGTTGCTGACTCTCACTCATCAAAGGCTTATTAATAAGTGCTCAGCCAGGCACGGGCGGGGGGGAAGGAGGAGTAGCTGCCAGGAATCTCACTTTTGGGGGATTTTCAAAGAAATATAAGTTTGAAAAGGAAGATGCTACTTAACACGATATGACAGATATATTTACACTAGCAGAATTACATTGTATTTTGTGCTTATTTTCACCAGACATGAAAGGAAATTGGAGATCTTGGCCAAGAGATTAAAAGTGTGGCCACATAGCCTGAGGAGTTATTTTCCCCTCACCATGCTCATCCAAGTTCTCTGGAGAGACCGTAATCTTAATTAGTTGGGTGGGTATAATCTAGGAACAAATCCTCAGCATGAAGTTAAGCTGGTGTTGATAAACTCAGGCTAGGATAATATCTTTTAGTGTGGTAGATGCGTGGCTGCTGACCATTAGCTGTAGCATGGCCACAGTGGCAAGACCACACACCTAGGATCTATTCCTGTTATAACCTGGGGGATGAGGACAGCAAAGTGCTCTTTTTTGCCTAGGGCTTTCCAGTAGATTAAGCCTTGGTTTCTCAGTTCACTGGTAAAACTTCAGGCAGCAAAATACCTGGTGTTTGGATATTAACTAGGTATTGAATGTTTCAACTGAGTGCTATTAAAGCACTTAAAAAGCAATAAAGTAACGAGGCATCCTTTTGCCTATAGATATTAATGGCAGATTGAGACTGACTTCAAGTCTTCATTAGAACTTCAATTTTTCCCATAAAGGATGACAGTTAATAACATTTACAGCTTCTGTTTCAGTTCTTAGGTAGAAGTTGTGTGTCTTTTTTCCAACTACACCAGAAGTCAACTATTCATTGACTTATTAAAATACGTTATTCCTCCCTGCAAATCTTGCCTGCTTTTGCATCATTTCACCAGCACGATTACCACAACAGCACTACTGAGGTTGTTTGCAATGAATGTGCAGGTGCACTGGACCCTTTTATTGTGGCCTGGATGCTGAAGGACCTGTTGGTTCTTACAGCTTCACTGTACATGGGATTGTAATTTGTTTTATGTTAAGGCTGGCGGTGACACTTGCTCGTGTTTCTTATTTAGTGGGAACACTGCTTGCGCAAAGAGTGCAGCCAAAATTTTTTGAAAGGAATAGTTATTTTGAGACCCTCCATTTCTAAAAAAATAAAATAATATACTGAGAAATGACATGCTGAAAATGTTGCAAGCTGACCACACAAAGCAGTCAGTCATTTTTGGAAATCTTGACCAGCAATATTTTGGCTTATTAGGCACATCTCAGTTTACAATATCAGTACTATATCCAGAAGCCAATATCTGCTTTGATCACTGAGAATTGTCAATACACGAATGTGTAGAAAACTCAGCCAAAGGGAAAAATCAGTCCTTACACCAACCGTAAAAAGGAATTGATTTATTTATTTGTATTGGCACTGAAAGAACGTTGCCACAATCACATTTAAAGTATTAAATAGATTGTGGCTGAAAATTACATTTTAGGCAGCTGAGGCAAGTTTTTCTGTTAAAAAAGTAAAATAAAGTGAACACAGGAAAGAAGCTCTGGGAGAAGGAGCCACAGGAAAGCAGTAAATCTGCAAAACAGAAGTCCAAAATATCTCATTCGAGATTTATGGTGAACAACAGTTAAGCACTAATGAAACAAGGCACTCAGTCTTTAGCTGACTTCGCTTGTATTTAATGATTCTCATTGGACTACAAGATGAGACCTTAATGATCTTAGTGTGTAGCTAAAAATTCACTTCAGTAGTCTATCCTCGAGCCTCTTTCTGTCTGGAAAGCTTGAGAGGAAAGTTGTGCTGCAGTGAGGGGAGGATCTGGTGGCGAAGCCTTGCGACGGACTCACTCTTAGGCGGTTTGAGCTGTGGTGTTGAGCACAAAATGCAGCTTCTGCAATGGCGATGCTGGCAGAACAGCAAACAAGGAATTACAGTAATCCCATCTAGGTGTTATTAAACTGTGCAACTGCTTTCAGAACAGCAAGGGACCAGGCAAGATTTAATCCAGGAAATGTTTATAAGATAGCAAAAGGTTGTTTCAATTACATTGTAATAAGTGAGGCTCTTGCCTCTCTTTCGACAAGCATAACTCCTTCACTTTTTGCAGGTGTGTAATGTGGATATAATAATCTCTGGAAATGTGTTTTGAGTAAATGATTATTTTCAAGGATAAGAGAAAGAAATCAAACCTTCAGTTACAGTTAGGATTTTGGTTTAGCCAGTCAAAGCTCCTCTTCCTCTAAAAAATCGTAATCAATCTTTTTAACTGTAGAAGGGCCTGTCAAGAGACGTATACAAAGATGTGAAGTAACAAGTGGAATGGCACACATTGACTGTCCCTCAGGCTGATCTTGTTAAAAGGTACTACTGACGTACATATTACAAGTTTTTATGGAAAGGGGTTTTTGTAATTGTTACATCAACACCTATGATCATTATAGCGGAAAACACACCCAGAAGGATTGATTTCTTCTGCAGGTTTTGAGTCTGCTTATTTTGAGCACTTAACACTGTGAATTTTCTGTCTCTCTGTTTCTCAGTAAGGCCCTTGCTGTGCCTTATGTGCACTGAATCCCTCCCTGAGTCCAGTGGGCCAGCATCCATGACAAGAGCTAAGTGTGTGGGTGAGAGCTCTGCTGGTCTGGAGCCAGAGTTAGTATTCTCTCATTTTTTAAAGATAATGTTACAGGGAAGATGAAAGTTATTTTTTTTCAGTAGGGAAATGGCATGATAAGGCAATAAAAGTGGAGAGATACCTGTAACAAATCGTGACATAATGTGTACATGGAATAACCTTATCCAAACATGCCAAAGTTGGTTGTTCTGAGTGGAGGATGCCAAAGTTGGTTGTTCTGAGTGGAGGCTGAAGGTCAGGCATATACTTCAAATCATTCAGCTATTCAGGAATAAAGATCTGAGTCTTGGCCAGCCCTTCAGACCAAAGTGGAAGTACCTTCCCGTGGTGATGCTGGTATGGACTTTGGTGAAGCCCCACCTCTGGCGTGGTAGGTGGACCTAGGTAAGAGCTGCATGCCAGGCATGGACAGTAGGAGAAGTCAGCGCAAGGGTGAAACAGGACAGGTAACATCAGAGAGCAGGAGACGACAAAGGTGTATCTGGTCATTAGCTTTATAATTGTTCTAAAACCCAGTTTTTTATTTGGGCAAAATTACAAGGATTATTTGTAACAACTGAATGACGGCCTGATAATTCAATTTTGATTTGCTCTAGCAATAGCATTTATAAGGACACATTAGCAACGAGGAGCTCTCAAAACATGTGCATACGTGTGTGTATAGGATAGTGCCAAAGAGACTGGGCATGTGTTCATGCCTATGTGCGAGGCAGTGAATTCCTGCCACAAGTCCAATCCCTGCCACAAGTCCTGGGAAACAAGAGCACTTTGTCTCCCATTGTGTGGCCTCATCAGCCTTGGGCACGTGTGGAACAGCTGTCAGAAGTCTCTGTGGCAGTGCCTTAGACCCCAGGAAGGAGCCCTGGGTCTGGAAAAGGATGCTGTGAAAGGTCTGCAGTTCCATACTATTTTTGCTTGTTTATCTGGTCAGCGCCAGCCTATTTTGTGGGCAGCTTGTCCTTGTCTCAAGGTATTTGGATCTGATAATCTGATCAGTGCCAGTCCATTCTTGGCTTCTCTGTCCACCTGCTGACTCCCCTGTGTTACCCTTCTGGTGCTCCATCCATCTGTTAAGAATTTACTTACAAAATGCATTAAAATAAATCACTATGATTTTATGTGCATAGGGATCCTGTTTCCAGCATTTCGAAAATCCTAGTAAATAACTATGTCTGTTAGTAACAGTATCATAAAATCTTGTATTTTACCATTAGTGATTTACAGGGAATGCCATGATGCTTAGAAAACAGCCTTTTAACATTCAAATTTGGTGGTTTTCAGAATTAATTTTATACTTTGTTGTCAGGTAATACAGGTTTTCAGACCAGGTGCATGCGCTGAACACTATTATCGAAGAAATATATTCAGATACAGAGTACAACAACAGCTTCCATTGGATTATTGCTTGACTGTAAAGAAGATCACAGCTGAGACCTGGGACAAAGAAAATGCTATGGATCCAGACATTTTTTAGTTTCTGGGCTATTGATTTTTCCATAGGGGAGGATGGGATGACCCTGCAAGGAGAGAAGACCGTTTTCCATCCTCTGCAGAAGCTGATCTCAGCATTGTTTGTACCAGCACGAGTCATGCGATAGCTGGGGGAACCTGAAAAGGCTGATGCCACCAGCCAATGCCGGTCAGGCAGAGCCATGGGACTGGGCGCTGGCCAAGTCCCTGCCAGTAATGGGGCTGGAGGTCATGGGGGAAGCAGGTGATGTTCAAACCTCCTTCCTAACCTGCAGTGGAGCTCCCCTGAGCTTCAGGAGCAGCGCCTGATGGGACGGCCACTGAAGCTGTAGCTCCATAGCCATCAAACTGTTGAAGATACAGGAGAGGAAAAAGACTTGCTGGAGGCAAGGTGGAGACAGGTCACAGACATACTTGCATTTGGAAGCTACTGAAAGGCCACAGGGAGGTTTTGCAGCTCAGTAGCTCAGATCCCCCCATGCCCCTTTGCGTGGGTTCGTGCCACTCATCGCCACTGAGCTTCCAGCTGTTTCCAGGGGACTGACCCTGAAGGGGGACTGCTGAATACAGCATAGTCGATGCCATTTTATCTTCTTGTTGAATGCTTGCGAGCTGTAGTTTATTTAATGAAGCCTTTATCTGTAACATATCATTTAAAGCCATAATGTTATAGGAAAAGAAGGGCGGCTTGGCTGATACAGGGATTAAAATCTTTTAACGTTATATCCCAGATAGTGAGTAATGCGATACGAAAAGATTCCAATGCATTCAGCAAAGCCAAACACAGCAAGACCTGAACAAACCCCAGAAGACACCAAGACAACCAACCTAAAATATAGGTCAATGTTTTCAAATTTGGTGTAAGTTCTTTTTGTGTAATTAATCTATATCTACCAATATGTTAATGAGAGAGAGAGACAGAAAGCTGAATGCCACTGAAAGGTCCCCAAGGCTGAAAGAAAACAGTCCCAGCTTGTGGCTAATTATTTTTCTTCTTAAAATTTATTACTCTGAAAGATAAGCAAACATGGTGTTTATTTGACCTGTGCACCTTATACCAGACTCTTTTTCCAAATACTGTTCTTTAAAACAGCAATTAAAATTATAGAAAAAGAGAAGAAAATGCTGCTGAAAACACAGCAGCACAACAATGAAGGAAGCGGATGAACAGGGCTTGAAATTACAGCAGTCGCTGCATCAAGATGTTCATCACCCTTGTCTGCGGCCATGCAAGACGTGGGCTGAGTTTCCAGCCCTGCTGATTTTCCTCGTGCGTCTCATGACATCTGCTGTTTTCTTCCTGAGAACCCAAGCCTGTAAGTGTGTTGCTAAAGGATGGTCTCAGCTTTGCTTTACAAGGTGCCTCTGCCCCATATTCCAAGGGAGTAAGGCATGGCCCCGGGACTCCAGGGTGGTCTGCAGGCAGCCGTCTGCTACCCTTGTCCATCCTCTGGGCTCAGCCGGCCCCTCTCGCCCGCACACGGGGAGCAGCATTGGCCTTGGCACGGGGCTGGGCCAAGCACGCAGCGCAGGGGGTCACAGCACTGCGGCTGGCACATCGCCCCTTGCATGTGGGGAGTGTGGCAGCCGTTATCAAGTGCTGTGGTTACCTGTGCCTCATTTACAGCCTTTACATCCCTCACCAAGGTAAGCTGTAATCCTCGGGGAGCTATCAGGATATCTGATTTATGCAAGAGCCTGTAATAAACTTATCACAGTTATTTCTGTAGCTAATGGGAATGTAAAAATTCAGATAACATATGTTAATACTGATAAGCAACATCTCTGATAAGAACACCCCCCACCACTAAATAGGAAAACTCTGCTTTGACTACTATAGTGCCTCTGCCCCTTGCTGTCAGTGAGGAACTTTTCTGAAAGATGAATTTGTGGAATAGAAGTAGACTACCAAGACTGAAGGTGCCCATCACTTGACATAGACCTTGTTCTTCCCAAGCAGTTAAGTTGGTTGTGCCTGTG
The DNA here is from genome assembly GCF_000699105.1 of Pygoscelis adeliae. Lineage (NCBI taxonomy): Eukaryota > Metazoa > Chordata > Aves > Sphenisciformes > Spheniscidae > Pygoscelis > Pygoscelis adeliae. The sequence continues at coordinate 2,168,805 of NW_008824411.1, read as the reverse complement.
TATGGTGACTATGTTTAACCTAAGATAAGGCAAAGAAGGGGACCTTTCTGATTTACATTGTGTTGCATCTTTGGGAAACAAATTTTAAACATATGATGCCCAGCCAAAGCTCCTGGCAATGACAGCGTTAGCTACTGCACACAGCTGCTCCCACTAGTGACTGACTGGAGCCCGAAGGCTCGACATGGAGGCTTTGATCATTTGTTGATGCTTTTGAAATGCACAGCTTTTCTCATTCCATTCTAATGGCTTTATAACTGATTCATAATCTCACTCTTCTGAATGAGGTTAAGATATGGCTGAGTATGTTGCTGAGTAAATGGCTTGCTTTGTGGTATTTCTATTAGGCTTGAAAGAAAGTATCACTGACTTGCCTAAGAAGAGGTTTATATTTCATATAATAGAGGATATACATCCTGATGTGCATGCTGCTTATAATGCATTGGTAGAATTTATCATAGGAACAGCCAGACCTCTTAAACACGCACTAAATTTAACTTTAAAGCAATGCTAATTCAGGGGGAAAAACCAGTATGCATCATCTGTCGTCAATTTTATAGTCTGTGATATGTGTAACCAATTGTTCTTATTTACATTAATTTGCATTGTGAAAAGCAATTTTACAGTTTCAGTCAGACTTAATAGGCAATTTGCAGCTCACTGCCTAATGGCGTAGTTACTTAAGCCTGCCCCCAGGGTGCTTTCTAGACCTGATATGAGACTAAACCTTTTAAATGTTCAATTGAACATCTTAAAAAGTCAAAAAGTCTTTAGCTATTAGACCCGGTTTGTACTTGCCTTGTCATATTTGATATTATTGCTACAGATGCCCTTTGATTCATATATATTTTGCCCTAGACTGCAGAAATGGTGATTTGATTCTACAAGACATCATGGCATGAATGGCTCCCCCCGTCCCCAGAGACACTTTGCTGAAGGAAGAAGGTGAAGGTAAGAATGTCCTGGCAAGCCTTGCACCATGGCATTTGTGGTCCAGTAGATCTACTACCTGCATTTAATGACTGACTTTTCACCAAGGCATCTCATCTTAATGACACATTTCCGCATTTGTGAATGCATGAACCATCTCCGGTAGGTGTGATAAAAGCTAATTTTAAAAGAAGACTGAATGAAAGCCCTTAATTCACAGCAGTTTTACCTTGGGTTGAATGTATTATGGGCAAACTGAAAAACAAAATAACCTACATTTGGGTGATGCTGCAGAGACTATTGTGATTTTTGGCACTCTCGGAGCACTACCTAAGAAAGGTTCTTTGCCCCATCAAGTTACATTAGGAGCTTATCATTCTTCTAATAGTATGTTTGATTGTTGAAGAGGTGCTTTGAGAAAGTGTATAAGTGGTCCCGTAGGGAAGGTTGCTGGTTCTGAGTGTTGCAGATGAGGGAGAAAGTAGTAAAGACCTTCTCAAAAGATGGAGCCCCACTTCTTAATTCCTTACTCTAGTTACATGCAACAAGTGAAGGTCATGGAATGTTTTAAGTTAGGTATTTTATGAAGAATACAGTGGACATGAGACTGAAGCAGGTCGCTGATGGTGGACGGATTGAGCAATGACCATGGTTGTATCTCTGGCCTTTGTATCTAGTGGGTCATGTGGAAGTGTCAAGCAGGAGTGAGTTTTGTAAGAATTACACCAAAGAATTTGTGTTGTTTGGTCATCCTTGTACTAATGATTAATGAAGTCAATAGAGAGTTGGGATACTCACTCATTTACATGAAGTTATTGACAAGTTTGACATCAGGATGAATCAAGACCTGTGTTCTTGTTGTAGTTTGACAGCTACCCTCTTTCACATTCAGCAGTGTTCATTTCCAACACACTTCCAGATGTTGAGATATTTGTTTCTAACCCATGCTGATATCACATAGATATATGCACTTCACAACAGATTATGAAAATGTGTGAATGTTAATGGATTTCTGTCTTCTGTAATATGATAAAGCAAATACAAGGTTTTTCTAAATGCCATTTTCTAGGAAAGAATATTGTGCCACGCTGAACTAATGTAATACCACCATCCTTCTTCTGTAGGAGTCTGCTTTATTTCTGCAAGAGGGTTTTACTTCAAAAGATGTTGCAATTCACTTCACAGTAGTATACAAGAGAGATTAAAAAAAAATGCTATAGCTGTGTGCTACTTGGCATATCTTGCATTTGCAGCATTGTGCAGAGTGTGGAAAGATAGTCAAGGAAACTTACATATCAAATCACTCCATGCCATAATGCAAAAATTCCCTTATCTACAATGAGCTCAAAGTATCTGAGGCTGTGAATATCCCAGCCAGTTTAGCAAAAAATAGCTAAAGTAAAACTATGCTTTTATAATTTGTTTCAGCTAGATCCGGCTAGTTTGAGGCCATCTGAGCTTTGTGATGCATGGAGGTGGTGTAGGTAGCCTAGGCAATCTGGTACTGTCTATATTTGTACTTAAGAATATCAGTGATCTAACCTATTTTCAGTTTTAAACCTTTTTTTTTTTAAGATTGCCTGTGCTGTTTTCTCACTGCTACGTAATTAAAAAGCACAAAATTTCAGAAATCAAAGTGTGAGAGGTTGAAGACAGCCTTTTAAAATGGGAGGTATAGGACATTTTTACAGCACCAGCATGAATCTTTACTACTTTTCAGAGGTTCACTTGTAACATGGCTAATATTTTTAACTTTTTATGAAAAAGAGTGACGATCACAGCTGCACACAATACAAACTATATTCCGTGGCTGAAGGCAGCATTAGACCTGGGGCAGGAAGAAGGCTGGCGCTCCTCTCTCTCCACCCACGCCCTGGATGGCCTTGGTTAAGGTCTGACTTACCCAACTGGAGCCTTGCCACACCCTGGGACTGTCACAGGTGACTTTGCTGTTGTCCTCTCACACCAGCTACTTTGGTAATTCTGCTGCAGTTTGCCACAAAAGCCACCAGGGAATAATGTTTTTTTTTAACCTGCTCTGGATTCTTCCTCTGCGCTCACCAAGAAGAAGTCCATACCTAGTGATAAAGGCTGGTCGCCTGAGACAACCCTCCACAACTAAGGTTTGCTCCCCCCTCACTCCGGGGCGTTCACTCAAAATCCTAAGGGCATTGGGAGCAGTCACTGCTGTTGACTACACATTTTAGAAGAATGATGTTGTGGAACTGCCACCCAGTCTTTGTTCTACTTCCTGGACACCCAGCTCTCTGCAAGTCTCTAGGTCCATTGGGTTTTGTGTTTCAAAGTCTATATTCTCCAAAATGCAGCGGTAACGTTTAAGAAAAAAAATCACAATAATGGAGGATTTTGGATTAGTTGAGTTCTTTTACCTTTAAATCAATGACAGACAAGGACAATTTCCAGTTTGCTGCAGCACAGTGCAGACACAAAGTTGTTTTTTGTTTTTTATTAATGTTTAATAAATATCAACCTGCAGATATAAGATGGTACTTTACAGACTAGTACTGCTATGTTGTTGTGAAGATGATGCACTGCATCTAACCCTTCTGGTAACGGACACTGGTCTTTTCATCTTTCATCGATTTTTGCAAGATGGGTTTTATCAGCTGAGCTGCATACCCTCTAGGTTCATGCTGAATACTGAGTATATTCATTAAAGCATAGAGAAGAACTCAGGAAAGATATTAGTCCATTAATCACTTGCACATATAATGACCTTCATGCCTATATCTCAAAGTGGCCAGCCATGTCAGCCCGAGTGGCAACACCAAAGCACATTAATTCCCAGGCGAGAAGTAGGACAGCACACTCTCTGAAGGTGGCCACAGGAGGAATGGAGTCCTGTGAGGAACAGGTGAGCATGCAAGGAGATCATCCCAGAACATAAATAGTATGGCCAAAACCAAACAGCCGCAGGAGCGCGGTCGGTCCCAGCAGACCCCGGCAGGGCGGGTGCTGGGGGAGAGGGCAGCCCCCGCCTATCAGCGCCCATGCCAGACCCAGCCCTGGCTGCGGGAGCTGGGGGTGCCCACAGGGATAATGCAGTGCTGAGGGGTCTTCACCAACGGAAGGTGATGTTGTTCTTTAAAATGCTGAGATCCACAAAGAGAGGAGTCTAGCATTTTGACGTACCAAAATTAACTCCTGTATAGATTGCTTACAGCTTATTTGCATAGACTGTTTCATGTCCAGAGTCCTTTCAGAGGCTAAAAATGATCATTAAGGCCAATTGGAAATCAAATGAACGGACATGTTGTGCTTTAAATGATTATGCCAGCATTTAAAAACTGTGATTACAGCATAGAACAAGGCAGAACATATTTCTTTAAAAGGAATTATGTACAAAAGCATGAAACCTTTTCTGCAACTATTCTGATAACAGAGTGCAAAGACTGGCTGCAAAAACAAGACAAACAACCATAAGAAGATGTTCAGCTTGAGTGAACTTTCTGTTTGTGATGGTGCCTTGTCCTCCACTGCTGTGGCAGTGGGCTGCTTCGAAAGTGGTGGGACCTTGTGAAGAGGAGACTATAACCCTTGTAACTGCCAAAACCAGCATCCATACAGCTTCAGGAACTCACCACTTGACGTTAAAGACTGATTTGATCCCCTACATCAGAGCTTTCATGCAGCAATATTTGCCTTGTGTTTCTGCAGAACCATTGGAGGAAGCAACCCTGAGGCTGCAGGCAGGGCTGGGGGCAGGCAGGAGTGGCGTGCTGCCCTCACGCTGCCCAGCCTGGAGCAGCCTGGAAACCAGTGTGCCCCAGCATGGTCCTGTGCCCTTCTGAAGGAGGGTCTGTGCTTCCCTTGTGCGCTGCCTCCTTATCTGTGACGTGGGGGAAGAGCACTCCAGCAGGAGCCGTGGTGGAGAGTTGAGGGTGGACTTCACTTCATGTGCCTCGGGGAGCACATGCATTAGGCAGGGATGGGCAGGACGGATGCTCAGCAGGGAGCCAGAGCCAAAGGATGCGCCAAATGGAAGGATGATTTTGAGGTTGCTCTGTGAAGTTACAAAAACAGCACTTAGGCTAACTGGGGATGTGGGTCTGACCCAGCTTCCCAGATGGGTCCTTACACTCACAGTGTGTGTGTATTCAGTCAAATCCCCTACCACGGAGATCAACTGGATCTATGTCTCCTGGAGTGAGATCAAACCTTAGAGTTCAGCACAACCTTCTGCCTTTTCTCCTTTTTTTTCAGGAGTTTTCCTTCGCTTTTCCCCTGTTGTGGTGTTTTGGTGGGGGTGGGAGGTGTGTTACAAATGCAAATCCCCGAGCAAACACAAGATCGATTACCACACGTCAAGGGCTGATGTCGTCGGTGGAGGTCTCCTGAGGTGAGCTAGGCATGTCAGGGAGAAACAAGGGGAAACTTAACAAAAAGTGCTGACCTTCCACTGTCCCCAAAGGGCAATGTCACAGCAGTGTCTCTGGTGAAGCGATGGGTTTCCACGGCACGGCTGCCACTGAGGGCACTGCCGGAGCCCCATACCCTGGGCACACGTGGGGCTCTGAGCAGAGGCACTGGCAGTCAGAAAGGGTTGGACAAACTTTAGAAGTAATACCTGTCTACTAAAGTAAGCATGACCTCGAGCATGGTAACATTGTCAAACGGGGCTGTCTGTGGCTAAGATCACTTGTTTCCCACTTGAGTAGGAATGCATCATACTGCTACTATGATACAGCCTATGAGCTGTGTAAGTGATACAAAAACTCTTTTTAATGTATACCAAAATGATTCTGATACACTGAGAATACTGATTGCACTGACTGCCTTTGATTTACTTTTCTTTCTCATCCATAGTGCTGTATGCTTTCCAGATAACTCCAGTGTCTAATTTGCCAATTCTTTGTTTTCCTCTACCAAATCTCTGCTAGACTTTGAAAAAAAGAAGTGACTATCAGCTTTATTTGCAAGGTTTTGTTGACTGTCCTCAGAACACCTGCATTTGAGCAGCTTGTCTGTGGATTTTTAGTTAACTGCTGGGGAAACTGCTTTATGACAAAAGCATGATTAATGATTGTTTTTACATGATTCTTATAAGTGAAATGCTCTGTCACTAAATAAATACACAAATAAATGGGCTGGATGTAAAAGAACATGTTTTTCTCCAAAAATGACATCCTTAGTTGTAAATTTTATCAGATGTCATGAAACCAAAGATATTATAATCTATTACAAAAAGCCTTTGAAGTTCCACTTTAATTAACTTGCAAAACCATCAAGGCTCTTGGAGAGAAAATGGTATGTATAGTGTATCTCAAGAACTGCTTGAATGTGAGCATGAGGATCTAATGGGCCTGGCTGGAGAATAAAAGTACAGAAGAACAGAAGCTAAGAGCAGTCACTACTGTAGCAACGCATAGTTGATATTTAGCAAAGCAACCTTGGCATGGAAAGCAACTGTGAAAAAATTGCTGCCACTCCCTTAAAAAACCCTTCTTATTCTAGCAACAAAAGGGGAAAGGCTCTGAAGCTGAAGCCAGCAGTTGAAGAAGCTGAGCCTTAACAGAAGCAGAGAATGGTATATCCTGGGGTAAAAGTATATTCGTTTACAGATGGTGAATTTCTTTTAAATAATTTTCCCTGGATGCTCTTACTCTCGATCAATGTCAGTGGCTTGCAGCCCACTTGCAGGTCCCTGTCCCCCCTCCCTGGCAGCTGTGTGGGGTGGTGGGGGCAATGCAGGGCACAGCATCCCCTGCCCAGCCAGCTGGACCTGCCCTGCACTGGGTAGCACAGATGGGGCCCGTCAAGACTGCCGTTGAAATAAATGCTGTGAAGCTGCTCCAGAAGCAACATCCTTCCAGACCAAAGCCCCAGCCAGGCAAAAGCAGGAGCCCCAGCACCAAACGGCTCAGCATACCTTGTCAACAAAAATATGTCTTGGACTCCTGATGACGGTGATGCCTGTGAACCTGAAACACATATCTCAGGTGGAGCACGTACTCAAACCAGCCAGAACTAGGTCTGAAGGCAGTTTTCAACTTGCTCTCCTCCCGTGCTGCCCAAGGTAGACATCAGCATTGTAAGGACCGCTGCCCCTTCACAACCTTTGGACAAACTTCGGGGCCGATCTTCAGCAAACGCAGTGTAGCTTGTTCATTGTGCGAGTGTTGGTGGGTGCTCCATCGCATGCTGCAGACACCTTGCAGCTTTTCTCTTCCAGAAACTTCTGACTGAATGAAAGAAGACTGGTACCATAGTGGATTTATCTCTGAATATATTATATTGGCTACGGATGGAGCCCCTGCTTGTTTTATAGCATTGCTGGTTTTTGACTGAAGGTAACCATATGCTGTATTTCCATAGCATGTGTTTCAATGAGATTTCCATACCTGAGCAGATGGTCATGCTCCAGTATGGCAGAATTGTGTCTCTGTGGCACCACTATGAACCCTGCTGTGTAACCATCGAGTAGACGGCACTTCACATTTGTGTATGATAAGCATGTTTTAAACAGCTTTGTGATTCCCCTAACTAATATAAATTCCAATTAATAGCTCTTCTGAAATCCCAGCTAGCATGCCCACCACTCACTGGCTTTCCAGTTTCATATTGTCACTCTTTTTGCTCCTACTGATGCCATCATTGACTGTATCACTGCTGCTGCATTATGGAGGTGTCCCAGCCTGGTGTAGACAGACGTTCTTACAAACCATTTATTGTGTGCTTGATCATCAGCTAAACGAAGCAGCAGCACAGCAGTCATAGGTGAGTCAGTCACCAGCCTACTTCTTATCCTGTCTGTGTTCAACATCTTGCTCTACTATAGACTGCCTGCATAAAGTTGGGCAAGTCATTTAGAAGTACATAGATATCTAATTTCTCATTACAATAAACAGGTGTTAATCCCTGTAGCCTGTGAGCTGGCCCCTGCTGCCCAAGGCTCCGCTCCCTTGCTGAAGGCTTGGCAAGGCTGCTCTGTGTTTCACGGGCGCAGTGGGAGAACTAAATACCAGCTCCTGCCCGGGGAGGTGGCACTGAGACTGCGGGACAAGACTGCGGGACAAGACCGCGAACTGTGGCAGTGCGTTGAAATACCATTATAAGTGAAATACCTACGACCCCTCGAGAAGAAGCATTGTGGCATTGAGCTCTCAGTTCTGCTGCCTGCAGCCGGCTCCCCCTGCCCTCCCCTGCCCTGCCCCAGCCCCACACGCCTGGTTTTGCCGTTCCATCCCCTGGCTGGTGTTTCCATCACCGCTTACACACTTGTGGGTTCATGCAGACCATATTCTTTCACACACTCATTTCCTGTTTATTTGATTCCGAAATAATTGTGCTCAAGCATTAAAATAGGGTGATTCAAATTATTTTTAAAGAGCTACACAACTGCTCAGGGGCTTACATGGGAGAAATAATGGAATGAATAAATGGATGACTGGTGGATTTGAGTTTTAAATGCAAAAAAAGAAGCAGGTTCTCTCTGTCATAAATGTGGGATTTAGAAAGTCTTATTCTAAGGGTGTATGTTTGGTTATGTCTGCAACTTACAGATTGAGCCCCAGTGTGAAGTTTAGCAGAGAGAAAGCTGTTATTTTAGGGTCTGGGAATAGATCCACCAGAACTAGGTGGATTTTCAGCATGACGGAAGCCAGACAGCACTTGCCCTTCATTGGTATTTGAATGTGGGCTCTCAACTAGAAAAGAAAACCTGGAGGGCTGTCAGAGGATTATCTCCGTTGCTCTGCAGAAGTTCAGGGTATTGCTACCAGAGCAGCGTGCGCCTCCGATTTTATACCATCTTAGCTGTCCTGGTTTTGGCTGGGATAGAGTTAATTTTCTTCACAGTAGGTTGCATGGTGCTATGTTTTGGATTTGTGCTGGAAACAGTGTTGATAATGCAGGGATATTTTAGTTACTGCTGAGCAGTGCTTACACAGAGTCAAGACTTTTTCTGCCTCTCACACCACCCCACCAACAAGTAGGCTGGGGGTGCACAAGAAGTTGGGAGGGGACACAGCTGGGACAGCTGACCCCAACTGACCAAAGGGATATCCCATACCATATGACGTCATGCTCAGCATATAGAGCTGGGGGAAGAAGAAGGAAGGGGGGGACATTCGGAGCGATGGCGTTTGTCTTCCCAAGTAACCGTTATGCGTGATGGAGTCCTGCTTTCCTGGAGATGGCTGAACACCTGCCTGCCGATGGGAAGGAGTGAATGAATTCCTTGTTTTGCTTTGCTTGTGTGTGCGGCTTTTGCTTTACCTATTAAACTGTCTTTATCTCAACCCACAAATTTTCTCACTTTTACTCTTCTGGTTCTCTGCCCCATTCCACTGTGGGGGAGTGAGCGAGCAGCTGTGTAGTGCTTAGTTGCTGGCTGGGGTTAATCCACGGCATTTGCCAAGATAAAAATCAGACTCAGTGCTTCTAGCCTCTGAAGGCGACCTGATAAAATTAGCAGGAGTAATTTTTTGTCAAAATGTCTTTTGATAGCTTAACGAAAGCCAGAAGATTAAATACAAGGAGGAGGACTTCAAGCCACGTTTTCTCTGTTGATGTAAACAGGTATTATTGCACTGAAACAAATGGAAGGGCTCTTAATTTACACCACCTGAAGGCCTGACAAATTCCCATTTGTTTGATGCTATGATGAATAGACATTTCATGGGTATGAGATGAGTTCAGGTACAAATCTTAGTTTTCAATTTCCTGCCTGTCTCACTCCGATCTGTATAGCAACCGGCATTATTTCACTGTAGTTGTTTTAAAAATTAACTTGTAATACACTCTAGTCAATCCTTCCTACCGAATGATAACCTTTTTTTAATTTAATTTTTGGTTTTCAGATTGACATCCTCATTGTAATGCATCTTCATTCTGATTTCCACTAAATGCTCGGTATTGTGACTTCTGTGGAATTTTTAATGGGCAGATCTCTAATACAAATTTTGCAACTACCAGTAATTAGACTCACCCATGTGCAATGCAGGGAGCAGGAACCTCTGTAGTCATCAAAGGTGCAGAGTCAGGGAATGAAGCAAAGCTTTGTTTTCCCAGTGAAACAGAGGGAGCTGCCCCCGAGTTTGCTATGAGTTTTTGCGAACGGCTTAGCGGCAGAGTTCCATTATTTCTGACCTTTCTGTCCACATCATAGCGCAACCATTGCCATTTGGGACAATTTAAGGTACTTCAGACTGTTCTGTAATAGTCAGCAAACCGTTCTAGCATCATCATTAGCTGTCTCTGTGGCTGGCGTTGAGTGAAGGCGAACACTTTGGGGCAATTCTGAGCAAGAGTTCCTTCAGCATCATTTCTTTTCCAGTAGTTTGATGCCAAATACGAATTTCCATTTATTATTGTACTGAGCAGGATAATACATTTCTCAGGTTTTTGTTGCTGTCTTCCAAGAACCCAGAAAAGAGTACATTTATCTGAACCTGTAATTTATTGGTGTAATGACCAAGAATTAAAGACCGAGGATAACTAGAAATATCAAGCCTTTTTGATCTTTTAAAAATCTCCTATTTTTTAAGGTTACTTGCTACGTGCTTTGCTGTATCCAATAGACTTAATTTGGGTCCCAGTTAACCTGCGGTTTAGGTCAAAAGGAACAACAGGAAATTAAAGGAGTTCAAGCAGCAAGAAATAATTGTGAGTTTCTTACAAAGTGGATGAAAGAGAGCAAGAACTGCAGCTGTGGAGTCAGACTGCGGAGGCTTTAAGGGACTTTGGAAACTGTGAACTTCACATGTTCAAAGCCTGCTGGGTCATCAGGGGAAACCCCACATCATTCCTGCAGCTTTCACAGGCTTGCCACACATGAGAAGCTGTAGTGCCCATCCCACCTATTTTTAGGGCAGTCCCAGCTCTCCATCCCGCTCAAATCTTTCCTGGCAAACCCATTCCTGTCTTGAACTCTCTGTGTAAGTTTGCATAGTGCAATGCTGTTTAATTTTGGACCAGTAGTAAGATAACTGGGCAATGGTGCTGACACTGGTCTTGGATGGCACTGGGGAGGACAGAGACCTCACCTCAGACCCAGGTTCCTGCAAACCCCCCAAGTCTGAGTCAGCACAAAGTGGTGAAACCAAGTCAGTGCAGAAAGGCTGTGGGAAACGCTGGGAGAGACCTGCCACTGGGTGATGCTGACAGCAAGCACCACCAGCTTCTGCTGTCAATGCGGCGAGGAGAGGAGATACAGGGCACAAGTCCTGAAATCGCACACCTTCGCTCCCCTGACCTGCCCGGGCTTTCTTAGTGCTCCGCATTTCAAAGTGCATATTACCTGTGAAGCGAAAATGACATTTACTGTCCCTGTCTAACTTGAAATTTTATAAATGATCTCTTCAATAAATTTTACTTTTAATGTGTTCTCCATACTGTTAGGAAATACGCTGTTTACAGGTGATTACATTTTCTAAATGACTGCATTTTCTTCTTAGCCTTTAAGTGAAATGCCTGGAAAAATATGTTTCTGTAGCCTTCAAGGGAAATAATGGGAAGTCCCTCCCTCCCGGTTCAAGACCGCTCTCGAAAAACCACCCAGGTTTTAGCACTGGATTTATCTCAACAATGCACAGCCATTTAAAAGCTTCCTGAGCTGTTTGTACATAGAAGGAACATTTGTAATGCAACTTTAGAGAACACAAAGTAAATATGTCTAGCTTGGCAGACAGCTTGAAGAAAACCTACTTAGTTCAATCATTAGGTCAAGCCAAATAAATTTCTGCCTTCTTCAAAGAAAATTACTAGTGAATGCTGAGGCTGAAGTGATTTTAACTTCCTTGACATTGAAGATTTAGTTACATCAAACAATAATGAACAGCTGAAAGATGTAATTTTGGTTATAAAAAGAGTGCAGCAACTACACATTCAAAGATAAAATAAGTCTTACTATTCACTGCACCATAATATTTAAATACTTATGGCATTAAATATTAGTAAGACTTATTTTTAGAAGCAGCTGAAGGCTCTGAAGCTTAGTCCCTACTCAGCCTGTCAGATCCTTGAGTTTCAGTGGAAAAACTATGCAGGAAATCTTGTTCTTCATCCGTACTTTTCATTGTGTTACAGATCAGCAAATGGCAGTAAATGGAGCTCTGGCAATGGGAGGGTTGCTGCAGGGCCTTTGGAAATGAAAGGACTGTTTTGTGTCTCATTTAGAGACTTCTCTTTATTTATTGGTGTGTGTTATCCAGTGGCTGGGGTAATGGGCCTCAGAAAAAAGTGTTGTTTAAGTAAAATATCTGTGGTTTGGGGGGAATAACTAAATCAGAAGTTCTGAGAAGCAACGGCCATGTTCTCAGGCATCTGAAATATATCTGCTGCTAAAAGCAAAACAATTTTTTCTAATTCCAAAATCCCAGTTTGTGAGGATGCTAAATCATCCTCGGGCTTAACACAATAGTCTCTTGGCAACTGCAGATGCTTATCTTGAAAGATTCATTTTTACAACAGATTGAATTCTCAGAAAAGAGGCCAAACGTAAAGATGTTCGAAATCAAAGTGAAAATCCAAAAGGGTTTTGAAGCTTGATTTGGTTAAGCATCCAAATGTTTGGATATTTATGTGAAACTTATTCAAGCTGCTTAAATCTAGAAAACTGGTAATAGGCTCTATCCTCCCTGCTCTGTGATGGAAAGTCTTGACACATACAGTTCCAAATTGCATTGACCTTTTTTGCTGCTAAATTCTATTACATTTTCATTTCTAATTTACTGTCCAATCCAGCCCCAAGGTCTCTAGCTTCTACTACCTTTCTAGGTTTCCATTTCCTATGCAGTATGTGCTTTTCCCTCTTGCTTAATAGTCTTCATTTTTTCCCAGTTAAGTCTCATCTTATTACTCAAAAATTTAGGGACTGATATATGAGATCAGACCGACAATCCATACATTTTATTATTCTTTCTTCTATAATTTACCAGGTTCAGATGCTTCAGAACGCATAGAAAAAACACAGAAATGGATCATTATGGAAGCCTTTGTCCATAGGAAAAATCCATAGTGTATTTCTGTGCTAACGTAGAAGGGTTTATATCCTCTTCCATAATACCCAGTTGAAATAAGTGTTTCATCTCAGCACCCATATACATAACTATATTTTTCTGAATTTTATTAAATGTTCACTCTTAGTGATATCCATTCGCAATGAGTTCCACAGGTTTATTCTGGAGGTTTATTGGTTGTTTCTGCCTACATTTGTATTTCCTATGATGATACTGGTATTATTTATCTTTTTTGCTGGTTTGTTAATTTTCTGAAGTAGTGTCACTTGTGATTGTCATTAATATGCTAAATGTCACTTCCTTTCGAGTAACAAGGAAGACGCAATATAAAATGAATTACAATACACATTCTCCCTCTAATTTTTAAAGAACATTTGTATAAAGTATATTTTAAAGTATATTGTAAAGGCTTTTCTCTGAAATCTGTGGCTGGAATTACTGAACCTCTTTCTTTCTGGCAGCTCTTTTGCATTGCCATCTTTTGATAAGTAGCTGGCTTGCAAAGGGAAAATATCCATATAAAAAAAAATATCTCTGGATGTTTCTCTTTTACTTTTTCCATTATCTTGGAATATTCCTGATGACATTTCTTTAATTCAATCTTCCTGATGATTGCACCGTTTTTCTGAAAATGACAGACTGAAAATACCGTATTGCAGGTGAAGGAGGAGGACGCAGAGCTTAGGCAGCTCCTTACTGGGGTGGGCATGATGCGGGGTGGGGGTCCCCTGCACCATTGACCCCTTCGCCCCTGCTGGTGGGCGCCACAGGCAGCCAGTCCTTGCGACTACATGGGAGGAGAGACCTGGCCCAGATGAGCTGCGTGAGCCCTGCTTTGGGCTGATGGCACTGGTGGTTCAGTGCCAGCCTTGCAGCTGAGTCAGACCCCACATCTGTAGTTACCTGGCGCTTTCTCAGTTTCCTTCAATTTATTTCTTTATTTTGGCATTCAAGGCTTGCCAGCCGTGCTGGACTGGTGGGACCTTTGCAAATCTTCTTGGCAGCACTTCCCGCCTTTTACTCACCTTTCTTTCTCCGCATTGGATGCTTTTGATCCGTGCTTGGGATTTATCAGTTTAATTAATCTAATCTCTGCAGTGTCATCCATGCTAACTGAAATAATTCCTGACAATATTTTGTTGATCCCTGTGATTGCTGAATGAGAGTGAAGCTATGTGGCAGCATATGGCAGTATTTCTTATCTGTGATGGCTAAGTTTAGCATTTTAGAAGTTTTTTTTAGTACTTTTTCTTTTAATCAAAGTTGTCCATTTGCTTAGACATCAGGCCATTTTTTGTGTGTTTCCTCATTGATAAAACCATGATTTTTAATGTTCAGTGAAATCCTATTGTGTTCCCACAGACTTTTGCAGGAGCAAACTTCATACACAAAATCACAGGGCATTCCTACAGTGAAATGCACAGAAGTGGTGTGGTGCACAGGCTTTTTTTTGAAGTCTTAAAATTTGTTGTCTATTTTTAAATGTTTGCAGAAAGAACAATGCTTTTTAAATAAGTACATGGCTAGATTAATCCAGGACTACTCCCAGTAATGGCAATGGTATGTCTTCAGGCCCTCAGGGGTTATACCAACAGAAATTTTATATCAGTAATGTTTCTTTACTTATAAACTGCCAGTGAGTTGATAGTTGCAATGATAATCCTGTCTTCCAAGGATGCACTGAAGCATTTTGGATCCCAGTGCCTGGTATTTATGGAAGGTTTTTATAGTACAGACCTAGCAGTTTGCACAGTTTGGTGAATTCATTTAGAGTAATTAGTGTTACACCAGGTTGGATTTGCAAGTCTGTTTAAGCCGTTCTACTTCAAGTATATCAAACTTTAAAACATCTACAATACAAACATTGATTTTTGTTTGGATTATTTCACGTGTTCTTCCAGCTCTACTGAAATAATGGTGAGTAACTCAACGGTTGGTTGACACAGGTCCTGGTCGTTCCTTAGACTTGTGGACCAAGGGCCTGGCTGCATCCCTCATGGAGTCCGAGGTGGACCCCTTTGCCTATGAATCAATGACTTTCCTGGCCCTGCTGATACAAAGGGATGATAGTAATTGTCCACTGAGCCCCAGCAGCCAATAATGCAATATACTGTACTTCTCATACTGTAATGGAAATCTGTATTGTCGCCATTGCAATATGTCCTGCTATAACTGCAGACCAGTGGCTTTGCCTTCCCATTATCCTGATTCCAGGGTAGTTGTTTATGTTAGTGACAAAAGAACCCGTCAAAAATTTACTCCCATTTGATTTATTTTTCACTTGCAAAACATAGAATCAGTCCGCATATTTTTAATACAATTTTTTTTTTTTTTCCCCAGGGATGGGACAGTTTTATTCTACATCTCTTCTCTGGGATGTGCAGAAAGCCCTACAATGCTATCTGGAGACATTGTGCGGCAGAAATTGCCTCAAGAGAATTTTATTTCATGCTTTATCCCAAAATGCTTATACAGCTGTTCAGCGCTTTCCCACCAATTATTAAAGGAAGCTTGTGCTTGTGTGGTGTCCTGTGAATGTGACTTGATGAACAGACCTACCAGTAAAGTAGATTGCTGCCTTGGAGAAGATCCAGACAGCGTGGGAGTGGCATTTTGTTTTGTTTTCCATAGAAAAAATTATAATTGCCTCAATATAAATTAACCCTGTGGTACTGGCCTTCCCTTTTGCAGTTTGTGCATTTGAAATTGTAGTCAGATAATTTTGGTAAGAAAAAATGAGGGGTTTTCCCCCCCCCCCCAACTCCTGGTCTAGGTTCCCTATTAAAATTCTCTTTTTTTTCCTCCAGAAGTAATTTTTGCCCTTGTTCACCACCTAAAATAGTGATAAGAAGGTAGATGAAACTCTCCTGCCCCCTACATGTATTTTTAGAGAAGAAGTAGGGTGGCTTGACTGGTAGGTCCAAGTCAGTGCTGGTACCTTGTACTGGCCAGGTGATTACTGCTGAATTGCCATATTTTTCTGGATATCACCAGAAATTGTGTTATTTGTGTTCATTAGTTATCTTAATTTTTATAGGTAAGATAATTCAGGGTAGCTGAGCCAGGTCTTTTATCTCGGACGTAGTCCACCCATGTCGTCATATTCTCTCCTCTTCCATAAGCAGCTGGCACTAAGGCAGTCAGTTTTCTTGGTTACAGTGGTATTTAAGTGATGCCCTAAATAACTGGGTAGTGCTTTGCTTCAGACCATTAAACTGCGGCCACTTTTTCCCTGGTGGGTGCCATGAAGTTATACTGGTACTTTTTGTCTGCATATTAGTTTTGAATTATACAAATTCAAAGTTTTTCTAAAATTAACATCTTCTTGTTGTTTTCTCCTCACCAGTAGAACTGGCTAGAAAAAAGTGGAAAAGTGATGGTTCAGGCTGCAGCCCGCGTCCCTGCCAGCCCAAGCTGCCAGCACGGGCTCTGAGCACCGGTGGTCTGGGCAGCACTGGCAAGGCTCTGCCCTCCTGCCCAGGCAGGTTGGGCACAGGCAGGAGGTGGAGGAATGCAAACTTGTGCCAGTACTGAAGGACCGATCAGTACGACGCGGGTGAGTCCAGGCCTGTTAGCACATCACTGATCCCAGGCACAATAACAGAATAGCTGATATGAGACTTGATTAATGAATAATTAATTAGAATGTATTCTAATTAGCGTCAATCAACTTGCTGGTATGGAAAATAGGACCAGTAGATAAGATTGAATTTTTTTTAATGAGATGACAAATGTGGTAGATGAGGAGAGTATTGATACACCAGCCGTCTGTATGGCATTTGCCTTGACACCAGTGTGACATCTGGGGAGGAACTGGGATGCTGCTGGACCGCCATGCAGAGAGGCGGCAGCTGAGGGTGGGAGGTGAGTGCATGGCCGTCACCTCTGCGCAGGGCTCGGCTGGCACCCTCTGTGCCCGCAGGGATGGGGATTTGGGGAAGGTGGGGGTGGCCCTACTCGGCAAGGGTCCGGCTGCTGTGGAAACCCTCTGCTGAGCTGCAGTGGATGTGCATGGGGGACAGGGACCACGTGGGGGAGAGGGACCACACAGGGGGATCGTGCAAGGCCACGGGTAGCAGAGGGGTAAGGGCCAGGAGAAGAAGGTGGGCACCAAGAGGCTTGGAGTCAGTCTGCTGAATTCAAGAATGAGATGGGCAAAGCATGATTTGATCTCAGCCTGTCGGTATGAACACAAGGAGCAGAAGTTTGATAACAGAAAGCTTTTCAATTTAGTGGACAGGGATATAAGGAGATCTAAAGCTGGAAGCTGAGATAAAAGCATGTTTTATGTATGGTGGGGGTAATTTGGTAACTGGAGCATCATACCAGAGCTGATGGCCGACACCTTATTGCCAAAATGTCTTAATGGAGATTGGTTTGTGGTTTCCTGAAACGGTGCTCTACTTGGAAAGGAATTAGTCCTGGAAAGTTTTATGTCCAAGCCACAATGCATGCTCACAACAGCCCCTCCTGGCTACAGACTCACAGTTACTTGCTCCAGTTACTTTCACTGGAAGCAGGATCAGACCCTCACCCCGTGGAGGATCGCAGAGTGCCGCCCAGCCGATGGTTGTCGCAGTGCTGTGGCACATTGGCGAGCAGCACTGGTGTGGCTCTGTGGCTAATCAACACGTAAGCTAAAGTGAATTTGATTTTGAGAATTCTTATGGACCCTAATAAAGATCAGTAATAATTAAAATTAACCACACGCCGATTTAATCAACATATAACTTTGTTAATTACTAGCTCTTTCTTCGTGTCCATCTGTTTTAAAGATTATAGTGAACCTGCAGCAGATGTTCATGTAAATATAATAAGCCGGTTGCCATGTAAATATAAAATTTTCAGGAGTGTTTGTGTAACAGACTTCCAATTTATTTGTGCTGTTGTCAGTATCACGTCTTTAGTGGCTTAAACACAAAACTGATAACTTTGTTAAAATCCCCATTAGAGAGAGTTTCTGCTGTCAGGCTGTCCCTCTGCCTTGCCTCCCCACTGTGTCCCTCTCCTGTGATCTGTGCTCAGTGGCCCTGGCCCTGGAGATGTGCCATGGCATTCCAGCGTTGTCCTGGGAGCTGCCACCTAAAAATGAAATAGGACCCGTCTATTCAGGCTCCCTTCCAGGGTATAAAAAATAATTTCTGCGCTCATGGTGAATATGATTCATTCATCATGAGTGGTCTAAGTGGGAAGTGGTTCGTGCAGCTGAACATTGCAGGTTTGCAGCCAGCTTTCCCGTCTGAACCCTCGTGCCAGTGAGCGGGAGGTGGGCAGGGGAGTGGAAGAGGATGCTTGTGCAGGGTCCCATGTGGGTGCGGGATGGCCAGGGGAGACAGCGGCAAAACCGGGCTGGCATGATGGTACAGAAAGCAAACTGGCAAGTGTTTTAAAACCTGAAATTGTTTTTTAAAAATGAATACCCCGTGGCATAAACTGAAAAAAACCCCTAGATTTTACTTTGCCACTACCGACTAAATGGGGTGCATTTTGCTGGATTCATTTTTTTCTAGTGAAACAGAATCCCCAATACAGTGGCAAAAAATGCATGAAAAAGTCTTACATTTGCAGAAGAGCTCTATTGTGCTGAAAATATTTTAAAAGTTTAAGACTTGGCTTTTGAGTCCACAAGCTTAATAGCAGGGTCTTTTTTATTTGGCAGCACATGGGACTGTTTCTCTGTGTGTGAGAGTTGTGGATCTGGGTCCATGGAGATCTTTGTCTATGGGAACATCACTCTGAGTGAGTTTCTTCACTGGCAGTGTGCAGCAAAGGGGTCACAAAGGCAGAGTATGGGCATGCAGAGGAAACCTCTTCCACTGTGAGCCAGGGAGAGGCAGAGATGTCTGCTCTGGGAGTGAGATGTTGCTTCACTGCTGGGGAGATGGTGTCCAGCCCCAGCCCTGCCAGTACAGGCACCCAATGCCTTCCTGGCAGGGGGCACCTCGTGGTGGTGGCCTTTTCCCTGCAAAGGAAAGAGATGCTCTTCAACAGCTGCAGAGCTGAGCAGCAAAACCTGGCTCTATTTGCCTGCATTTGATCTTTGTTGGATTAAAACTATGTTATTGATATAATTGCCCAAGTTTCCTGTGTGAAAGTAATCTGACAGCCAGTCTTGTACTGTGGGACAGGACTCGCAATGAGGATGTGAAAGCCAAGGGGAGGTCCCATTTCATGACCGGGAAACAGGTGCTTCTCCAAGGGAAGAAAACTGGAAGCACTGGGGCGACACCGGCTACAGTGAGTCGTTTGTGCAGTTCATGACGTGGTGAGCCTGATCCAGGATGGGTTTTGGCAAAGTGGTGGTACAGATGCGGTACGGTTCTTACACTCATGGGGGTACAGCCATGAGCACTTCTGAACGCACAGCCCGTCCATCCCTGGAGTGTTGACTGCGACCTCTGAAAATAGGTAGTGTCAGCTCTTACTGTGCCCAGGTGGCAATCCGTTCTCAGCTGCAGATTAACCTCATAAAAGACACCACTAAAACTCCCTGAGCCCTCATGGGAATTAATACAATAGGTTCAGATTGTGAATTCAGGGAGCAATCTCTTTTTTTGTTAAGTTTGTGCAAAGAAGGTCCTGCTCGATAGAAGGGATTCCTAAATATGACTGCAGTGCAGTTAAGTGATAATAATCCCAAAGGTAATCAAACAACAAAGGAAGAAATTCACTGTTCATCTGCAGAAGGTGAAAAACCACTGATTCTCAAATTTACTTGGCAATGTCAAAGACATATAGCTGTATGCCCACTTTAGTTGTGTAACCTCCACATCTGAGCTGGAGACCTCTGCCTCTGACCAGCCGCACCTGGAGTAGTGTCTGGGAAAAGCTAAAACCCCAGCAGAGCCACATGCCACGCCACATTGCTCTCTTGTCCCTCCAGCTCTGGTGTCCTCCCAGGCTGATGAAATGGGGGGGCTCCTTCTGCACTGGGAAGAGGTGCTGGCTCTGCGGGGTCCCTGCTGCCAAGCAGGTGTTACTGTGGGATGGCGGTGAGAGGGGTCCACGAGGAGGCATGAGCACCTTCAGGACCGGTGGGACAGGCTCTTGGATCATTTGCAAAGCCTTGTTTAAGATGTATTTTAAAGTCAATTAGAGTTGACCTTGTCCATAATGGGAAAACTGACAAAATGCAGAATTGCATTTGATATTGGTTGTCTAGATTTTCCATCTGCCTTCAGAAAATAATTAATCTAATAAATAGTAGAACTTCAGCTTCAGATTATGTGTTTCTCTAATCCCCTGTATCTGTTTATTCCTCCCTGCATTCAGCAGGTAGACCTGCCAGTTGCAGATGGCAGGCAGGGTGCAGATCCTTGGCCACCGAGTGCTATGGGAATGCCCCAACTTCCCTGCTCCCGGGGCTTCCCTGCACTGCTCCTGTCCTGAGAAATCCTAGACAGGGTCCCCATCCCAGGGGGCTATTGCCCCTCTGCCAGGGACCCAGTGCTGGGCAGCAAGAGGCTGGGAACTGCTGTCTGTGGTAAGCCCTGTGAATTTGTCACCACCGGCCCCACTGCAGTCCCCTCCCCATCCTCTCTGGTCCCCTTCAGGGCCAGGCAGCTCAGGTGTCCCATAGAAATGCCATAGAGTGATGTTGCTTTCTGCTGACTTCCCCAGAGTGGATCACCATGTACCGCACACTGACAGCCTGCTGCAACAGCGAGCAAGGGGACATTCCAGCAAAGCTACTGATGGACGAACGATAGAAGGCACAAGCCCAGCTTGGTGCATGGATTTGCCCATGGTTTGATGCTTCCATCCTGATAAAACATTTGCAGCCTGGAGCTCATCTCTCTCTTGCACGAATTTATCTTTGTAAAGCATTATCCAGCAGCTGATTCTGCATGCTTGTTGGAGGTGACATGAAAAATGAAATGTATATTTTGGCGCTGGTTGGGGAAGTAGAGGGAAAGATGCATCTTAATTCAAAGTTTCCTGCAGAGAGCTGAGTCTGGAGTTATCTTTCGTTTACATCTGCACCTGAAAAGAGCTCTGCTTTCTGATTTCTTCTCTTATTTTTTAGCTTCTGACGATTTTGGTTTCATTTAGCTCTGCATTGGCAATGACTTCAGGAGCCTAGAAAGGAGGATGAGAGTGAGTGAAGGCACATCATTAAACACCTCTCTTCAGGTGCCTTTTGATCTGTGCAGTCCTTACTCTCAGATTGGCCAGATAGACCATTGCTGGCCTGAAATTCTCATGTACGGTAGAAGATTTACAATTTTTCAGGGAAGGGAGCACAAAGAAACAGATGCCTGCAAGTGACTGGAAAGTCCCAAGAGCAGAGGCTGCAGCCCTTCTGTGCCCTTCCCAAAACAGGCCCAAGGAAGTGAGATGAACAGCAAGGTGGGGCTGGGCAGAAATCCGGTATCTCAGCAAGGGCAAATCCATGTCAGCAACAAAAAAGGAATTTAAAGATGATAGAAAATAATCAGCAATGGCGAGCAGAAGTTCATCTAAACCAAACTCATTAATTTATTTATATAAAGAAGTATTTTTACAATTTCTAGTAAACTTTGCATAATATTTGCTAATTTTTCTATTGTTTTAATACTAAAAATATGCCCTTCTTGACTGAACACAGCAAATGGTAGAGAAGCCTCCATTTCCCACCACAATTGAGTCTTACTATGTCAAATCCTTAGACTTCAGATGACAGTGGAAATTAATAGCAAGAATAAAATCTTATAATTGAAACTGAAATGAAACTAAATCTTACAGATGGGATATGAGCCTGAACTTCAGTCTGAGTGTCTAAGGAATCACTGTGCATTTTTTAATTCTTTGAATCTTCTCCATAAATGTTTTGACGTGCTCAGAAATTTATCTTCATCATTAAGGCTGCTAGATCATCACATACTGATGAGTCCAAAGCCAAAATTTTTACTTACCATTTACTTAGAAATAAATTTCCAACTGGAAATCTACCTGATGGGCTTATTTCTCCCATTAGTCACTGGAGGCAATATTTTGTTTTACGCCATAGTGCAGCACATGCCTGTGCCCTGCCTGGGCAGCCAGGGAGCATCGTGAATCCTGTGGGTACTCGGGGAACAATCCCAGATCCCACCAGGGTCAGTGCCTTTCATTTTTATTATCGATACGAGCAAGCTATTTGGTAAGAATATGGCACTCCTATAATGTATATTCTCTGAGTATTACTCCTGCTTAGAAGCCCTGGTAACTGTTCTTTTTAAAAGAAGATATTTATAGTTTTATACCATATTGATATTTTAGTTAATAGATTCAAGACCTTCCCTTTTGCATCTGTTTCTCTTCAACCCTGTCCTTTTAGATGTTGCCTTTCTCTTGTGTATGTAATTAAAAGATGGCCTTAAAAGTCTAGGAAATGAGAGGCTATGAAATGGAGGAGGGACGCCTTTAATTTTGTGCCTTTGTCCCACAACGGTGTTATGTGGATTGAGAAAAGAGCTTCTTACCGGTGTGAGTATGTATTTCTGGTGCTGGTGTCTCAGGTGTGCAGATGCTGAACCCGTGCCGGTGAACCATCCCTCTGACGCCGCTCCAAGGGCAGCGGGAGCCAACGCTGGGCTGGGATTTGGTTTCTGAGGGCTTGGACCAGGCCCCACTTTGGTGCTCCCTACAGACACTCCTCGGTGATTTACTGGGATCGCGCTAAGCCTCTTACCTTTAGAGAGAAATTAAAGTAATTGTGGGACATAATGGAGGAAAAATCCTTTAGTATTTCCTTCTTTATAATTCTTATTTCTATAATATCCTTTAATTTCCTTTAAGCTCCTTAAGTGCCTGTGAAACTGAAGAGTTCAGACACTGTTTTATTATCGAGGTGTGAAATATGTGGCACTCCCATTAATGATCTGTATGAGCCCTTGTGGTCCCTTTTTGAGCAGCCGTGCTGGTGGCGGGGCCGGACCGTTCAGTGTGGCAATGATTATTTCTGAAACGAGCTGCGTGTCACTGCTGATTGTGAGAAAAGACATGAGATGATGCTTTTATTTACTAGTTTCCTTTTTGCATGTGAGCTTAAGGTAAATATTACAATTGCATATTTACAGAAAAAAATATCATTTGAGAACTTTTGTTATATGTTCATTAACATACAATAAGTGTTTGCTGTACCTTTGCATCACATGCTTTTGTGAATCACTGCTTGCAAAAAGTGAGCGAGGAAACCGCGGCTTTCAGATTTGGGCAATTTTACTGAGTAAACGTAGAGCTCTGAACCTGGTGGTTTCTACCATCCTCTGCCTTTCCCCGTGGTGTGGTACTGACCATTAACAAAGTCCCTACGATATTGGCGCTGGTACTGAGGAGGGGCTGGCATCGCTCTGTGGTTCCCGCACTGCCTGCCCACAGCATGCCGAGCAGCAGTTTGGGAGGGCACTGGGCTCGTCCCCCGCTGTTGGAGTGGGAAGTGAAGGGACGTTACGGCTGGGAGGACTCCTCGGGATGCCCCGCTATGACCAGCTCCTGCTCCGGGCCATGGGGGTGCGAGGACATCTCCTGCTCCGGGAGGCTCCATCTCCGACCATCTTGGATCTTCGTGCAGCTCCCCATCTCATTGGTCAGCATTGCTCTCTGACAGGGTGCGCACTACTGCCTTGATGTTCCAATACATATTTCAAATCCCCATCCAAAACCGGTACCAGTGTACCCATGACCAGTGTGGCTTGCCGTAAGCATCAGCTCACAGTGTTTGCCGCCTCACTTGATAGCAAGGACCAGCTTCAGGTCATTGAAACTGTCACAGACCTGCGTTAATTTGACAAAGCTGGTGAAATGTGTGGGATTTACACAATGTAATTCAGATGGCAGTATTTTCTGATCGATTCCTGGAAGATTTTTCTGTTTTAGTGCACATTGGCTGCAGTGCAGAACTCTGAAGTTTGGTGCTGGACAACTACGAAAGCATTGCTCGGGGTAGATCTTTGTTGTTGGTAATACCAGAGGTGGTTGATGCCTCAGCAATATGCAGTAACAGCTACTAAATATTCTCCTTCTTGAGGCTGAATGATTTATTGCAGTACTTCTTGGCGTTTATTGCAAGTTTTGAATTTAATAACACCTTAAACTTTGTCCAGTTAAAACATTGATTTTAATAATATATAATGCTTTTAAATCTGAACAGTAGGAAACAGGTTAAATATCTCTCTATTGACAGATGTGTGGATTATATGGCCAAAATGTCTGCTATGGTCTGTTATGCAAGTTTGACCTCTTGCATAACAGACGCTTTAAAATTAAACCTGCAAATCCTTCCTGAAGCCCTTTTCCTTTTCCTTGTTTAGAAAAAAGAAAATCCATTTTGATTTAGTCACAATTGTTTCATTTCTGCATAATGTGAAGATGGTTTTGTGTGCTAAGATGGAATCCTCTACTATCAGTTTAAGTCACCTTCTGAACATTTCAGAATAAAATGAATCATTGATCTTCGCAAATCTTTTACTGCAAGGAGCCTTCCAGATGCAAATTGTTCTTAGAATCATAGAATCATAGAATCATTAAGGTTGGAAGAGACCTCCAAGATCATCGAGTCCAACCGTCAACCCAACACCACCATGCCCACTAAACCATAGAATCATAGAATCATAGAATCATT
>NW_008824411.1:2117118-2142957 GCF_000699105.1 Pygoscelis adeliae | reverse complement strand
ACCACAACTCTCTGGGCCCGGCCGTCCAGCCAGTTTTTGACCCAGCGCAGAGTACACCTGTCTAAGCCGTGAGCCGCCAGCTTCTCTAGGAGAATGCTGTGGGAGACGGTGTCAAAGGCCTTACTGAAGTCCAGGTAGACCACATCCACAGCCTTTCCCTCGTCCACTAGGCGGGTCACCTGGTCATAGAAGGTGATCAGGTTGGTCAAGCAGGACCTGCCTTTCATGTCTTCTCTGTGAAGCTTCTAATGTTTCAGCACAATTTTGATGTACTGATGACAGCACAAGGTTCAGTATTTCACTGCAAATCTCACAGTGGAGGTGGATAAAGTTTTTTGACCTGTATTTTTTATGCTTTAAAAGAATAAAAAGTTAAAACCAAATTAATGCTGCTTTGTCAAATTGCCTATCAAGTGTGCCATTCACAAATCAAGACAATCTCAGAACTTTTCTTCAGAGGATTCTTTCTTTTTTCAAACATGTTGTCTTTAGACATTTCCCACATTTATATTATAGAAAGCGCTTTGGTGGCAATAGTGAATACTTTGTTCCAAGCCAACCTTAAACATTTTTAAAGTTATTTTTTAATTCAGCCAGCTAATTTGATCTTCTGAAAATCAGTTTTTAAGAACTGTATTTTTTATCTTCCTTTCCTTTGATTTGGGAGATGATGACAAGCCTCTATGTCTAAACTATATATGTTTTTATAAAATGGATATCAGGCAGAGATAAGTTGATAAGATGATTTACCACAATATTGCAGATTAGGTTTTTGAAGTCTATCAAACCAGCAAACAATGAAAAATGGAATAAAGGAGTTTCAGATTGCACTTGAGTAGCTGTTTAGTATTTGTATTTATTAATGCTGCAAATCAGTACAAATTTTCTGAAGAACCAAATTTACTAGCTTTATTTATTAACTTGAATAATTACTGCCAATAAATATCTCAATAAGCCACCATTTAGAAAGTAATTTTCATAAAAAATAATGGCCAGATCCTCTGCAGTTATAAACTTTCATGCACAGCAGCTGACAACCTGACCCCCTCTGCTATAGGCTCTACAGTTTTTATTAACATCCCTCTCCCCATCATTTTCAGTGTTATGAATTGAAAAGCTCTGCGATGGGCTGTTGGTGAACCGGTCATGGTTCTACTTCTCAGCAACATCACGGATCAGCACCAGAAAGCATGAATTCCTCGCTATGGAACCTGCTACCGGAAAGGTCCAAAAAATGGTATTTTTGGAAAAGCACCTCCTGATGTGATCCTTGATGCTGCTGCGCCTCGGTGTGCAGGGAGTAAGCTTGGCCGTGGCACACATGGAGACCAGCGGCACGCATTCATTGCCTTCATTGCAAACGCAGCTGCCCTGATCGAGAGGGTCAGAAAACCCCAACAAAATGGTCTGAATAAGAAAACAAACCGAAAATAAACAAATCTCATTTTTCGAGGGCAACTCTGCTATGGAAACAAAAAGGTCATTTTGGTGACCTTTGCTTTTTCTGTCATGTCTGCTAAAATATTTGGATATTTTTGCTTTTTGAAGTGCTTGGACTACAAAAAGCATGCACCAGATTCTCCTTTGTTAGCTTAAAAAATAAATAACAGAACAGAACATTTTCCTTCTTTCAGACTAATTGCATACCTAATTGCTTTACAATTGCACCAGAGAAAGCCCGTTCAAATTTTTTTTTTTCCTGAGTGAAAGATCTTTACCTCTAGATGCTTCCCATGAAGGAATTTTCATAACAAGAGTCTATTATGAGATGCTTACAGACTTCCAGGCCAACCTTAGAGGTTACAGGAGAAAAAAAAAAAGGCAGAAAATGGTGTGACATTGTACACATTCCAGTTAAAGTGTCCGTTGCTATAGCAAATGAAGGAGCATAACTAACCTCTAACACAGCCTGCTTTGAAAATCTGTGTGGTTTGTTAAGGGTCTTTTGTTCCAAGGCATTCATTTTCTCCATTTCTGCTGCAGTTTGCTAAACTGCTCCCAAATTTTTGGTATTTATATTATAGAAATGGTGATAGATGTTAGATATGATCTGTAAAACCTTAAAGCAATGATGAGTAAATCTTCTTTGTCATCCTCACTAGCACATTAGTACATTAATAACAATTGTGGAGCAATTTCAATGTTTTATTTTATTTTACTTTTTAGATTAAAGATTGATCAAAGCTAGAGGAGAGAAAGCATGGGTTATCCAAGCTGGAAGATGTTACATTTCTGGTTTAGGGTAATATCTCTTGGGCTTTCTGCTTTCTCCAAGCTTTTATTGGTTTGAATGCACCTCCACACTGTCTGATGCTGTTAGCACCTAAGATCACGCTTTTTCTGTTAGTCTTACCGGCAGCTTTGCAACCAAAACTGCACTAAGCCCCCAGAAGCAGCACAGAGCCCCTGGGCTGCCTGAAAACTGGAGCTCAGCCTTTCCAAGAGCACTACCTTTCCAGGGGAACTGTCTTGTGGCAAGTACAAAGAAAATAGCCATAGGTTTCAAATACAAATATAAACACAAGCAAATACATGGTTTTCAAAAGCAATTACTATTTACTTTCGCTAGCACAGGAAATAAATCTGGTGAAAACACTAAAGAACACATTCTGTTATTTGCTCTGGAAAACAGCAGCTTGCATGAACTAAGGACCAGCTAGGGTTAATGGTCACTGGTTGAATTAAAAAAGCAAAAACCAGTAGGCATAGATAAACCCAGAGCTTGCTGTCTGAAAGATACAGAGAATTCCCAATATGAAACACAGTAAATTACTATCACCCAAACTGCTATAATTTTATAGAAAGAAATAAGCTGGTGAATGTATATAGAAATGTCTGTTCAGATTCAATTGAGATAACAAACTATAAAACTGATGTTAAATTAAAACGAAGGGAGCTTCCAACCACTGCATGTTAGGAATTGGACTGACATCAACTTGATGGATGTACAGCGCCAGGTGTCGCGGGCAAGACATTGCAGGACCCTGCCATTTAAAGTGCAGAAACCCAATAGAAAATGTGTTCTGTCAGGGAGGACTTTAAACTGCAGGGATCTCTGCCCTGCCCAGAGGCATACGCAAGCCCTCAGGGTAACCTGATGTGGCCACAGCCCCATGCTTGCTCAGCAGAGGCAGCAGCTTCCTTTTACATACATAATAGAACCTTCTATGCAGAATAATGAAATTGCAGATATTGCTATTCTGGTATCATCAGGTGTCAGAATGGTGTTCTGTAACAGTGAGGATTTACTGCCCTGATGTTCTGCAGGGTGGGAAAGGCCATAAAAGCAATGCCACTGAGACTACAATAAAGTCAGAGTTGGTTATTCTGAGTCGCCTTTGAGGAAAGAAACACTTGCTGGCCCCGGTTGGTCCATGCTCCGTTTCTATCCCTGCTCCTGTGGGCTAAACCAGCCGTTCGGGGTGGTGGACTCTGCAGCTCCTGCATGCCCAGGCAGAAGATGCAATTGCCTGTGCTGTTGTACCAGCCCTGCAGGGGGAAACTGCACCTGCAATACCAGCAGCAGCTTTAAAAAAATGCAGTTTATGGTTAAATTTACTTAGTTTACTCTATTGTTTTATCTCTCAGAATGCAAAGATTGTGCCTTGTTCTAAAACTGAATTGAACATAGCAGCAAAGAAATGCAGTTGTGCCTCTTGAAAGGCTTTATCCCAATACTCTTGGAAAAATGCTGTTCTTCATCTCTAAAATAAGTTTAGTTTGGACCCTAAGGGGACAGATAGCTTCCCTGAACACCCATACCAGTGCCATGGGAATTTTTCCTGGCTGGGGAAAGGCCTTGTCTCCCTGTGGTTAGACTTATGCCAGGGCTGTCAGGAAGTCCACCTTTGACAAGCAGCTATGGAGCTCTTGCACTGAAGCAGCTGAGCTAAGGTTGAAGCAGTATTAAATCTTGACATTTTAAAAGAGTAAAATAAATAAAAAATTACTCACTTTTTCACTATAACCTGAGCAGAACCTGCACTGCTCCTAAAGTCTAAGAATAGCAGTCACTGTATACAAGGAAAGCTCTTACAAGTTAGTCAATTGGGAAATAAATCTAAAAGTCAAACTAACCTGCAAAATATTGAATTTGTTTGAAAACAAGCACTCTGTAGCGGTCTATTTCTCCAAGAAGAGGTTGATTATAACTGACATCATGGGGCCTTACAGCCACAAAAGCTCCTGCTTTCAAGGAGTTTGCAATCCTCATAGTGCTGAACCACGTCAGTTCTTGTGACCCCATGTCCCGTGAGCATCAGATGAAATCTCTCCTCTTCCCCCTTGCAGATGGGACCTGTTCGGCAAGACGCACCTATTGTGGTTTTCTCCTCTTGTCTCACCTTGTTGTCCTTTACTACAATATTTCCTCTTCAGCTGTTCTGAAAGAGCGACTCTCTCACTTGAGTGTGTTTTGGTCCATTAAAGAAATAAAAAACTGCATGAAAAAAGGATTACATGCCATGGAATCCCAACAGAATTAATGTTAGAGTCTGTGTTTATACTAGATTTTTCTTTCTTTCTCACTTCTTTAGATGGTGACAGATGCATATAACAAAGAAAATGGAGAAACGTACTGCATCTCTCTGTGTGTGTATATTTTAAAAAGGTTTTGAATGTCATTAAACCCCAACCCCCCAAATCTTGAGCTTCAGTGGAGGCTGCGATCAGCTGCTTTTGAAATTATAAATCTAATAAGTTCAGCTGGATAACAAGCATTTGAAATCCGAAAATATTGTGCCTGTAGGACTAATTATGCTTTTGCAAACTTTATCAAAACATTGCTGTTTATTTAAAGTTAGCAGCACAAAAATGCCATTGTAATGAATGGTGACTATTATGACTCATGCATACAAACATCTATTTTCTGGAGAAAGTGACAATTAAGGGCTTGTAATGGATTTTGGTTATTTTAATCTCTCCACCAGGACAATGCAGAATTAGAGACACTGTAAGCACAAAGGGTGCTGAAAACCTGTTCCCCGATTTCACAGGACAACTCTCAGTTTCCTATGAGGTGCATGCTGAGGATTGACTCACCATGCAGCATTTACTGTTAACTCTGGAAATGGGACGCTGGTGATGCAAACCTATCAAAGTGATGGAAATAAAAAGCGCATATCTCAAAAGTTCCCTCTTCTTTAACCCCTGCAGGGAAAAAAACCCTGAATCCACATGACATATGTAAGGTATTTCTCAGGTGTGGTGGAGAAATGCTGGTACCTCTCCCAGCAGATACACACATGATGGTAAAATACTTGAATTATTCAAACTACTGAGTCAAGGCATAACAATATGAGAAGAATTTCATGGTTCAGCACAGCAGTCCCTTGTAAGGATACCTAAATTTGAAGCTAATTTCCTGGCCTAATAAAGATAAAATGTAAAAAGCTATTTTCTGTCTACTTGTCTGTGTATCTAATCTCAGCAAGTGAAATTAGTCTTCAGGTAGGTGTCCGGCTCCTATTTAAATATGAATAATCTGGGATTTATTGTCTCTCTCCTAATTTACTTAATTTTTTGGGGGATGATATTTCTCTTCTTCCTTTCTTGCTCCCACTTTGTCATTTTTACATGACAGGGAGTTTTTCCATGTGTCTGTGCAATCGTAGGATATATCATCCTGGGATATATCATGCCTAGGTTGTTCCTAGACACCAGGATTATTGCAAAATCTTTTGTGAAACTCCCTGCTGCCTGCACACTCCATGCTGCCACGGGCGGTCTCGCAGGGAGCCCCGGCATGGGGAGTGCGGCTGCCTGCGCTTGGTGGCCCCTGCGGCAGTGGGCACCCACCCCAGCCAGGACAGGCTCTTCCCCTTGGTTGGGCAGATGCTTCCAAACTGCTGTTTCACCCCAGATAGACATCAGGTAGGAAATGCTGGGTCAGCTGCAGCTGCAGGGTCCGGATCAGCGACATCTCCCATCAGGCTTGTTCCCATGCCATGACTGCAATTGCAAATGGTGTCCAGAAAGCTGAGAAAGAGAAAACAGGCTTTTATTTGTACACTCATGAGTGTATCACATTATGATTTGACATTACTCAGATGGAGTTCACAAGCTGTGCCCAGCTGAAGTGAGAAAACTGTGCTGGCAAATGCTTTAAAAAGCTAAAACCTATTAAATTAGACACAGAAAATCCTTGAGAGAGGGTGTTAATATCTTTATCATTTCCTCACTTAAATTTTTGGTCACCTCTTACACAGACCGGGTTACAAATTAAAACTATCACATTTTTAAAGGCTGGTAGATCCTGTGCTGTGGAAGTTTTTTGACTTAGAAACATCTTTCATCACGAACGTTAACATATCAGATTACTTCAGCTAGTGTTATGTATGAGAATAAAAAAACCCTCCTCTGTAAGAGGAAGGCAGGGATGCCTAGACAGAGATGCAGCTTGGTGAGCAGCATGGGGTACCCCTATCCCATCCGGGAGAAGGCTCAGGGTCCAGTTGCCTGTATGTGCTTGTACCCAGCCGTGTGCACAGTGTGGCTCTTGCAGGAGACCTGGGAACGGTGTCTGTCAGGCTGAGCTGATAAAGCTGTGGTCTTCCAATTAATTTATCCCCATGGCACTGATCAGTCACAGGCATCTTCTCATAAGAGAAGGCTGTGACAGAGCAGGTTAGGCAGATCCTTTCAGTAAAGGTACAATTTATGATTCAATTACAGTTTTAGGGGAAAGATAAAGTAGCGTGCTCTTTTGGGAGATTTCAAAGCACCAGAAAATTTGCATTGGGAAAAGGCCATGAAACAGGCATGTGATGGCGGGTCAAGGGGGCTGGGTGGTGGTTGTCCATCATCCTTTGGGGCAGAGCATCGGCAGCAGTGGTTGTTTTCATTTGTGGCTTTTTTGCTGCCCAGTGCCTGGAGTTGTCTTCCGAGGAGATGATGCAGAACAAGAGGATTCATGAGGCATAAAATAGAGGAGTTATTAACAGAATAAATGTACTAGAAACACCTAGCTGCAGCCAGTTTGTTTGCACTCTTCACCACTCTCTCTTTGAGGGGCAGCAGACATGAAATCAGGTCTGAAGCAGTTACGAGGTGAGCCAAAGGGAACCACAGTAACTGTCCCACAACGAAATATTGCAACTATAATTAAGAGATAAAAAGAGGTGAGACTGAGGCGTTTTATATATGAGGATGGTACAGAAGGGAAGAGCCGCTTGCCATTGGCTGACAGTACTCAGGTTTGCTGAGGGGACTGCAGACATGTATGTGACCCAGAGAGGCTGAGCAAGTACCACATTGTGCTGGATATTATACCATGTAAAAAAGTCCCTGCTCCTAACTCCAAAGTTAGGAAACAATATACAGTGCAATCTCTTCTGTCCTGTGGACGAGAATAATTATGGGAATAGAGAATGCAGCAAACTTCCACGAGTGGTTTCTGAGGGAAAAGGAGGGGACGAATCAAAAAAAAAGACAAGAAGAAGTGAAGCCTGAATGACAAACCAGCCAGTCACGTGGAAGTACCAGGAGAGGTGGCATTTTCCCACTGTTGCTGAAACATCTCACGCTGAAAACATGATGCTATCAGACCATTTTGGACACCCTGGGAAGCACATACCGCAACATATTCTTGAGAGGAAATGCATGTATTGGGGATTGCTATTAACATAAGTTGCAAAGGCTTGGTCAAAATACTAATTTCCCTAGAGATGAAGTAGGTGTTCAGGTCTTGGAGAGTAAATTCAGGCCCTTGACAGTTGTGCTGTGGATTTCAGTGATTCCCCGTAGTACTCATCAGCCTTTGATTTTTCTCTCCTCCATGGCCTTTCTCCCAGCTGTGTGCCAGCTGTGTTCCTCACAGACGGGGGAAAAATTCCCCAAACCTGGAACTGGTAAATTTAGGTGTTTCCTTCTGAGGGACTAATTTTCTGGCAAATACATCTCTGGGTTCCCTGCATCATCACTTCCTCTTTTGGAAGCAGCTGAAGTACTACTTGGGGCAGGTGCAATCTTACACTTAGTGATGTCGACAAAGAGAGTTATTAAAGCCAATTGACCTGGGATCAGTAGATTTGATTTTGTATATGCATAACTTCGGAATTCAGACAGATGCCTGTTACTGCCAACAAGTGCTGTGCAAGCTTTGCTCTGTAGGAGAGGACAAGAGGAGAAAGAGGAGATCAGATTGCAGTCTGTGAAGCTGATTACATGATACAAGTCTGCCAATGTATCCCATGGACAGACAGGAGTCCTGGTATCTTTTTATCTGCAAAATTAATTTCGACTACTGAATACCCTTAACTTATGCAGGAAGAAGAGTGACCTATTTATTAGCATTTAACACAGCTCTTTTAAACTGCCAAAGTCTGGCATTGCAATTACCACTCATGCTATGCAGTTGCAGTAATTTACAATGGAAGTTAGAGACATCTCCAAGTTAAAAGCGGATCTCCTGTGAGGAGGATGTGACAAAGTTTAAGTAGAAAGATGATCCCCCTCTGCAGGAATTGAGAGATGCATCTTGATAGCTGTAAGGCCTTGTAAGATGCAGGTTTTGGCCTTGTGCTTTCAAATTGATATTCTGAAGCTGAATCTAGGCTAGCTTCACTTAAAGTTCTTTTTTTTTTTTTTACGCTGTCTCACTTATTTAATTATTGAGCTCAACTCTACAATGGTTTGACTCTTTTTGATGTGCAGCAGCTGGTCATGGACTCTGCAGGCAGGACTGTATTTGAAAATCAGGCTAAGGAAAATGCTGGTCGAAAATGGATAAAACATCAGTTATTTCCTGTAGACAATAAGAGAACTGCTGTGTATGCAGTGTCATCCGTGATTGAGTACGCTGCTGCAACGCGCTGTGCATGAGTTTGTGTTACACAGTTGGCTGGAGCGATTCGGGAGAGTGGAGCGCTCTGGAGTGATGGAAAGATCATTCACTGCTTCAGAAGTCCCAGATATGGAGCAGCCATATGGGAACCGAAATATTTATCCTTCCGGATCTAGCTCGTAGCCTGTGTGGACAGCATACTGTAAATGTAACCTGGGCAGCTGGAGGAGCGATAAATCAGGAGCGAGCCCAGGAAACCAAGGCTTGTATGAGCTTGTGCTGCAGTGATGGGTACGTGATGGATATCTGACCTTTCAGATGTGGGGGAAGGAAATATATTTCTCTGTTTATGGATACTAGGGTTTATGATTAAAACTGTATAAAAACAATCTTTTTCGTGCATTGTGCTTTGAGGGCTCAGCCTGAGAATACTATTGAACCAGTTCATAAAAATACGACGCAATTCCGATACAGCAATGGCTTTCAGCAGCAGTCTCTGCAAGAGGCAGGGGTCTGTCCAAAGTCCACTGCAGTTAATGGAAAAACTCCTATTTATTTCAGTAGGCTTTGGACTGCGTCCTTAGAAAGCAATTTGGGTAGCGAGGTGAGAAATTTGGGATGACCAGTGTATCAATAACATGAGCATCGAGCTCCACTCTTTTCACTTCAGTTCACAGAAAAAATTCCAATCCAAATGCTAAGCAGTCGATCTTCCACATGTTGCCAAGGCAGATGCAGATATAAAAGGTACATTTGTAAATGGGTCTTCTTAATGCATATCTCTAGTGTGTTATTTTTGTACATTTATTCTTAATTTGGTCGTGGATTCTGGTTTTAGTTACTGTGCTAAGGTGATGCTCTGACTATACCAACACCTGTTAGACCCAAATTTTAATGTGATTTAGATGAGAGGAAGGTGGGCACTTTCTACTCCACTGACCCAGTCTTGTGTTTGCTGGGAGAAGCCAGTGGAGCAACACGGATTTGTCCTGGCAACTTTATGAAGGGCCTTTGTTTCCATATGATCCGAGTTCCTTTTTTCCTTTCACTATTTATTTCTCAAGCTCAGCATCCATGGAGAAAACACTGGGCATTGATGACTTTTTACAGCAGCAGTACTCCATCCTGACGGGCACAACCGATGACCCTCCTCTTCCTGGCATGGCAAACCTGTGTCTTGTGGCTGTGCTGCAGCACGGCGGGCCGGGAAGGGTGCAGGCAGAGGCATTGGCTGAAGCCAAGCGCCTTCGTTTTGAGCCCATCCACATAACCATCAAGCACATTTTGAGTGGCAGTGCTTATCTGAGGAGGAGGCACCTGTCTTACTGGGGACATCAATAGCTTCATGCTTCACATGTTGTTGGCATGGTTTTCCTACGAAGTGTTGATTGGGTAAAATGGGATTTTTGGCAAAATCGCCAAACCTTGTATTCAGCATTGCCCTGAAAGAGCAAAGAGAGGGGGGATGTTTCTCTCGGCTGTGCTGTTCAGTGCACTGTGAAGGTCCATTTCTGGATTTAGGTAAAAAAACAGGCAATTAGGCGGGGTTTCATACCACCAACTTTCCAGAGACCAACCCTCTCACAGTCCCTCTGTCCTGAGAAAGAAAGAAATTTCAAGAAGGTATTTCAAATTAGGTGCATTTCTCGATTTCTTTCTATCCAATACAAGGATGCTCAGGATGGACAACCTCAATTTCTCTGCCTCTCTGAGAGTGGGGGTGAGGCATATGGTCCCACAAACTTAGGAGTTGGAGCCTGAGTCTCTCAGAAGGAGCAGCCTTTCTCTGCTGGCCTCGGTGTCCCAGGGTCACACACATTGCTTGGGGCATAAAAAGGGTCGAGGGTGCGCTGGGTGCTGCTCCACAGATGTGTGCTTGGACCCAGTGGTCCCATCACACTGCTGCCTTGCAGGTCTCTCCCCTTGTGTGGAGGGGCCAGAAGTCCTACACATCTGCTGTGGTTTAACCAGGCAGGCAGCTAAACACCACATATCTGTTTGCTCATTCCCCCCCGCAGTGGGATGGGGGAGAGAACCGAGGAAAAAAAGTGAAATTCGTGGTTTGAGATAAAGACAGTTTAATAGGACAGAAAAGGAAGGGAAAACAATAATAATATTAATAATGATAAAAGAATATAAAAAATAAGCGATGCACAATGCAATTGCTCACCATCCGCTGACCAATGCCCAGCCAGTTGCCAAGCAGTGGTCCTCTCCCCCGCGCCAACTCCCCCCAGTTTATGTACTGAGCATGATGTCACATGGTATGGAATATCCCTTTGGCCAGTTTGGGTCAGCTGTCCTGGCTGTGCCCCCTCCCAGCCTCTCGCTGGCAGGACGAGAAGCTGGAAAGTCCTTGACTAGTGTAAGCACTGCTTAGCAACAACTGAAACATCAGTGTGTTACCAACATTATTCTCATACTGAATCCAAAACACAGCACTGTACCAGCTACTAGGAAGAAAATTAACTCTATCCCAGCTGAAACCAGGACAACATCGTTGGACCTGTGCAGTGGTTCAAACCCCATGATGCTGAAGGCCTTTGTCTTGCAAGCCCTGTGCTTCTGCATGAGTAAAATAATTTCTGCCTCTGCAGCATGTTCTCAGATGTTTGTGAATGTCGATTTCTGGATTTCATGATTGCCTGATATCCTTTATAGCAGTTCCTACTGATGCATACCTAGGCAAGCTCACCCGGCTTGTTTCCTGCCAGGTGACATGGGAAGCGGGGTCATTGGGATAGCTCACAGCCAAACTGCTTCATCTCTTAGCCCAGGGAAGGCAGGGATCAGCTCCAGATGCCCATCCGACATTATTGTACAACTGGATCGTTGTCTGCCATCATAAATTATTTTTAATGTTTTTTCACAGTTTGTCACAGATTTAGTCTTGCAGAAAAGTCTCGCTCTTGTCATTGCCTTGTAACTTAGTCAAGCGGGTACGGGACGATGTCCCTGATCATATGTGATTGCTGCTGGATAAGTGCTTGGTGAGGCCAAGGAAGTAATGTGAAGAATATAAATATCAGTCATAGAAAGAGACGTTACTGGACTCCTGTGGCAATTTCCTATGGTAATAAGCATCCAGGAGGATATTAAAAATGTCATTTGTGCTTTAAAAGTAATAATAATTGAAATAGATTCTGGCATCTTTTATAACAACAGAGCCAACAATTATTACTAGAGATATTTTAAAAGAAAACAAACACATTAAATAATTGGTTAATTGAATTACCAATATGCTGATGCTGCTGAAATTAATCTGAAAAATATGAGATTAGCAGTGTGGTTTTGCACAATTATAGTTGGTTGGAGATAAAATTAAAAGGAGGACTGGGATGCATTCAGCTGGAAAGCAGACTCAGTCAGCACCAAGCCTGGTTTGCGGCGTGGGGTCCTGTGGGACCCTGGTGCTCAGGGACCTCGCCAGCCGCCTCGGGCATGGTGCGCCCTTCCCCAAAGGCAGCGTGGAAAAGAGACCAGGGCAGTGCCCTCCGCTGGCCGTGGGGGCTGCGAGGGCTTCCTGCCACAGGCGCACCGACCCGGGGCCAGCGACGCCGTCTGGGTCGGAGAACTGAGATCCACCGTCGTGTCCCGCACACTTGTCTGACATCAACTTCTGTGAGCAATGCCCTTTTTATTCAGAATTGTAAAGTTACTACTCCACAACCAAGCTAAGCTATACATTTCTTATCATTTCTGTTTTTACAACTATAAAGGTACAAATTTAATGTAGATTTTGAAAAAATATAGCTCCTTGGATGGGAACAGGCCAAACTCGAGTCAGGAGGCTACGTTCAGCCAGAAGCCTCTGATCCGAGCCTGGAGATACTTCCCCAGCAGATTGTTCACCTGTTTGGAGACATAGTTTATAACGGGACTGAGGCTTTTAGTAGGGCTGATAACTCAGAAAAAAGTTCTCTTTTCCCCCAAAATAGGCAGGAAAATCAGCCTGCGGCTGTGCAGGACCGGTGTGCGGTGCCTGCAGAGTCCTGGCCACGCGCGGGGTGAGCACAGCACTGAACAAGCCTTGCTGCCAGGGGCAGTTGTTCATACGCGGTCAGACCTCTGAGCGGTGCTGACATGAAGACACAGGTGGCAACAAAGACAACATTTTTGCAGCCCTCCCTTTCCCCCTAAATCACAATTTTTTAAGCCTTGAGTGTTGTAAACATTACCCATGTGAAGGGGAGAATACAGCACGCTCCTGAATACCATGTCTGGCACAGAAATGCAGACTTTACATAAGGTGTCCGCGTTTCTCTGAATCTATTTTATTTAACCATTAGAGCTGTGCGCTGTGAACATTTCCCTTGGAAGCCTCTTCTCCCACCCTGCATATTGATGCAGGAGCAGCCCTCTGTTTGTGTGAGGTCTAGAGTTCCAAATGCACTCCTCCATTTGGGCACCAAAATAGACTAACAGACTTTTAAAAGCAGTCAGCACATTGGGTGATCCCCATGAAATCTGGCTGTTCGATGCTCACGTAGAAGGTAAAACTGGCTGAAAATTTAGTCCTCTTTAGCACGCTGAGCTCCTAGAAAGGGCAGGATCCTTCTCAACCCCGTTGTTTGGTGCGTGTCTTATGCCATCAGGTACCAGCGAAGGGTCCCCTGCGTCAGAGCCCAAAAGCGGTCGCTGTCCTCGTGTGGCAGGATTCTGCAGTTATCTGCACCTGATAACTCCAGGTGCCACAGGAGTTATCTTGGTGTTATCCGCCACTTTCATCTGCATGATTGCGGGAGACTGATGGCTTAAAGCTCATTGCAAGACTGCTGCTTAAATAACTGGTTCATTCCATGCTAAAAACTGCCCTTGCCAATGTAAAATGCTGCATTCCTTCCTTCCTCTCACAAGCAGGAATTATTTTTTCCTTCAAGTGCTGGCGTGCAGGCTCCCTGCACTTCACTTGAAATACAGCACAGGAGCTACAAAAGCAGCTTTCAGCTTCACACGCCTTTAAGTTTTTTTCTTTCTGCTGTAGCTGGGACATACTTGCCATGATCCAGGGCTCAGCCATGGTTTTCCCTGCTGCATTTCCATTTTCTTCTATAGTTTCATCATGCCAGTCACACGCAAAGTTGCATAAGTTGCTTATATATATACACACACACATATGTGAAGATTTACATGCATGTTCAGCAGTGTGCCAGCCCTGGTTTGCAGGAAGAGCTGGAAATAAGAGGCTCAGCATGTACCAATTTAAAAATACAATATTTTATGATAAAACAGGATTGCTATTTTATCTTTTATCAGGCTACAGTTGTCATGAGCAGTGAAATGGTGTGGGTGGTGGTGTTATTGTGAGAAGAAAATACAGGTTGTGGTCCCTTGATGCCAGGGGTTGGGCAGGGTGCCGCGGGGGGATCCCTGCTCCAGGGGTTCTGCCCCTGCCTTCTCCCCACAGGGGAACTCGGGTATCTATTAGTGTGCTCTTTAGAGACCTCCAAAGATTGAATTGATTTTCATTATCATAATGCATTTAAAGGATATTTTCTTTCTTTAAAGAAAACAAATGCATTGTTTTTTTCAAACCTGAAGAAGATTCACGTGCAATTTGTTTCCATCCTGCAGACACCAGGAAGCATAATGTCTGATGAAAACTTATTTTGCCACATTTGCCTGTCTCTGAACTAGTCAGTAGGAGCACAGAGATCCGAGAAACTTGTCCATCACAAAGTACCAGGTAATATCCAGTGTGTTGTCCTAATTTTAAAATTAATAAAAATATTTTGAAATTGATTATTTCTTATTGCAGCCTTGATGGCTGTTGTGTTAGTATTATTTCTTCACCTCTCCCCTTTAATGAAACAGAGAAAATTTTTCTGAGTGTTAGCAGTGAAACTTCATCTGTGTTTAAAATTCTGCCTGCGCATCCCACGGCACTGGGTGGAGAGGCACTCAGACATGCCTGGGAAAGCACAAGGACTAGCAGAGCAGCAGCATCCTCACAAGCAGCATCTCCTTTAGGAACCAGCGGAAGGAAGCTCCCAAAACACGGCTCACAGAGCAGTCATGGATTAAATGTGGAAACCACAGGACTCTCGACAGATGTAGCTGTTGGAAGGACAGAGCTCTAGTTTAACAGCAGCAACAACAAAAGTGACCCGGCTGTCCCCACAGCGGTGTGTGCCCGGGCCCTTGTGTGCGTTAGCAAATGCAAAACCTGGGGCTGCAGGCACGTAGCCCTCCAGCTACGCATCGTCGTGTGCTGGCCCTGCGCCAGCCGGGCATTGGCACGGGGGTTTCGACAGCCTTGGAAGTACGACATCCTGCAGCGACTGGTTTTGCAGAAATGCGCAAACCAGCTTTCCTAAGCACTACAGCGGGACCTGCCACCGCAGCTCCATGCTCTGCCTTTCCCTTGCGGCATGGAGTTGGAGCGTGTCAGTGCTCTGGCACCATGACTCCCCCCCCACCCCCCGGCACCCAGCCTTTGGGGGGGTTTGCCCTTCTGTGCGTGGTTATTTTGTTCACTTCTCTGCCTACGGTTGGCAAATCTCTATAAGGCACATTTCCTGATCTTATGATGCAGTTGGGAAGAAAGCCAGTTTCTAGCAAGTAGTGTATTTCAGCTGAATAGTCCAGGTGAATGCAGTCAAAGGGAACATGACTTTTTTATGTTGCCACTCCATATCCTGCTTGCTTTTTTTCCCTGGGTTAAATAAAATACCAACATGCTTTGAGCCCAACAGCTTTCCCATGTAGCATTGTGCTCCTAATTGTATTTTTTTTTTATTCAGCATCAGCAAGTCTGTCTCGCAGGAGAGTTTTACCTTTTACCCTTTTTTCCCAATATGTTTTCACTCTTACCCATTCTCAAGAAACACTCACTAAAACAGCCAGGCCTAATCTAAATGGGTTCATTCAGACTTCAATCTCTAGGCATCTGTCCTCGTTGTGTACTACTGCTCCCTCTCTTTCTCTTTATACAAATTATAAAATATATCAAAAACGTTTTCTTGTTGTAAGTCTGAAGACATAACCATTATTTCTGACTGGTGTTCAGAGCAAACAAAATTTCTTTATTACAGCTTATCAAGCCATGCCACTTGTCAATTTTATGAGTTTTTAAAATAACATCTAATGTTAACATGGCAATGAATCTGTCTTAAGACACACTACCCACTCACATTTTATTTCCTCTATTAAAGGAAATGATGTATAAACACTATGGGAAAGCATGGATCAAACTTTTTAGTATCACATCTAATACAAAGAAATCCAAGCACAAGTAACTAAAGGAAAGGGGAGTACCGTGCACGTGTTCCCCTGGGCTACAGAAACCAACAATAATTTTATCTTGATCCAACTGCACAATAAATGGGAACAAATACCCCATTGTGGAGAGACTTCATTTTAGGTTTCACAGTATTTATGGAGAATGGGTATTGCTTGCTATAAAAAGTATGTTTAGGTCAGATTGTTATGCTTTAACATTTATTTTCTTTTTGAAGATTTATGATTACACTGTTAGACCCTGATTCATGGGTGACCTTCATGCATGAACCCAACTTAAGGCATATACATAGTCCTATGGATTTGAATTTTAACATTGATTATATTGGGGTGAGGTGGAAGTCAATGTGAATAAAAGCAATATACAATGTGCCACCATCATTCTCAGTAACACAACCATGGAATTACAATCAGCTCTTGCTAGAAAAAATAGCAGACTCCCTTTTTGTGATGAGATATGGATTTTAATCACTCTCGAATATACTGAAGTTCCATGAATTATATTTTGTCCTTACAAATCCACACATAAATATATTTTTTGCATTTCTAGAGTTGAGAATGTCAGTGGTTCTATTTAATTCTCTCCTTTAAAAAAAGGTGGGTGTTACACCCACTCCAGACAATTTTACTCTCAGTAGCTGCGCATATTGTCATTCACAAAAAAAGATGCGTTTAACCTCTCACTTCAGAAGAGTTTCTTTTGTAACATGAAGTCTGATTAGTTATGACACAAACTATGTTATCTATATAATTAAGTGCCCTTGTGGGTTAGTCTGTGTTGGGAAGATGCTGTGACCCTTAATGACGACTACAAACGAGAAGAGGAGCCCAGACCGAGGGGGAGATGAAGTCTCCTGTGACCGCCTGGTTTTATCCAGTGGAAGATACTAACAGTGTAGAGGAATTTACCTTTTCTAAAGTGCTCTGCAAACACTAATTACTCCCACAGCCCATCAGGGAGATGCGAGTTGTGAGATGCTGTGAAGTTCCTGCCTGGGTTAACTGTGGCATGGAGGACTGACTGCTGCAGCCCCCACTCCTCCCTGGGGTCCTGACGGTGCCCGCTGTGCCATCAGCGATGCTGTGAACGCTGGCCGCTTGCAGCTCCGCTTCTCCTCACTCTGGGGAAGTGTGCACAGCAAAGCACTCCTCTTAGTTAACTACTGAAAAAACCAGAATGGGAAGTTTTCGGCTGGGGTGCAGGCAGCCACCCTGAGCTACCACATTGTGTATCTTGCTTTTACACCTGTTGTGTTAATGAGTGATGGCACTGTATCCCTTTTTTCCTCCCTAGTCACTCCTCTGAAGTCTGAATAATGAGTCTTTCTGTGACTGGAGGGGTCTGCTTTGCTGGGGCAGTGCTGTGCATGAAACTGGGGAGGAAATTCTTGTTTTGAATACTGTTTCAGCCTTGAATCATATTTGCGAGGCTTTCATGCATGAGTGTTTGGAGAAAGTGAATACAAAAGCAGGGTAAACACAGCTGAAGCAAATTCATTAAACATTAAAGCAAATATTTGCAGAGATTTTGGTTTGCAATCTTTACATGTTTCCAGAATTATAGTAATGGAACATGGGCACGTGTTCAGCTGGCAATGGCAAGATGAAGAAAATCAGTCTGAGTGCCAAAGGGACAGAGGAGGGTGGCAGGAGGTTCTGCTCCTCCTCGGGGAACAGACCTCTAGCAAT
Organism: Pygoscelis adeliae; assembly: GCF_000699105.1. Taxonomy (NCBI): domain Eukaryota; kingdom Metazoa; phylum Chordata; class Aves; order Sphenisciformes; family Spheniscidae; genus Pygoscelis; species Pygoscelis adeliae. The sequence goes on along the minus strand of NW_008824411.1, from coordinate 2,125,247 downwards.
GTGTCACCGCTCCTTAGCCCTTACTGGTTGATATTAATAAGAGTTTCAAATATATCTGTCATACATGATTTTTTTTTTTTTAAAGGACATAATTTTCAGAAACATGGGGCATATTCAGTGCCCAAAAAAGTTACAGACCATAGACAATTAGGTGGTGCTTATGTTTTTAAGAGATTATAAGAAACGAAAGGATTCTCTTGCAGTCCAGCTAAAAACTGTGTATAAACATTATTGGCCTGATTCAGATGATTTTTAGCATTAGTGAAAAACCTCATGAAGTGAAAGAGAAAGAGAGAGGCCTTCAGAGTTGATCAGGAGGGAACCTGAAGTTTTGTTAAACAATAAAATAAGAGGTTTTAGAAAAAGATTCTCCATGCTTCTTTTTCATCACCTTTGCACAGCTACAGCGCGGGCCGCAGAGTAATGCCTTTCTGTGCATCTTACAACTGGATTCGTAATGGAAATTGTATAGGAAGATTTGAATGAGCTGGGTTTTGGCACGAAAATTCTATGAATTAGAAATATGAAACCACTGAGGAGACACCCACTCTGTTACTGACCCCCACCTGCCTGGATCAGTTCATGTCTCTGGAGGACCAGAATCTCACCAGCGCCGGAAGCAGGAGCGGTGAGTGGATGGACCATCCAAATACAACAGAAGAACATGAATGGATTCATCAGCTCTTTCCCCTCAAGCTAAGAACAACCTGAGAAGGACGTGGTCCCAGGCTGGTGAAGCGGCTGCCCTCTGCCCACCCCTCCCTGGCCATCCCCGGCAGTTGTCCTCCCCTGGAAGCAGCACCCACCTCCTCCTTTCCCACCTCCAGGAGCGGCGGCATGGCCCCGGGAGCAGCCATTGCCCACCAGCATGTTCCCAGCACAACTTTTTGCATATGTTTCCCTTTAATGAAGTACACGTTGATTCCTTATCCTCCCCGGGCAGAAACCCCACAGGACACAAACACAACTGAAGGAGCACAGGCACGAGGGAGAGTGTCAGAGGAGTGCAGCAGAGCGGTGCACCAACGGCTGTGTTCACGGGCATGGCAAGCACAGCTGAGAGCGTGGGTGTGTGGCAAGGGTCACCCCAACGATTTTTCAAGGTCACACATGGTTGGAAGCACCACACAAAATTGACAGCTTTTCAGTGAGCAGGGAGAAGCTTGAGTTAATGAGTTATAAATGGTCAGGTAAAGCATTTACTACTGTTTTAACTTTCAATTAAAGTAACTTTAGAGCATGCAATAAGCTGCAGATAGGGTTACAAATAACCATTGTTAACACTTAACTGGTGAAGTGCAAAGGAAATTAGAAGCTGTTTTTTGACTGCTTACTAGAGGTTATTGTGCAATATTTGTATGTACATGTATGAAAGGAAAGTCATGGGTATAAATTTTCTTTACCTCAGAAAGCATTTTTAGATTGAACTGACATTGCAGGAGTTGAATAACCATTCAGCTTTATCATTTGCTACTTTAGAGTTAGCTTTGGTTGAACAGTCATTGACAATTGTCTAAATATGATTCTTAAAACATGTAAGTGGCCCAATTCTGTTGAGAGGATAGGTACAGCATCACCTGGATGTTAATATTTCCTCCCTGAATACTGTAGAAAAGTTGTTCAGGCTTTCATTTGCATTTTTTATTAATTTTTAACTTCTAACCGTATTTTCAACGATTTTATTTACACTTGACAAATGCAATCTTCTTTATTTTACTGTCTGTAAATTTTACCTTAGATTCTGTTTGGTTAGCAAGGCAAATCCAAAGCATGCCGGTTTAATGAGCACTTTGTAGACCCAGCCGAGCATGATGCCCAGCAGGGCGGTGGCCCCTGTCGGGTCCCTCTCCGGAGGATCTGCACTTCATAACTGCAGCTCAGGGCTCCTCTTTCTGCCTCTTTTCAGAAGATTCAGCCACGACCTGAGGCTGTGAAAATCCATTTGACGATTGCCTGGTTTTGCCGCATCTCTCTCCATGTTCAAAAAGCAGTCCTGGTGGCATAGGGGTGGTGGTACTTTGGTACGATTGTTCATTTTTTTGCACCAGCTCTGCCAAATTAGGGTGAACAACCGTAACAGCTGCAGTAGAGGCCTTAAGGAATGTTAAGCCCAGGTACTGCACAGCTCACACCACTTATCTCTACCACAATATAAGGGTGGAGGATCAGTCCTGGCATTACAAGAGTTCAGTTGCAGCATTACAAGGTGGCCTTTGTCACAGAGCAAAAAATGCCCAAGTGTGAAAAAGGAGACTCTTATGTGTCTTACTTTTGCCATGTCACTCAATTTTTTAATATGTATTCATTCATCATTCATTATACATCTGGCAGCTACACAGAACCACCCCACAACAAACTTACGTCTCCTATGACGCTGTGATTTTTAATGTACACGCAACTTGTTTTCAGTGGGTTGCTGTCATTTTGCATTTATTTTGCTATTGCTGTGCATATCAAATGACGAGACATTCCACTCCTGCTAAAGACTCTAAGAAACAGGGGAAAGCTAATTGTTTTCAAACTTACTAAGCAGTGATCAAGGGTCCGTACAGAGCCTCGGCAAACACCAGATCCAGACATCCCCAAGCCTGTGAGACTGACGCGATGGAGAGACAGGACTCAGGCCACTGGCACTGATGCTCTGACCACATTTCTGTCCTTACAGGAGTTGTTCATCCCTATGCTGTCCTGCATCTCACGGAGCAGCGCAGCCCACCTTCGACCTTGTCCCTGCAGCTGCATGGCACAGTCTGGGGCCAGTGGTGTCGGCTGTGCAGCTGCAGCACAGGTCTGGGGTCAGTGCCAGTCTGGCAGCCGCCAGGGTAACTGGCTGCGGGGGGGAGAGGCTGCTGCCACCCCAGTGGCATCAGCGCAAGGTGAATGGCACTGTACATCTTACCACTGTGGCTTTGCTTGCTTTTGTCCCATGTGCTGCTCACTGCATTCCAGGTTTTAAGTGTAGCCACGTATTTCTGCTCCCCGGGTTATGGAGAGATGAGGGAAGAGGCGTTTGCAGGAATATGACCTTTCTGAAAGATGTGATTACACCACAGAGTGGGCAGAAAGGAATGATATATGCCAAGGGTGAGAGGAGATACAGCAACAGTAAAAAACACTGAAGAGCACAATGGTTTGGTAGGGGCGTGAGGGGAAGGACGAGACAACCAGTGAACATGGGAAGAGCCCACTGGACCCCGTGGAGATGCTCCAGGAGAGCTGCGCCGTGGCTGCACCGGATGGGACGACCAGCCCCCTGGGAGGATGCTGCTGCCAGCCCAGCCGCTGGCGGGGAGGAGGATGCTCCCAGCACCGCCTGCGAGGCAGGGCTCCAGCTGGGGGGCTGGGGGCTGCCCAGCCATGCTGCTCAGGGTCCGTGGGGAAGTTCACTGCTGCTGCTGAAGGAGGTGCCCGTTCAGGTGAGATGAGATACTTGACAGCTCTCTCTGAATGGTGACCCGATTTAATCATTATTATACCAGTTTCCTTGTGGGAAAAAAGAAACTTAGCTGCTGCTTTTAGCTGTGCAGCTCACCACCTTCAGTTAGACCCTCATCAGACCCACATTAGGCCACTCAGAGGCACCTCTGATTAGGCTCCCTCTGAAACAGCCGCAGGATTCAGGAGGTGCAGAACATGCTTTTTCACTTGCACTGCAGAAATGGCAAAAGCACCACAATGCATGCAGCCAGGGCTGCAGCTGCTCTGACATCTCCTTCATCTAGTGCTTTTCTGGAGGAGGCAGAGGAATGACTCATTCCTACGCTACAGTGGTGCTACCGCTTGAATGGATGGGGGCACGCACAACGTTGTGTCTCCGAGAAAAACATGGACATGACAGTGGGTCAGTGTTTATTTTTGCTGGCCTTCCTTATATGCAAAAGTGTAATCCCTTGACAACCAAGACTTCTACATTTTAGAGCCTTAAAGTGTTGCCACAACAAAGTATCCACCCTTTTCCAGCCTAGTCAAACTTCTAAGAACAAAGAAAAATCAAATTATAGAGTAACAGTAATCTTATTTCAGTTAATGGTCTCATATAATAACTTGTTTGTGACAAAACTCATCTCTTTCTCCTGAACACTGTTCAGCCACTAAACTGTGGAATCAGGATCAATTTCTGGAATAGGAAAGAACATGTTCTTGTTTGTTTCATTTGAATTTCTCTTTTAATGTGTTGGTAATATCTGTAATGCCCACTGCTGATGTAATATAGATGTAATTCTCAGCTCATTTAGTTGATGCCTCAATAGGAAAACAATGCCTAGTGGGAGTGATGATTAGAAAGCAGCAGCAGAGATATGAAGCATGGATAAATGAAATAAATTGCAGAAAAGTTACTGATGACATGATCTCTGGCCATATCAGTCAACCGGTACTCTGATGCACTAAATTGCTGTCTTTACTTTTTTTTTTTAAGTGATAGCCACATTATAAAGCAGCAAAGAGGAGGAAAGCAAGAAAGAATGCATAATACACCCTCTCCTCCCGACCCCAACGTCATGGGAGCATCAAGTGTGGAGGAGACAGAGTCATAAAAATGAATTGCATGGAGCATGCCTCTCAAGCTGTTATCTGTTATTTATAAAGAATTAAAATGAGCTAGTTATTTCATATGTGCCAGAAAAATGAGTTCATCAGTATTGTGCCAAAATGCATTATGACTTACTGATTCCTGCTTTCATAGCTGTTGTACTTATTTGAAAACATATTTATATGCTTTGTATCAACTGCTAACCATTGAATTTTTATTGTACATTACAGAGAAAAATCTTATATTTCAATTTGCATCTCACTTGATTCATTGACGCACAATATATAATTCTGGTCTTGTATGATTTACTTGGGAAATATCTGATCATAGGCTTTGAGAATATCCCTTCCTAATGCAGACAGGTAACTGCCATTAAGGCCAGTCACACCATGTGGTTGCATAGGTAAACAGAGTTCCAGTATCTACCCACAACCAAAACCAGTGTGCTAGAAATGACTGTATTTACATACAGCCTGGCAAAATCTACAAGTTAAACAAAAAGCGACTGAAAATATCCAGACTTCATGAAGGGCATTGAGGAGCTAAAGGGAACGAAATGCATGAAGAACTTGTGGTCTCGTGTCCAGCTCCACTCTCAGGGCGGCTGCTCAAAGGCAAGCGAGGGCAGAGAGCGTGGGCAGGAGATGGAGCAGTCTCTTATCTTAATGGAGGTAATGCTTAAACTCAGACTGTTCTAACTAAGACTGGTCCATGGATCAGTAGTCCTTGGTGAATTCTACATCTGTGCCAAGGCATGCTTAGCAGGGCCAGAGGATCTAGGTCAGTATCTTCATTAACTTTTAAATTGATTGAAAGCTGGGAAAGTTCTTTCCTTTCTATCCCACCCCAGTTAGCAAGCAGCTTGATTAAAAAAACCCAAAAACCAACAAAACCTCGATTTTTAAGACGCTATACAGACTGGCAGCATTTTAGCTGTCAGTGGGAGCTATTGCTGCTTGGTGCCTCTGAAATTCAGACTGCTGTTATGGAGGAGAATAAGCGTGATTTCCAAAGCCCTGTCCGAGGCACCCACGCCTGAAATGTCAGTTTTCTCTGTGCAGAGCAGAGCTGTTGCGTTCCCCACACGGAGCCTGGCATTCCCCAGGGGAGAGCGGCGCTGCCCTGGGGAGGGGGCCCTGTTTGGCAATCGGGGCTGACTGTCCCGAGCTGGGCAGTGATGCCCACCATATGGGTACCAGTATCATCACAGCCCACATGAGGGGAAGGCAAACATGCGGTTGGATGGGGCAGGCTCCTCAGCAACCATCTTTAATGTGGCATTAGCGGTAAAGGTTTTCAGCAAGATTCTGCTCAGTCCTAGCTGAACGAGCTGAGAAATACCACAGACAAACTCCTTACCCTGCTAAACAAAATGGCAAAACTTCCATTACCTTTAAAGTTTTTCACTTGAGATTTTTTTTTTCCCTTTAAATCGGTGTCAGAACATTTCTATTAATTTTATTCTTAGCCTCTAGGTACAGACAATGCCCAGCGACTTGTAGGTCTGGGCTGTCAAGGAAAACTGATTTACCAATTTAGCTACTTTTCTTAAACTGAGTAGTTAGACTCCAATTAATATAATCAAGATATAGAAGGCCAAAAAGGCCTTATTGGAAAGATCATCTGGAATGAAGGGTACTGGTAGTGCCCGTGATAGGATTAGTGAAAGCATATTGATGAGAAAAAGCCTGCAATTATAATAAAATAATGACCTATATTTAATCTTGTAAACTTAAATTATTTTTATTTATAGGGCATACCTCTGTTCAGTTGTTTATACACATGGGTAAGATCCCCCTGAGCCTGCTCTGCTCCAGGCTGAGCAGTCCCAGCTCTCCCAGCCTCTCGTCATAGGAGAGATGCTCCAGTCCTTTCAGCATCTTGGTGGCCCTTTGTTGGACTCTCTCTAACATGTCCACATCTCTTTTGTACTGGGGAGCCCAGAACTGGACACAGCACTCCAGGGGTAGCCCCACCAGTGCTGGGTGGCGGGGAAGGACCTCCTGGCAACACTCCTCCTGATGCAGCCCAGGTACCATTGGCCTCCTTTGCCACAAGGTCATGTTGCTGGCTCATGGTCAGCATGTTTGACACACACTACATCTCTCCATCTACATCCACTACGTCTCTCTGTGCAGTCTGAATTTGCTGATGTTGCCACGAAGCATGTCCTGTCTGCAGTGATTCCTGGTGCCTGTGTGTCAGTCTACAGACACCCACAGCCTTATCTGATGTTCCTTAACAGTTACAGAATAAGGAAATCTGCATTAAATCTTCTGAGTTTCCAACATCCTGAGAAGACCATCAGAGTGACAGTGGGGAAAAGTGTTTTACCTCCCATCCATTGCTGCAGAGGTCCTTGCAAACTTTGCTCAGTACCATTTCTCAGCAACCCGGAAAGAGAAGTTTGGATTTTGAGGAACTGTTTCTTCTGATGGGTGACATTAAAACTACCCTGTGCTGAATGCCCTATAGTTTGATTTGATGGTGACTTCTGCTTGCTTGAAATCCCAATAAACCCTGGAGATGAGGTAAATTAGAGAACGAGTCAAAATATGCATTCCTTTAAAGGTCAGGTGTCCAAGGCGTTGGGCAGGCTTTCCTACAGCTCTGATGGTGAGATTCTTGATTGTGAAGTTTGGGATTTCACATCACTGTATCCCTCTCAGAAGGACTCGGTGATCCTTTGGACTCAACTGGGAATGACCAAATTAGAATTAATATGAAGGGCTGAATCCTCACTTCACGGTGGTGAGGGAAATCAGCTTCATTGGATACAGCTGAACATGCAAGACTTAAGATCTAATTCCGAAATACGGCTGGCTACACCAGCTATAATCAGTGTATCTCACTCAAAACAGTACACTTCCATCTAGGAATCCAGGAGGTAACTTTAGCTGTGGATCTCACCTCGCACAGGGAAATGAGATGCAGAAAATCCTAGTGTATACCACAACTGCAGAGACTTGAATGAGCATGGTTCTGCATAGCACTTTCATCAATCGTATGATATTACTTTTCTCTATTGGGAATATGCAATGTACTCGAGCAAAAATTTCTGGAAAAACAAATACGAAATGCTTTTATATTAACCGTTTCCATAATGGAAGAAAAATTACACTCAAAGGAAGGTTAACATTCAAAGGCTTCTGCTATACTTGCTTTTTATTTGTGCAAGTATTCACCTCACTTTCTTCAGCATCTTACCTTTTTAACGCTTTACTCACTGCTGAAACAGCTGTACCCCACATCAGTATATGGAAAGTGATGTAAGTTCAGGTAGACTAATTCTCTGCTCTGTTACCTTGGTTTTATACCAGAGAAACACCTTTGAAATCAAAGACAGGTTACTGCCTGAAAAATCAAACGTGATCTCTACTTCCCCTTGATACATAAAGAAGCTAATGGACCAGATCCATCCATTGATTTATGCTGTGGTTGACTTTGGTTTCAGAGGTTTAACAACTTAACTGGTAATTGGAATGACCCCCAAAATTAAAAGGAAGAAAAGTATTCATCTTTTCTTTTGGTAGAGTAATAAATGCAAAGATCCAGGGAGGGTCAGGCACAAGTTTATGTCTCATAAAAGAGGTGACAA
>NW_008824411.1:2088845-2117094 GCF_000699105.1 Pygoscelis adeliae | reverse complement strand
CTCTTACTTTACATCAAGAATGAATATCTATCGAATTCACTGCTGAAATCTGTCATCTGAGTCATTATCAGCATCCAATATTCATAATAAATACTAAGAATTTCCACATACTGTAACTGTGGAAAATATAGAAAATATTTAATAATATTTAATATTATTAGCTAGAAGCTTCAGAGCATAAATTATCATTGCATGACAGTAGCTTTGTTGTATGTCTTGTATTTGTTAACTATCAGCTGAGGGGGTTTATCGCCTCCCCTGTAAAACCTCTGGTGTTGGACACTTGAGGAAATGGGTGCTGGAGCAGATGCATTGGATTTGCCTATACGGCATGGAAATTCTGATGGTCCTATAGAGATAAACTGATGAAAAATGGAGTGATTAGGTTACACAGAAAATAAAGATTCCCCGCTTGCTTCTACAGCCTGACATAAATGCCTCCAAAATTCATTTTAGGGTGAGTTAAGAATGGGAAAATGCACTTTATAGATTCACATTATTTAAATGTAATTCTCTAACTTCATATATAACATCCTTAAGGTAAAATATCTCACATTGAGCAATATGAAAAGAAATCAACATAAAAATGTCTCAAAGGGGACAGTTTACTTTCAAACTCTCTCCTTTCCCCTGTGTCCATATATATTTGGATTTGTCCATCTGGGCACTTACCAGTGGAAGCTGTTGCCTATCCTTCACTTCCACTGGAGTCAGATGGGGACAAAGCCATCTGGTTTTGTCAGGATTCTCTGCAGACAGTGTGATCTGAGGGTCGGTTATGGTGGAGATTACAATTTAACATTACGATCGTTCTGCATTGTGATCAATACTGCATCGAGTAAAAATTCCGGAAGAAATAATTTCATTTAGAACCCCTTAACAGACTTAACAGACACTGAATTAGTGTAGTAATAAAAACACAGTTGTGACACAAGGAACTTTACAAGACTGCCACTTCCAAGCTTCCCGTGAAACACCCACGCCTGCAGACGTTAAGCAAGGGTGACATGCCTTGTCATGACTTGTCATCTGTATCAAAATGTCCTGCAGGCTGAATGCTATGTAGGTAAATCCAGTCCAGTGAAAATCAGAAACATGTCCAGCAGGAAACCCTCTTCAACAGCAGCTCGTCTTGATGAGTAATGGGTGCCCAAGCCAGCACAGGCCTGATGCCTCGTGCCTGAGTTGCTGTTGGCTTTTACGTGGCACAGCTCTGACACGACTGGGACAGAGCGGAGCCTCGGCTCTGGATCACCCCACAGGACCCACCCTTCTGACCTGCTCTTACTGCAGCCAGATGAGGCATCTCTGCTTTGAGGTGACACAATTTTGGGGATCATGAGTCCAGCCCATAGAGCAGAGTTTTGTGCCCAGTCACCCTGGTTTGAGTGCAGATGGATGCGTTACTGCCAGCGGGGTGAGTCTGGATTTTCCTCATTACAATCACCGTGATGCACTTGGATTTCAAATCCAGCACTGAGAAGTAATTTGGTGGGTTGTGGCAGTAATGAGGGCTGTTGGCAGAAGAGCATTTAGTAGATGTATGGTTCCACTCTCCCTGTGCAATGGCTGATCTATCCGGACTGACACTGAGTGGAGGATTTCCATCAACAGGATTGCTGCTTGTTGTGCCAAGTACGACCGTGCACTGCATAGTGCTGTGTTAAGTTAACATTGCAGAACTGCCATTAAAGAACATGAGACAAGTATTTATACAAAGCATTAAAACAATACTAATGGTATACTGGCAATAGATGATTATTGTGAAAAAGTGCTGTGCTTATTTTTACAGCTATGGTAGACATGAGTGAGTTGTGGGTGTGGCGTTTGGAATTCCAGCGCTGTGGGAAGGGTTGTCCAAGGTACTGGAAATGTTTAGGGTTTCAATCTACTGGCTTTCCTTCTGCTTTAAACAACCATTATTTCTAGCAGAACAAATACATAATGTTCTCTCTTGCTCCTGAATCTCAACTTTTGAACTACAGCAAAACCACCATTTTGTTTATTTTTACTGACTTTGGTAGCTAGGAAATCCTGAGTGCAGTAGTATATCTTGATAAGCTTAAATAGCATCCTGCATAGAGACTGTACATTTATGGATTCATTTTTGGTGTGAATTCAGTAATGGTATACAATAAATCTGACCTGAATGCGACAGAAAGTGAGAGAAATCTATATTAATGCTTTATAATGGGTTTATAGTTAAATAAATTTTATGAAAGCATAGGGGTCTCATTGTTACCAAGCCAGCTTTCCCCATAGCAATATTTTCACATGGTTAAGTTAGAGATCAGATAACCACCTCATGCAGTATATACCCAATAGCAATTTAAAAAATTCAATATCGGCTGTATTATTCTAGAGAGTCATTCCATTTTCAATGCAAAATGAGTACAAAATAAAGAGATAAACTACATATAAAATGTAAAACATGGAAAAATTTATCACTTGCAAACATAAAAGCAAAAAGGATAAAAAAAGAGAACAAAAGCAAATGGAGGTTATAAAAGAATACAGAAAAAAAGATAAGTCTGCAGTGTTACCTTTTCCATATGTAGTTTAGGCGGGCTTTTATTAAGGTGCATACACTTTAGTACAGGAATATAATCATCTCTGTAATGCACTTTACTACTGCAGGCTAAATTAATTTATTCCATGCTGAAAATTTTCAGCCCCACCAGATACAAAAGGACAGGGTGTGTTAGTCCAGGCAGTGAAGCAGTCTGTGAAGCAGTTGATTTCCCTTCCCACTGCATAAGTCTGAACAGAGTAAGCATACGGAAGAGCTGCAGACTGATGTGCCGGGGAGGAGGGCGATGCTGGGGATGGAGGGGGTTCAGGGCAGGGGCTCACACTGGTGTGGTTGTGAGCGACCCAAAACGTCCCGTCCCACAGACCAGTGGGTTTGACCAGGGCCGTGCTGCAGCTCATGTTTATCGTATTACTGGATGGGAGCCAGGAGAAAAATCCTGGAGGCAATCAGTTCAATCAAAAAGGTAGTTGTGGGTATTCAGTAAGTCTTCACTGATCCTGTGGCAGAGGGGAGTGTGCCGGTAACTGGGGCATCCCCATCAGCTCACAATTTCCATAAGTGATTTTTTCCTGTAGAAGCACAAAGGCAAGGTGATGTACGCATGCAAATATTGACGAATCTGTCCATGGTCCAAGGTGCTGCCGCTTGGCACTGAGGCGTGGTACTCACGGCCACGTCATACAATGGCCCCGTATCAATCCCGCGGTGTGAAGACACAAAAACATTGGTGAGGAGGAAGGTAACTGAGCTACCGGCTCCCTGCCTATGACCCAAGCAAACAGCCACATCTCTGCCTCCCCTCATCCCTGTGGGAGCACCAGCCCCGTGGGGCTGTGGCAAGGAGCTGCTCCCCTCCCCAGGGTGGGGGTGTGGGAGTCCTAGCCCAGCCCTGCCACAGGGAGTGCCGTCCCCACAATCCAAGAGCTGTCTCTTCCACCCTGCCAGCTGTTGATGGGCAGCTGGCATTAATGCCCTCATCTCTCGGATGCTGGAGAGCTGGCGGTATCACACAGAGCCTTGTGTTCCTTAATTCATCCTCGTCAACACCTAATGGCATCTTGTTCCTATTACTGTAGTTAAGGTCGTGCCAACGATTCCATTATGAACTTGCTCTCAGGAGTTATAATTACTATATTTTATCTGTAAAAATTTGCCCTGAGCTGACATTTTGCATACATCGTTTTCACCCAGGCATAAATTGTTTTGGTTTTGTTCCTTTGCTAAATTGCTACTCATGTCACAAAATCTGGCCAGTTGTACAGTTCATAAACATAACAACAGATTTTTCAACGGGCACTCTGGGTTCACACAGCCTTTTTCTCAGGAAATAAAAAAGCTATTTGTGGAAAAAAACCCCAACCAAAACCCAAAAAACCTTTCAGAGAGAAGCTGTACTCATGTGCATTATCCAGTGACCCTCATTTCAAAGGACATCATAACTTCTGTCCCAAAGTTACCCATTTTCTACTCACTTTTGCTTTTGAGAATTTGCTATGTCAGAAATAAAGGGTTATGAAACTGAGGCAATAGAATAAACTGTTTACCCTAAAAATAGATTCAGCAGTGTCTAAAGTTTCTTGCTTGAATAACAGATGGCATGTATTCTGTCTGTTGAGTCTTTTTCATGCTGATGTAGAGCATGTCCAAGCTGTTGGCTAAGGCTGACCTTCAATCTCTCCTCAAGACCAAACTTCAGAAACAGCGGTGTGTAGGACTTTATGTTTTAAAGCATGTCCAGAAAAAAACATCCGTGGTGGGGCAGGTGGTTGTGAGAGCTGCAGAGCCATGTTGAGAGCTCTGCTTGGTCCCTTTGGTGTCTGAGACACTGCCATGACTGCTCCATGTTCAGGAATACGTTGGGATGCCAGGTAAGATGTGCTGACATGTTTCAGGCACCACGGGCAGGACCCGGTGTTACTGCTGACCTTCACATCTCCACACATTTGCATTCTGCCTCTTGAAATTGTTGAGGGAAATCTGAATTTACTTTTCCTCGAGCAGTGATATCAGATGTTGGCCTGGCAGATCAGGTAGGACAGGATCAGGCATAATGAGGTTGGATTTATGCCAAATGTGACTTCCAAATCCACTAGACTTGTACCTGTGGAAGAGGGAAAAAACTTAGACCCATTTTTTTCTTGCAGGGCCCAGACACATGCTTTAAATAGGCTTTAATCAGATCTTTTTATCACCCCTGGCACTGAACAGGGCTCCACCTGCCAGAAACCGTATATATCTCCATGGCAAGGCCACCTTTCTTGTAAATCCTTTTTGCTGCACCTGAATGTTTCCTTGTGTCAGAGCACAGCGACTGTCCCCTGGCTGCCACTCAGCTGGGCTAACAGCCTTCCTCCCATATATTGACAAGCAAAGAAAAACACCCATGATGGTTTTTTTTTGAAAACCACTGTTTGTAAGGGGAGACTTCATGGGAAGACCCATAACTTCCAGTGGTGTGTGAAGATTTTTATTGTCACTATTATGCCTGAAGAGGTCCCTTACCATTCATGAATAAGAGCACATTAGAAGTGAAAAAAGGTCAGTGGAACCACAATGGAAACCCAAGTAAAGCAACATGTGGCCATATTTCAGTTGTCTTTGTTCTTTTTCTCTGATTCTTGCAGATAGAACTCCATGTGAGTTTCCTGGCTTACGGGATCTAAAATTGAAGGTTTGCTGAGGCACTGTTGTGGCTGCATTAATCCAGAGGTAACTAACTGGTTTTGTTTGTTGGCAAGCACTGATGGGCCAGAAAGGACCTGAGTTTGGCGAGAACCATCCAAGGAGAGCCAGCCCTTGCTCACAGGACCGGCTGACACTAATTTCACAGGTAACCTCATTCTTTTCCTCAGTGCTTTGAGAGCTGCAGGTCTTGTGGTGGGCTACCCTGAATTTTCAAGTTTACTTTTACTTTAACATCAGTTTAAGGTAGCTCTGAACTGGTGCTTCTTTATATGGCAGGTGTCCACATCCAAAAAGGTGACACCTGAAACGAGGCAGAGAAACAGGTCAGAGGAGTGCCTTTGATTTTCTGCTGGCACCATTCCCTTCTTAGCACATCACAGGAATTAATTTCTGACATGAATATCTCCTCTTGAGCCTAGATCTGTGCCTAGAAGTCCCCCCCCAACCTGTTCATCCAGGGTCTGCCTGCTGCTTATTTCACATAAAATGTGGCTGTGCTTGGGGGCAAACGCTGCCACTGTGCAGGGCTGGGTGATGGAGAGGGGAGAAGCATCCAATGGGAGCTGTGTGTGGCTTCCACGGGGAGGAAAGCTGCGGCAGGGGGACAAGGGCAGGACTGTCAGGTTGTTTGGGACTGGACCTGACTTCAAGTGCTGGTCAGCCTCGTGCATAGCCTCCTGCTAGTCCTGGCTAGCAGGACAGCCGATGCCAGCAGCGCACCACCTCCGCTTCTCTCTCAGCCTGCTCCGACGTGCCGCTACAGGATGCAGAGGATGCAGAGCCCGGCTGACATCCCCACAGCTCGGTGCGGGCTGCCAGCCGCTCTCCTGGCTGCCTGCAGAGCCGAGGTGCTGGGGCTGCCCCTCCCACAGCGAGCCTGGGGGCTCCTACCTCCTAACAAACCCCCCGGCATTGTGGCCACCAAACATCAAGACACCTAACTGGGGATAGATAATAAACTTAATATGTATGCATGAAAAAATCTGCCCTTAACAGAACCAGTTTTTTTTAAATTTACATAATGCTAAACAGTATCTTGCTCACATACCCATGGATCTTAGTGGCTTTGTTGTCATGGATACCGGTACATACCTTGTTTTCTTTGAGAGATCTATCAAGTATGTGCATTTGGATGTTTGCTATATTTGCCTGAATGTTATAAGCACATTTTTTACACTAGTAAATAATATTAAGCAACTGTGTAATTTATGCTGGAAGACTAAACACACTTTAGCTCAGTATTTTAACACTTCTTTTTCACCCTTGAAATTGCAAATCCAAACACCCTGCCCAAATGCTATTCTCGTCGAGACTGAGCATGACTTTCAAGAAACTGTGTTCTTTCTGTAGGATTTTACTATGAAGGACCCCGTCATGTGCCGTCACTCTCCAACCCACGGGTAAGGGAAGAAATCAAAAGCCTTGTTTTTAAGCATGAGCTGATTCCTTTCAAGGTAATGTTTCAAAAAATACTCCCAGTCTAAAAAAAAAATCTAGCAGACTTTCTGTGTATCATAACCGCTTCACCTTTTTAGTGGAGACAATGAAAATATTACAGGCTACAAGCACTGTGGGCAGATCGTGGAAGCAGGTCCCCCACCTCTCCCCTTCTTGAAAACCTGATCTCCCACATGAAGGTACCGTGCAGCTAAAATGGAAGTTTTAAGACCCAGTAATTGCAGAAAATCCAAACTCATCCCTTTTACTCCATACCTATTCATTAGTCCACAGTAACCTTCATGGCACCTTTATGCTCAACAACATGAAGCAAAATATCTCATTAACAGTGAGTACCAAAAATTTCTATCTTGTCTTACAATGACAGGGCTTCATTAATTTCATAAATAATATGCCAGTGCTGAAGACTTCATATCCTGGGACTGACACTGGTAAAAAACTGGGGAGGAGATCTTAGTCTCTGTCTACTGAATCAGCAACTAAGTTGTAAACTCCCTTGTTGTCTGGTTAGTTAATTTATACCAATGAGTACAATTCAAGTAGCTCAGGCTAGCTAATGGGCTTGCTCCTATGGTTTACAATATTAAATTCAATTAAGTTTCATTTATCAGTAGCAGAGAAAGAAGACATTGAAATAATGACAAGGGAATGATAATATTATTAATAAAGAAGCAAAATTTGTAATGATTAAAGAACAAAATTACAATAGAATTGACTCCCTTATCTGCAATTTGTGAAGTCAGGAGTTTATCAAATAAACATGGGATAAATATTTAAGATACGAATGCACAAACTCATACCTCTGAGACAAAAAAACACTTTCCTTAATATGGTGACTCGTTACATGCTTTAGAATCGCTTTTAAATCACACCTCAGGCCTAGACACTGAATGTGTTTTTCTTCCTGTTGCAAATAGCTGGGGTAAAGCTGTGGCTCTCAAAATGAAACCAGAAAGTCTTAAACAACATGAGATAACCAAAGAGGCTTGCTATTTGAGGGTTAGCTTGTGAGGAAGACCATATGAAAAGAGAGGGCAATATACAAATCTCTCAGTACGGAGAGATTTTGTAGTTTCATCTTCTATTCCAAGGTGGCAGAAATACCAACCTTGCAGAAATCTGTCTGGAAGATTTGAGTCCCAGCCTGCGGCGGTCCATTGCCCCATAGAGCCGAGCCTCCCAGCCCCCCTGCACCCATGCTGCCCACCTGGCCTGCAGCTGCCTGCGGCAGGGAGCTGGACGGTGGGCGTGAAGTGCATGACATGAAAGCTAGCAGGTTCACTCACTTGCAAAGTCTCGCTGCTGTAGCCAAACAGTGCTAGAATTAAGAGATACCAACGGATCATTCTCAATATATTGTATTGGCTTTCTGAGAAATTGTTTGGCTTGACTTTGCACCATGACTTTGAAACTGAATAAAAGCCGTTCCTGACAATTCTTTGCAGAAGCAAGGTACACAAAATGCAAAAATATGTAAGTCACATGAAGCAAGGGAAGAGCAAAGAAAGCCAATAATCAATCTTTCTTTGCCGATAGCCCGAAGTACTCCTCTGAGCCTTATCCCGAGGGTCTGCTGCTGCGTGCAAAAGCATCAGATCAACAAAGCCAACGCAGGCACTAACAGGACATGCAAAGCTCCTGGTTATTCTTAGAAAACAGCATGTGTCACTCTGTTCGTTGACAAGAGGCTGATCAGGTATGGTGCAGGCAATCGTTGTAACAGCTCATTGCTCCAAGCTGATGAGCTCTCCTCCAGCATCTGATCACTGAACAGAAAAGAGCCATGGCAAGACCATTGCATGCTCCTCTGCTCTGCACCTTACATGTTTAGGTATGATTGCAGGGCACATCTGCAGGCTACATTACTGTAATCGGCACAGAAAAGCAGGGCTGCTCTGAACCTGTGGTTAAAATTAACATCTTCACTACAGCTTCATAAGATTTCAAGCATGAAGTCTGCTTCCTTAACAAGGTCCTTGATTAGCAAATTTCAAAGAGGGATCAAAACCTGAGTAAAACCCTAATATTTAAAGGAGGCTGGTGTCTTTTCTCTCCTTTGTAAAAAAAAAAAAAAGAAAAAGAGAAAAGGGAAATGTAATTCTCTTTCATTTGCGTGTGCATGAACAAATTAGTTTCAGAAGCAATTTTACAGTAATTATGACCATCTCCAATGGATTAGATTTTCAGAAATATTCACTCTAATGTCATGATGACAACTATCACATCCTGATTTTTTTATTTGATGTTCTAGCAATTTAAGGGTTCCAATAATTTATGTGCATGACTAGACTAGAACAAAAACACATTTACAACTTATAAGCTTTGAGACACTGAAAATTTTATGGTGAAGTGATTTTGACCTTTGGAGGATATGAAAAATTCAGCGGTAACATGATCTTCACCTTCTTAGCATGACATGTTGATATAGTCTGTCGTTTCAGCTCATATTCCCTGATAATGAGGTATGTTTGATCTTTTATTTCTCATAATACTTTAAGTGTCTCATAATTATATATTTATTTGGTAATCACTCTGATAGTACTGATACAAGAATCCATTTAACATTTCTATGTTTGTCATACTTCCTTTCACAGGTAATACATTGTGATTTCGTCAAGAGTTAAAGTACAAAGCTTTCTTGCTTTCTTGTATATGGAATTTAATGTAAATAAACTTCAGGGAGCTTTGGTGAGTTTTGGGGAATTCTGCATGAAAAATATCTAGTGTTCTTTTTAATGGTTACTTGGTTACTCAGTGTTTGTCCATTTTGGATGGCTTTTATGGTCAATTAATTGTCTGCCTGATACTCTGCAGTAGTACACCATTGATACATGGATATTTTTGTAATATCCTTTGAGAAACTTGTATCTACCTTTAAGAGTTTTGTTTTGTTTTGTTTTGTTTTTCCCCAGAGTAGCTCAACCCTGGCTTAATTTTAGCATCCATTGAGAACATACGGAAATTTTCAGCTAAGGACAACACACTGGAACGCAAGCAGACTACTTTTGATAAAGGGCAGCCCCTAGCCCCATTACATTTACATTTTAATTCGAAGGCAGCCGAGACAGTCTTTCTGATGATGTAATTTTGAAACTGATGTCTGATTTTAGGTAGGCTTTCTTTTCTTCCCATGCTGCACATCTAAGTTGTAACAAACCACAGTCTGGGGATGCTTTATGCATGACCAATGCCTCTGACTTCATTTTCCTTCCAGGAGCCCAAGCTGATTGTGTTATTCGTGGTTGTGATGACATGCTGCAGATCATACGGCGACATGTGCTGTTGGGGAATAGTCAGTATTGCTGAAGCTGATGTCAATATTGTGCTTAATTCTTCAGATTATTTAAACACTGCTGGGGCTTCTCTGGGGACCGGAGGTCAGAGATGTTATTGTCCTTTCCCTGTATTTGGTGTTTAGTCTGAGAAGCCCCTCTCAGATAGCTGGTGCAAACTTGAGAACCTTCACGGTATGTCCCTGAGTGGTCTCAGATCCCGGTGAGATCAACGGGAAGCGAGAACATCCACTGGCCACGGGTGATGGGCATCGCCCCTGCACTCCGGTGATTCGGGACAGCTCTGTGGAGCCGGCAATGGAGTGACAGCAGAACAAAACAAAGACTAAGAAATAAACAATAATTGAGGCCACCAAAAATGGATCCCTTGGTTGATATTTTTAACTCGGTAAAGGAGAACCCCTCGCTCGCCTTTTGGCAAGTGGTGCACAGAGTGGCCATGGTCGGTTCATGTAATGTGTATGTGGAGGAGCAACTCCTGCTTCACCGGTGGGTTCAGCTGCTCGCACAACCATTGTGTGTGGGGGCGGTCAGCATAGCTGGTAAACACGCAGTTCCCCGCAGCTCCCTGTCCTTGCTACATGAGCTGACAGTACATGAAAACAGTGCCAGCCAGTTGGGGCTGCTGCTTCCCGGAATGATGCTTCATGCAGTTTGCATGGAGAGTGGCTGAGTCAACAATTATAAATGATCCATTTCTTGTTCTGTGCGATATCATCCATCACTAGACACTGCTAAGTGAGTCTAGTAACATTAAAACCATGTTTAATAAAGCCAACATTTCAATACCACTTATGATAGGGTCAGCAGTTGCCTAGGGTAATTAATCATTCATTTACTGAGAAAGTGAAGGGATTGGAGAGCAAGAGAAAACAACAAAAGTAAGAGGAAGAACATTCACACAAAATAAAAAGTAGCCATTATACAATTAACGACCATTTGCCTCTGATTTCTCCCCCTCAAATGCCTCCTGAAGTTTTGCAGGATTATCTTGCCTGATAAAGAAGGTAGATTCAGAAGATATACCCTAGGGGTGTAACAAGGATATTTTCTCAAGAGAAACAAGTACAGTAACTTAACGTCGTCAAAAACTGGAACGCATCTATTGTGTCTCCTTTACAAAACCAGAGAAAGAAAATAGTCAGGAAGACAAAGACAGATGGGTGGTTTGTTCTTACCCCGGAGACTCTTCCAGGGCCTTTCTGAATCAATGGATGTGCATCGTGTGCTTGCACACGTGTGTGTGCACATGCATGTTCATGTGCATGTGTGTGTGTGCGCGAGTGCATGTCGGGGGGACTCAGAGGCTTCTGTAGGATTTTTCTGAAACCTACTATATTTCTGTGCAATGAACACAATCATTGCCTGTTTTGAACTGAATTGCCAACAATTAATAATCTGATTTCTGGCTATTTGTAGTGTGACAGGAAGCGAAAGCCTTTTCTGCAAATTTGCCAGCAAAAATCTGGGTGGCAAGCTGCCCTCTCTGCAAAAGCCCCAGGCTGGCACTGGAGGTTAAGGCTCCCATGCCAAAACTGCAGCAGCCTTTTTTGCTTTCACTTGAGTAAAGCGAAATCCTTTCTCCTTGCTGTGACTCACTCTGCATGCCTGCAAAGTAATGAGAGCAATGCTTACTGCCAAAGGACGATTCAGAAGTTAAACTCAGGACTATCAAAGGCCGCTGAGATATTTGGACTGCGGTTACTGTCAGAATAGAAAGACTTTTTTAATTCATGGGCTGTTTAATTTAGAGTACACAGACAATATATGTTAAAAGTTTTGCTCTGAAAGATGCTCTGTTTAGCATGTATCAAAGAACAGCCACTGCAGCCAGACTCATTCACAAAAGGCAGTGCGCTCTTACTACAGATGAGCGTTTCTGCGTATCCCAGGAATACTTTCATTTATATGCATCTGATAACCCAGTGAAGGGAAAATGGGAATGAGTTGGCAGGTGGCCTTTCGAATGAAAGGGCACATGGTAAACTATCTGTTTGTTGCTTTCTCACCCTGGAATACTAAAGACATCACACGGTATGCATATTCCTTTCCATTTCCCCTCTATTCTGTTCTTTTTATTGTTCATATTCAAAAAATTAAATATAATTTTAAAAGACATAGATGAGTAAGATACATTTGGGGTTGTTTATTGCATTTGCAGCATGTAAGTTCTGCTGTTTATCCTAATGGCCCATGTCAAAATACAATGAGGATTACATCCTTTGTACATGACTTTATGCCTTTGTAAAACATACAAATTAGAATAAGTCCTTATTCTGTAAGCAGGATATGAAAACAAAATTAATGCTACTTCTTGTAGCTATTACCTCCAGGTACTGTCTCTTTCTAACCAGCAACAAGCTGATGCCAAACATAGTGTTTCCTTTAAATTCGAACATACCAGCTGATCTTACAAGCAGCAATACCTAGACATGAAAAATCATCAGGCATCAACATTAATATTTTAAACAATTATTTATTTTATTATTTACAGTGACTCAAAGTGAAGCTATCACACTGATACTTCAGTTGTTTACATTCTTCAGGCTTACAGCTGCGTGCGTAGATGTTGTCTTCTGGGGGGAAAAAGCCACCTAAAAGAAACCTGAGTTTCTCATTGGGTTTGTACTGCACTAGCTCCACAGCAAATTAGTCCTCGTGGTGAAATTAAGTGCTGATCCTTGTTAATATCCTCTACCCAGAGCTTCTGAGGACATTTTTGCTCAGAGTAAGGCCAAAATATAGCAAAATAGTAATTTTCTTTGGCATCCAGTTCTCCTGTACATAGATATAATGACTCCCATAGCTGAACTGAGCAAATAATTATAACTCCTCTATTTTAATTTGTCATAGTTATGACAAATTTTAACTATTCAGTTTGAAATGTTCTTAGTGTCTACATTGCACTAAATATTTTCAGTGTTTCAGTAGAAACAGATAAATATCTGGATCTTTAGAGAATTGCACGCACACATAGTGAGCATGCAATTAGACTAAATTAATTACCAGCCGACTTCTGATCGCTGCCACACTGGAAGTAAACTAGGGTAACTGCTGAAATTGGTGGAATTGCTTAGTAGTTTAGTAACATAAAAGAGATATGAATTGAACTCCATAGTTTTTGCTGTCTGAGATATTTGTGAACTTCAGGTAATTACTGATCACAAGCCCACAGTCAGTGGGATTCTGATCAGAGTTAGAAATGGGGGATCTGGGCTACACTAAGAATCGATAAAAAATGAAAGAAATGAAATCACTAATTGATAGTTAAGGCTCGTCTTGCATGATATTCATTTGTGAATCAGGTTTCTGATAGCAGAGGGAGCTTGTTGTGGGGGAGAAGGAGGATCATGAGCATGGGATTAAAGAGGGAGGAGCTGAATATTGGTCCTGACCACTCCAAAGCCGGTGATTGCAGTAGCAGTTCTGTAGTTAATGAAAGAAAACGTGACAAGTTTAGTGTCTGCTTGCTGCAGCAGTTACTCAATAGGGTAGATTACTGGTTTTGGGTTTAGTGCAAATATAGATAGCTGGTAACTCTGGGAAAAAGCCTCATTTATCAAAGTGTTCATTTGTTTTTTGCTTTTGCCAGAGATAGAAAGTTTAGTCAAAGCATGTGTCCTGTGGGAAGCCATTGCCTCTTTTGCTTCTTTGTTTTGGCTTCAAAATGATCCACCTGGGATGCGCCAGGATCCAGGTCTGCGTTGCTCCCGTGCCGCAGGGACAGCAATGTGTGGTGCCTCGAGACCCAGTGGGTCATGGCACGGGGGCACCAGTGGGTGCCAGGAGAGATGAGCACCATGCTGTTCCGACCACCCTGCCCCAGTGGCTGCCAGCCGGGGGGCAGAAACTGCCCCTGCCCCTACCTGGTTACACTAAATGGATTTCTTCTCCACATGCTTCCCAGAGTAGAGTTTTGACAGCCAGGTTATCCCCACGCTGCGGAAGTGCAGGGCAACAGCATGGTCTGGTGTGGGTGACCTGTGCAGAGGTGTCGTGCTGGGCAGGGGAGAGGATTCCTGCAGAGGAGGAAGGAGGAGGAAGGACAGCAGGCTGGAGACGGGATGAGGCTTTACTCTGAGCCAGAAGGTTCAAAGTACTAGTTATTGGATCAGAAAATACATTTAATAACAACACACTGGTCTGCCTTGCTCCTCTAGGAACCGGTCCTGGATGATTTAAATGAAACAGTGCCTCTGGTAAAGGTTGCGTGTCTAACTGAGACAAAGAAGAGGAACCGTTCAGAAGAGGCACTGCTGTTGTCAGTAACAAGGTGTGGATCTGTACAAGGCTGGGAGAGCCAGGCAAATCCCAGAGTCTCTGTTTTTTGTTGGTTAAATGAGTTAAATATGGTTTGTTTTCTTGCAAAATCCCAGCACTGATTCAGTGCGGCACCGTGCTTTCTGGATTCCTGGTGATGTGACTCAGTTTCAGCAGCTGGGAAGACCTTTTACTGAAATGGACTAATACAATATTTATATTATCTGCAGCCCAACTTCCTCTAAAAATTTGACTTCAGCTCTCTCTTGGGTATTATTTATCTGTTGCTGGTGATGTCTTACCAAAGGAGAAGCAGAAGAGTGAGCAGGCAAAAAGTTTAAGAAAATTATCTAGGGAAAAGAAAAACAATATAAGACTTTTTCATTTGTGAAGTAATATTTATATGTTATGGTGCAGTATTTTCTCTCCTGATGCTGTCATTTGATCCCAGAGACATTTAGGTTTCACGGTTTAGAAGCTATGCAAGCTTAATTAAAGTCAATTACATACATGCACAAAGAGGACAAGAAAGGAGAAAAAAATCTCTGGTTTAGGGGTTTCAGCTCCAGAGTGACATCTCCTGGTCTCAGCAGAGGGGAGATCCGGGGTTTCTCTCTTAGCCAGCGATGCTGCCTCTGGTCTGCAGAAATCTGCCTTCCCAGGTAGGGCTGGGGCAGCCCAAAGGACTCGCTTTAATACCAATAGGCAGGGGCTTTTTCCAGACAGTATCATTATACTGTGCTATCCTTATGCACTGTCCCTGTCTGCCCTGCTTCCAGTAGCACCGTTTGTAATATCTGCCTTGCAGTGATAATGCGGTCTTGGGTCTCTGACCACTCCCGGTGAGATGCAGCAGCTGTGGCCGCTCTCCACTTGGCAGCTCAAGCCCAGTGGTCCGTATGCCTCTGAACAGAAAGTCTCTCACACAGACTTAACCCCATCTCGATAGAGAATATTGTCATGTTAGGCGCTTCATCCATCAACAGCTCTAATTTTCTCATCTAAAGCCACAGGTGTCACGTGAAAGACAGCAGCCAAGCTGTTAACCTGGCTGTTCAGCTGCTGCCCACTGGTTCACTTTAATGTGGGGATATTTTTGGGTTTGCTACTGAACGCATCCCAAGGTTCCCTCTCAGTGCAAACCCGTTTTCATCAATGGTACGTCTGAGTGAGCTTCTGAAATGATTGCTGCAGCACTTCCCATACAGAACATTTCACAGAACGATACGATAATCTTGTGGCTGTATTTGTGTATCATATCATGAGCCTTTGTGCAAGCATAGTGTTGTGAGGGATGACTGGTATTTGTCATAAACAGTTGAGAATATTTGCATATGGTTGAGAGTATTTAACATGTCACCAGAAGGTGTTTTTATGATTGGTCATTTGCTAACTACTCCTATGCAAGGGTCTGACCCAAAGCCCATTAAAACTAATGGAAAGACCCTCGCTGACACCAATGGATCAGCTGACTAATTTGTCCTGCACATTAACATAATCCAAAGCTGTTCAGCAAGATGATGATGCAGTACTGCAGCCAAGAGACAGTCTGAGTGTGTTTTTTCTGCCTGCAGCCCGGTGATTTCTCTCTTGGTGATGCTGACCACTGCAGCCAGGACAGCTGTAGGCTATCTGACCTTGGAAGCCAATGCAAGGATAATTAAAGTCGACTTTCAAACCAAAGTTCAAAAATAAGGCAGCACAGTGGATTCTGATTGGGATTTTCAGGATGCTCAAGTCCGCTCAGCAGAGCACTGGAATAAATAAAAGCAGAATTAAAAAAGAAAGGAGAGTTTGAGGAAAATACTGTTTAATGTTGCAGATTCATTACTTAGATACTGGAAGGTCCTGAGGTTTGGAGACTACCTTATAGGAGCAGGAATTTTGGCATGTGGTTAGTTGCTTTTTATGTCAATCTGATAAAGAAAAGCTTTTCACTCTCTTGTACAGATTTTTGTTTAACACCATTTACATCATTTTAAAGATGAAACATATATTTCAACAGCTTTAAGAAGGGGAAACAAGCAGGAAGTGGGCAAATATTTCAGTAGAGTTAGAAAGATATTTCAGTTCTTGTCAATACTGTACTATGCCCCTACACCCTGTGAACATAATCACAAGTTAACACATACATGAGTGCTGAGGCTGAAAAATTGTTTGACTATATCGATCATGTTATGAGACATGAAACGAGCAGAGGAGATTCTTTCATGGTGGAAGACACTGGTTCATTTTATAATATGCTGTATAAATGGTTCCCTGGCTTCTCTTTCTGAAAACTGGTTTCCTAAAGCAATGCTAAGGGCAGTACTCTGACTGGTTTTCTGTAATGACAGAGAAAGGGCAAAATACTGATATGAATCTTAGCAAGACTAGGAGGTGTCACTATTGGTGCTACTTGGTATGTGGCTCACCTACCTAAACATAGGCATCTGGGGACATTTCTCCCATCCTATGGTGTTTGAGACATTGCAGGGGGGTAGCAGGTAAACCCACGCTCCAGCAGTGCCTGGAGAAAGATCCTCAGGTGACCAGCACTAAATACCTCTGTGAAGGCAACTGAATCCCTCATCATCTGAAATGCAGCTTTCCTGCAGATGACTCCTACCCGAAGTTACCCACTTCAGCCGGTGCACAGGGAGCTACATTCAGAGGTAATGCATGGACCGGCTACTGCTGGATTCCCAGGGAGAGCTTGCCTGAACTCTGCTGATGTCCACAATGATTAAATTGCCAACTGAGGAGTTGGAAGAAGAAGTAACTTACAGTAACCTCACCCCTTTCGATTCACTATTTTCCTTCAGTACTCCTTCTTTAACTCATGCAGACTTGGTGTGAATGCACCTTAAAGACCTCTCTGGCTGAGCACAGTGAGTGCGTGAGATGATGAGAGATGGTAGAAGGAAAAAGGGCAGGAGCCAGAGCACATAGAATGAATTTGGATTAATGCCTTCTCCATAGCAAGCTTGTACAATACTTTCCCTGAAGGGTAATTTTTTTTGACCTGAGATGCTAACATTTGAGAGTCATCTTTATTTTTATTTTGGCATGAGTGGGATGTATTTCCTCCTTCAGTTCTTGGAAGCTTTTGCTTATTAAGTAACAAAAATAAGTTTCTGGAAGAGTCTGATAGGAAATGTCTTACTTCTATCCTTGTTCTTTAGCCAGTCCTGCTACAGTGCACCCACCTGGGGTTTGAAAGGCAGCTGCTGGCCAAGGTGGACCTTTCTGGGACAACATGCACCAGGCTGTGGTGTTGATGGGGAGAAATATTTGTCCACATGTTGTCTGCTGTGTAATTACATTTCAAGGATTGATTTACTGCATATAGCATGATTGCAGTTGGACTTTTGAAGAGTAAGCCAAAGCAGCTTTTAATTTGTGGTAACCTTAAAAGCACACAGTCTCAGGAACCTTGACAATGCATTTAGAAAAAGTAGCAATAACCATGAATTCATGATAACTACTATGGTTTTTACAATGAGATCATTTAAACATATTCTGAGCAAAAAGATGGCGTGAGAACTTTGTTAGCAAGCTCCTTAGTCATCTGAAACTGCCAAGGCAAAGCCATTAATGGTAAGAATTATATTTGATAAGAATAGTATTTGCAAAGGCAATCTTTTGAGGACTTAGAAAATGTGAGCATTTAGATGGGGTTAGTTTCACCAGCTGACTTTAAAATATGGACAGATGATGCACTTACATCAGTTGTGCCTTTGTATCTGGCACTTGCCATATCCCTGCATGTTTTCACTGGATGAGCACTGCGCGGTTTTGGCATTTCTTTGGATTTCTCTTCAGTAGGTCAGCCGTGAATGAGGCATTCAACACAAACAAACAAACAAACAAACAAACAAACAAACAAATGCTGATTTGTGCCTGTCTTTCCTTCCACTATTTATTTTCCATCCTGTTTTTATTAACCTTATTCTGTAAGTTTCCCTGGGCCCATACTGGCTGGGTGTGATAAAATTTTTGCTACTACTTCTGTCACTTCATTCTTCACTTTTACAGGTTGTCATTATTTCTGCGGAGGGCTTTCTCCTCCAGTGCAATTTTGCTTTTAGTGGGTCTTACATGAGCTGTGCTAGGACCTCCACGTAAAGATAAAGGGACATTCCAGAAACTCTTTGTCAGGAACCTGAAACTGCAGCTCATATGAAGTAGACAAAGCCAAATACATGAGCATGGCATAAATTATTTGGTGCAGGCATATGGGAGGTCTTGTTTAAATAAATATAGCCTTATTGTGAAATATCTTGTGTGCCTGGAGAGTCTTGGGGCACTCACAGCTGGCTTCCACATCTGTTGCACAGTGAACCCCCAGAGGTGAAGGAGTTCCAGAGCAGAGGTATGTGTAGAAAGTCCCTTTATGACAAATACAATACAATATGATGCATACAAGAAACATCAAGAAGTGTTAGTTATCCTAGGAAGGAAAAAAAGGACAGGCAAAGCGAACAGCATTTTATGGTTCATCTTCTCTTTCTCAATGTTATAGTTCCTTTTTATGTTTTGTAAACAAAACAGTGTAGGCTAACAGTAAATGCACCCCAATAGGTAAGTGGCAGTTCAGCTTGATAATAATATGTTCAGCCTTGAAAAGAATATGCTTAAATACTCTCCACCATTTAATATTTGCTATATTTGCACAGGGGCAGTGTTATTAATGATAAGAGGGTGTGATCAAGCGTGAAAGTAATTTTTAAAATGATTTTATGAGCCATATGGTGATAAGAGAGTGCGTATCTAATGCCAGAATCGAGGCCCAAGACACAGGAGAAAATGGTCACTCTTATTTATTTATTTATAGTAAAACTGACTGTTTCTCTTTCAGTGGCACAGGAAGTAACATCCCCCCTTCTGCTCAACCCAGACCCTGCTTTTCCTTCTTTTAAATCTGAACTCCTTTTTGTTTAATTTCTTAAACAGAAAAGCTACTCTCTCTTGCCTCTGCTACAGTGGTGCACAGACTTTCTATGACTAATACTGCACACTCTCACTGCTGACTGATGTGCACTTCCCAATGCCGAGGTCTATTTGTCAATGAGCAATAAGAGCAGTGAGGATTGGCATGGTGGATCGCTTCAGCTCCTTGCAGCTGTTGCAATCCATGGTGTCACCGTGCTGCAATACGCACCTGTTTGAATTTGCATAAGAAATGTTTGCAGTACGTTCTGTATATTCCTGTGTACACAGTCTGTACTGTTTGTTTTGAGGATGGGGAGGGGCTTCATAAGACCAATTCCAGGCTGATAACACACTGTCAGGTCTCATCCAGGCAAATTGTAGAAGTTAAGCCATAACCCTTAAAAAATGCAGGTTTGTAACGCAATTTTCTACAGATCCTGAACTAGAGGGTAGTGGCAGATACTACTGTAAACTACTATACTATATATATTTCTGTACACATACACAAACACCTGTCATAGATATAAACCAGTTCAGAAGGCTTTTGACATTGGCTCTTCAAACTTAGGAGTACTGAAATGCTAGGAAGAAGAAAAGAAGAGCTGCAAAGTGCAATAAAAATAAGCCTGTATTTAGATTCCATTGGTAGGTAATACCATTTGGTAGGTAATAAATAATAGTTGGCTTGGAAACACAGTTTGGGCTGGTTCCCTGTCCATGTTGTGGTGAGTGAAGGGTGATGCTTTGCCTCACAGAGGAGCCGCAGTGACCGTTTGTCGTGCAGATTTAACACCAAGGTGTAATTAGTCCATAACTATAATTTATACCTCCCGTGGCACAGCTGTGTTTGCTGCTCACAGCTGTGGGTGCGATTGTGACAAAGCAGTGCTTTGCAAAGCACCTCTGAGGGGTTTCTGCGGGTGCTTCCTCCTGTGGTGGTCTCAGGGCCACCACTGAGATCTGTGTGCAAAGTACACCATCAGGCAAAGGGTCTTCCTCTGTCTCCAGCACCTACCAGATATTAATATTTTCCTCAATGAGACTGTAAAACATGATGCATTGTTGGTTTTACATCCCACACCCTATTTGGAGTATAACAAAGTAGGATGCAGAAATTAAAAATCTAGAATGTTAAAAATAAATACATTAAGTCTGGTTGTAATATTGACATTTTCAGAAGCGGGGGTTGACTTTATGTATATCCATTCTGCAGCCTGGACCTCTGCCCTGAAAATGGGAGAGGGGAGAAAAAACAGAAGGTCCCGGGTTTGTAGCAGCCCCTTGCATCATGTTTGTCTCTGCTGCTGCCTGTAGCTCAGGGACCCCCTGCAGTGGCAGCCCCCCTCGGGGACGAGGACTGCGGTGGCAGGGCCCCTCTGATGACCCAGGACCGCTAACCTCAGACACCTTGGGGAGCGTGTCTGTCCCCAGGGAGAGTGGAGCACACACAGTGAGTCCACCTTCCCTGTCCCCTCCACCTTTGCGCCAGCTTAGTGCTGCTGGTGCCACTTGTAGGGATCGTCATGGCCAAACGTGTGGATGAGCAATGAGCAAAATCTGATGGATAAAACCCAAGTGTTCCAGCGAATCATATTTGATTCATTTTCTTTTTCTAAACTGGAGACAAAAAGGTGTCGAGCTATGACCACAGTGAGACACTGCAGACCAAAATGCCATTTTAGAAGCCTTTGACCTCTGGAGAAGTGTGATAAAGTACGTAACTGCTGGATCAATCACCAGCAGCATCATAACCATACCAGTGCGATGACTCTCTTGCAGGCTATGGTCTGCGGCCAAGTTAGGGCTTTGCTGTGCCAGGCTTTGCTGCATCCATCCCTGTCTCAGCACCCAGAGACACTGCCTGGGGAAGCTCTGGGAGTGGGCTTCCCTTCCTGCAGTGATACCGGCAGCTCCGGGGTGCGCATCGGGGTGCCACAGGGTGCAGCAGCTGCTGGGATAACCTACTGCTGGGATAACCCACTGCTGATCTCATTGGCAAAGCAGTAAAAGGTTTGCTTTAGATGCACAGGCTGATGTGCAGATTCATTTCATTCAGGGATTTTATGTACTGTGTTGTACGTATATTGATGTCTTTAGATGTCAGTGTGGTGCCTTTCTCTTCGCTTCCCGCCTAGCTGTGGTTTAAAGGATCCTTTCAGGAGGAGAAAAAAAAAAAAATTGGCAGCAATGCACAGATGTGATCATGGGGGTGTTTTGATTTTTCAGAAAAGCTTTGGAGAAGTCAGCCAACCTTGGAGGCATCGCCTCACAAAAATCAGGTTTTCCCTATTATATGCTGGGTAACCAGAAGATTTATTTAAATAGTCTTTATGGCCAGTACTTAAGGTGGCATGATGGTCTACACCCTTCTTCAGAGAAGATGTTGGCTTATTCTTTTTCCTTATGTTTTGTTTTGCCTTTTTTTTTTTTTTTTTTTTAACTGCCACGTGGCAAGTGATGTATATGAAAGGCATATACTGGATCTGAGACATCCGTTTTGGGAATATCTAAGCAATTAATGGGGTCTTACTCTCAGGCAGCCAGGTGCATATGTATGTGATTTATAGAATTTGCATATACCTGATATGATTTATATTTTTTGATTAATACAACAGTATGGTTTATATTCTGTTGGGGCCATCCACACAGATCAGGTCCCTGTAGCCCATTTCTCAGATCTCTCCTTTCTGGTCTGGGGCAAGCTGCTTTCTGCTCTCGCTGCCCTCTCCCAGCTCGGAGGATGCTCCTACACGCCCTCAGCGCTTCTCCTTGGGCTGCGCCTCCTGGTGAGTCACTGCGTCAGCTGTGCCGGCTGTCAGTCTTTGTCAGACCTTGAGAGGTTTTCTAGGACAATATGGGAAGTCTCTAATAAGAAAGATTCCTTGTGCTTTTATGTATTATCAGTATAAGAGTTTCCTCACCCGTGGTCTCATGCAGCCTCCAAGGGTTTCAGGAAAGCCTGCTGCCTTCTGCTGCTGGTGCAGGGAGTGAGGTGCCAGGCTGGTGCCGGCTGCATCCGTCCGACCTGCCAGAGCCAGCCCACTGCCCCTCAGGGCTGGTCCTGCTGCTGTTTTCTGGGGGCTTCAAGCAATACACCCTGGGGAATCTGTCCCACATCCCACACTCAAGATGCTCACCCGCAGTTTCACATCTAACTTATGTCAGACTGATCATGAGGCTGGTGAGACGTGTATTCAGTGAAACAATGAACGTTCACGCTGAACGACCTGGACAGCAGTGCGCTGTGATGCTCTGCAAGTCCAAGTGATTTTAGATAAAGGTCTGGAGCAAAATTCTGATCTTAACTGCACTAATGCAGCTAATTGCACTCCTAGTTATTTTTATTTGTAATTTCTGTTGCTGCTAGTTAAAAATTCCCAAGCAGAAATCGGTCTCTATTGTATTAGCTACTGTATCACTTAATCCTTATTTTGGGGAATTTACAGGCTAAAACCATACTTTGTGTCTTGATTTTTTTTTTTAAATACAGAGATGTCAGCCCTGTTTATAAAATTATAAATGTGTTGTCCTGCCCAGCCTCCATGGTCTCTCACTGCTGTCAGTGGACTTTGCTACTATGGCTTTCATTATTTATTCAAGTAACACGTGATAAAATAAACAAGACATCTGCTATGAGTACAGTATGGCTAACACTCCAGAAGGCTCCAGCCTTCGTTTTTCTTCACTCATCATGTGTAAATTGGAGGACAAAGGGCATCCAGTTTTTATTTTCCTATTTCCACATTTTGAAGAAATGAAAGCTGACGGTTGTGTTTTCCATAATGACAAGACATCGATTCCACCCCAGAAATCAGCTTTGCTGCTGCCGCGATGCTGCTTGGCACTGGGGCTGCCCTTGCACGTGGAGCAGCAGGCTGCATACAGCACCGCCACGTGCTGGCATCACGGCACAAGTTTGCTTTTGTGGCAGACTTCCTCCACATTCAGGGGATGCAAACAGGGTGCAGATGTCTTTTATTTAAAATTACATAAGAAAATTTGACTTGGGTTTGACATAAAATGTCATCTTTTTCTCTCACTCCAACTGGGACCTTGAGGTAGTTCATTAACAGGCAGGGAAAGGCTGGGAAAATTCTTCAGATTTTAGTGCTGAATGCGAAACCTGAAATCAATACACTGTTCAGGTTAAGAGATTGAAACAGGAGCAGAAAGGTACTTTCAACATGTATTCATCTGCATTGCACGAAGCTGCAAGAAATAATAGTTTTGTTCTGCTAAAACTTTCAAGGTTTTGCAGTTTGTTGTAATTTCACTTTAGAATGAAAACTGAATAAAATGTATGAACTGGCACCTTGCCCAGGGACTCTGAAATTCCTTTTGAAGGTGCCTTCTCCATCTCCAAACCAGCAACCCAGCAGCCCAGCAAGGCTGGCATCTCATTGCTGATACCTTGGTGAGGTTTCTAAAATTAAGTGGCATGAATATTCCAGGAGTGGTTTTGATGCTTCTATAAGCATCCTTTTCTGTTTTACATCAGTCACGTATCTCAATTATCTTTCTTTGTAATGAGTGGAGACATGTAATTCTTGCTCACAAATTTTGCGGGCTGTCCTGTGTATCAGTGAAACTTGTTGGCTTTGATAAACCAACATATCTGATGGAAACTGCTTCATCACATATGTTCCAAATAGTTCTGCAGAAGGGACTCACTGTTTTTGTGCTTTTTGTTCTGCACTTTTTTGTTACTATTCCTATATTTCATATTTGATTTAGATATCACCAGCGGCATTTTGGGAGTCTACAGCACGCACTTTCCCTCACAGAGGCTTGGTACCACTGGCAGAAGCAGAGAAGGACTGGGATATTAGGAAGCCCAAGCCTAGTTCTTCTCTAGAGGCAGATGCACAGACTGGCCCACGAGAAGTGCTGGCAGGGGAGATGGAACCAGCCCTTGCCGGGCAGCACACACGCACATGCACATGCACACACTCACACACACACGCACACTCACACAGACACAGCGTGAGGGGACTGCCAGACCCACTCAGCACACCCTCATTGAGACCGCTCCACACCATTTAAGAGCTGAGAAATTGCAAGCGTATTGAACACTGAATTTTCACAGCACAGTTAGCAGAGATGCTTCTGTAGCTGATAAAGTGGGAAACTTCACAGCATTGAATGGTCCTTAGATGCATACTTCCACGTGTCATAGTCTGGTGTTAATATACTTTGAGCAATAACATAAAACACGTAAGAGTACTGGCCGGGCAACAAAACCTGCCAGTTTTTCCCATGTTGTCCATGCTGTTTGCTTGTCTTGGAGGTTCTCGCTTCGTTGATGGTGATGGAAAGCTTTGTAACAACAGAGAGTGCAAAAGCTACCAGTGCCCTGCCCTAGCACCAGCAAGTTCATTACCTGCAGAAAAGCTCCTTCAGCCAGGCGTGTACGGTGCTCACATTTCATTTACCTTCCTTCCATTTGTAAAGCTTGTCTGTGATTTTGGCATTTCCCCATGTTAAATGGGGCAAGAGGAAAAATCCCATAAGGGTTTTTTGGTCTGTGATCCTTGCAGAGCCATCAGCTTGAGCTGGATGCATCCCCTAACATATTTCTGATAACTTTGGGCAAACTCTGTATAGAATCATAGAATCATAGAACCATTAAGGTTGGAAGAGACCTCCAAGATCATCGAGTCCAACCGTCAACCCAACACCACCATGCCTACTAAACCATGTCCCTAAGCACCTCATCTACACGTCTTTTAAATACCTCCAGGGATGGTGACTCAACCACTTCCCTGGGCAGCCTGTTCCAATGTTTAACCACTCTTTCAGGAAAGAAATTTTTCCTCACATCCAATCTAAACCTCCCCTGGCGCAACTTGAGGCCATTTCCTCTCATCCTTTCGCCAGTTACTTGGGAGAAGAGACCAACACCCACCTCGCTACAGCCTCCTTTCAGGTAGTTGTAGAGAGCAATGAGGTCTCCCCT
Organism: Pygoscelis adeliae; assembly: GCF_000699105.1. Classification (NCBI taxonomy): domain Eukaryota; kingdom Metazoa; phylum Chordata; class Aves; order Sphenisciformes; family Spheniscidae; genus Pygoscelis; species Pygoscelis adeliae. The sequence goes on along the minus strand of NW_008824411.1, from coordinate 2,091,995 downwards.
CAGCCTCCTTTTCTCCAGGCTAAACAACCCCAGCTCCCTCAGCCGCTCCTCATAAGACTTGTTCTCCAGACCCCTCACCAGCCTTGTTGCCCTTCTCTGGACACGTTCCAACATCTCAACATCCTTCTTGTAGTGAGGGGCCCAAAACTGAACACAGTATTCGAGGTGCGGCCTCACCAGTGTCGAGTACAGGGGCACGATCACTTCCCTAAGGTGAAGTATATATACCTGAATATACCTATTCCCAAAGGTATAGAAACCTTTGGAAATTTTTTTATTTGGAGAAAATATTAGACAACAGTGGAGCATAGGCAGGTGAAGAAGGTAACTGTGAAAATATGCAATCTTCCATAATAAAACACAACATTACAATTCCTCTAAATGGAACATTTGTCTTAATTCTTTCCATGAAAAAAGAAAATGTGGACAAGAAAAAGGTGTAACCAGATTACACAAGAAGAATATTCTAAGTGAAGGAATGAGAAAGTTTCTAATAGGTGTGGGAAAATCTTCATGTCAATATTATGGTTTCATCCAAATTTTAACATAGTGAGGAAACTGTAGTCATGGAAGCCCTGAAAAAAATTGAGTAAAGGAAGACTTTTATCCAAAAATATCTATGCAGGTAGAGAAGAGAAAGAGACACAATAATACAGGAAAGAGAGAATGTGAGACATAAATAAAAATGGAAATAGAAAGATAAATAGAAAGATAACCTCATTTCAGTAATAGCTTGAAGTTGTTTCAGATCATCCTGCAAATCAATACAGGGAAACTGTCGCTTGGTCTACAGGTGAGTTTTACAAAAGGAGCAAATTCTCTCATGTCCAGAAGCCTGTCCTGCAGAGCTGGTGGTGCAGGATTGTACCCTGAATGAGGGTACAATCACAACAGCACAACCAGCCACCTCTCCTGAGCTTCAGGAATGTTTTCCATTTAACTGATTTTTTTTTTAATAAAATCCGTTGTGAGGAGTAGGATAACACAACACCTTATGCAGTGAAGAATTTGCCTTCAGAAAAGACTAACCATATACCCAGCTGTAATGTGGGTGCTACACCCGATGTCTGGGCAACTCTCCCTCCACCAGGTCTCTGCTGTCCCTGGGAAGAAGCACGCCTGGTTTTCCTGCAACCAGAAATTCAGCAGCAAACGGCGGCGAAGGGCTGCCTGGAGCTGCCGGAGCAAAGCCCACGAGCATGCGCTCATGGCAGCCGGTCTCAATGCTTCAGCAGGGAGCCTTGGCTTGTCGCCCTGGCAGTGCCAGGATGGTCTGGGGACAACCTCTGCACGGTGGCAGGGCAGCACTTGGCACCGTGCCTGCGGCTCCTGGCCCTTTTTGGTTTTTTTGTGCACATATAATGCACCCGAGTTTCTGCTGAAGATGCGACTTCTGCTCCTGCAGCAGCACCGTAAGTATTGAACATTTTAAGTAAAGATCACTAAAAAGAAATCCAGCAAAATCTTTCTTTTTTTTTTTGGTCATAGAAAAGCCAACATTTTTTTAAACTGACTGAAAAATTACATAATACCTTTTAAAGGAAAATGTTCCAGGGACAGGAATGAAATCTAAACACAGGCTTTCTAAAAACACTGCACATTTCCCTGCATTTTTCTTTTGCTTTTTGTGACACACAGGTTTGTGAAAGCTTTGGGTGACACCAGAACTTGCTGAAAACCCTCTGGGGACTCACACAGCTTTTCCTCAGCCTGCCAAGGACCTGGGAATAAACCAGGGACAAGCTGGGTTTGTGATGTAGGGGCCTGAGCTTTTCCATATGGGAACCAGATCTTTCTAACCAAGAGCAACATCCAGTCCGGACAACTTTGACGGCATTTCCAGAGAAAGGAGGTGGCATTTAAAAATATTGATGGGTAATATGTTGGAGATGGAATAAGTATTTTAAAAAGCACAGACTACTATACCAGGATTGAATAACTGTGAAAAGCAAAGCAGATCCAGTAGAAATGAAGAATGGGATAAACTAATCTTAAAGCTGGCTTGAAAGTCATGAAGTATCAGTGTCCTCTTTAAGATCTAGCTTAAAGTAGATGTATTCGAACAATTTTTAAAGTTACCCTAAGAGCGGCACTTGATAAAGGAAATATGTGGAATATTTAGTTTCATCTGATATTCATGCTAAGGTGTGAGTCAGTAAATTAAGTTTCTCAACCTCATGATAGCAGATTTTGAAAACTGGTACGAAAAAGTGTTGGAGCCAGCAATGTAGAGGAAAATGAATGTAGAACTAATATTTACAGAGGAAAAGATGACCGATCCCAAGCAGGGGGGAACTGGTTTAACTCTCAGGAGACTGGGCACATAGCCACACCCTGGCTCCTGGGCTGCTGATAGTATGGCGGTGGCTAGAGCATCCTCTGGTAGAGCAAAGCCTTTAGGGAGGAGCCCAGCGGGTGCTGGTGTTCAGGGCAGCTACTAAACCCACTCTGCCGGGCATGCTGGGGAGAGGCTGGCCATGGTGGCTGCCCTGGCAGCAGCCCTGGGAGCCTGTTCACACTGGGGTGTTCTGGGAAAATAAATATTTATGAGGAAAAGTCACGAATTGCCAAGTTATCCTGCAAATTATCAGAGAATTGGAACATATTGTGGAGGGAAAAGGTATTTTCTGAAAAGACCTTTCAAGCACAATGCCTCATTCTCTGCAATGTTCATCTTCAAAAACTAAGAATGGGGAAGGATTAATGGTCCAGGAGCCTGAGAATTCACACTTCCCGGAACAAAGAACAAAGACGTTAAGCCTGTCTTTAAATGTCTCTGTTTTCTACAAAGGAATATAATTTTGCTTCTGTCATCATTTCAAGGAATACTTTCTCCACAATGATTTCTTTTCCGAAGTCAAAGAGTTGAAATCTTGCAAAAAAAGAGGAAGAAAACACCCTTGCATTTTCTGAAGAAAAAAAAACCAAAAAAACCCCCCAGCAACACAGGCTCTTATTTTGCTGGCAGAGGCAGAACTTATTTGAAACAAGAAGAAAGAAGGAGAAGCTGAACATGTTTCAATTAAAAAAACGTTATTAGCTCACAAAGGAAGAGATAAAAAAGGGTTTGCTCTTCAGGAGAGCGATGGGGCTGCCTGCTGCGAGCATGTGAGTGGCGTGTTTGTCGGGGGGGGGGGGGGGGTGGCGGGG
>NW_008824411.1:2077106-2088812 GCF_000699105.1 Pygoscelis adeliae | reverse complement strand
AGGACACTGCTGGCTCTGCAGGGAGGATGCTCTGGGCTGTGTCCCAGCCCTTCCCAGGCACCCCTCTCTGCTCAGGCAGGCTCAGCCAGGCTCTCTGCAGATGCAACCACTGCCCCAGCCTGGAGGACATGGCTGTGCAATCTGTGTGTGGCTGCAGACAGGGGAAGGGAAATAACACAAGGAGACTGGGATGCCCTTATTTTCTTTATTTTTTTTGTTCATTACTGCAGCATCTGTGGCACTGAGCCTGCCTCTGGCTGCAGCCTGACACACTGCTTGGACTGGAAATAAAATTATCTGCATTTGGCGTTTGTTTCCAAAGCCTTTTGCCTGGCAGTGGCCAGAGGGCTGGAGAAGAGCTGTGGTGTTTCTCAGACTGCCATGGAAAGGACACCGAGTGGTGGCCTCAGCGGCCCCACTGCCACCGCTCCAACTGAGCCCTGTGGTGGGGCAGAGGGGTTTCTCTGCAATGCATGCCTTATGTGTACACAAATGTATGAACTTTTAACCCATGTGGCTTTGGTGTGTGGACAAAATAAGGTCTCACTGTCAGGCAGAGCCCTTGTTGATTGCTCAGTGCATGTTCAGGTAGCACATTGTGCAGAATTATTGGGACCAAAAGGAAACTCAGATGAATCACCAGAAGCCATGTGAGAAATGAATCAAAATCATACTTACTGTTCATGCTAAGAGCAAACAAAATGTAAGGAAGATGTGCTGGCAACATCACGCACTTGATGGTCACCAGAGATCTCACATTCGTGAATATCTCTTAATTTCCAGGCACAAATTGTCGGCATACAAGTAAGTAATAATATCTCATCTGGAAATAGACACTTAGGAAATAGCATTTCTCAAGCTGTAACATTGTTATGCAGAAAAAGCATTTTGAGGGTAACAGCCTGAAAAGTAAAATGCCTGACAATGCTTGTAGCTGTCCCAGGCAGGCCGATGAACTCCATGGCTTTTGAACTCTATTTATTATTAAATGAAAAAACGAGCCCGACTGATCTGAAATAGTGAGGTACTGCTGAACATAATGAGCATCTAACAGGTGGCGACCTGCTCGACTACCACACTGTCATTGTTCAGACTCTTGCCATACAAGAGCCACCATGTTAATTCTTCATTTTGGACAGCGGTACTTTCAGGAATGACACCATCACAGTATCATACCACACTAATTAGCTGTCACTGTCACATTACTCTTAGAGTTGTCATCTCATGGAGGTGGCATATCCAGGAGGACGTGGAGTGTCAGCAGTCAGAGCACCCTTGTTCTCAGGAAGGTGTGGGTCTGTGCTGGTGTTCAGAAGCACCTGAGAAGGCACCAGCTCAAGAGGAACACCTTGTTTCTGCTGTTTTACCATTGAAATATTTGGCTCTGCTGGAGGAGAGATGAGAAGCTGTGTGACTTGCTGCTTTATGGTTGCCTTCCTCCCCAGAATGGCGACTCCTTCACAGGCCAGTGTGTAGGGTCCTTTTATCCTGTCCTGAGTCATGAGTCCAAATGCCACGTGTTCTCCATGGACTGTTGTGTCTGGATAACAGATGAGTAACAGGTGGCTGCTGACTGGTGTGTACAACGCAGCACAGCGTTGATGGCATCCTCCTTGTTTGTCTGTGGAGGGCTTCTTGGGAAAACATGTGTAGAAACTGTGGCTCTTAGTCTAATAAACACATTTTTAATTCCCTTTTCCCTGTCCCTTTCTAAAGTGAAGTCTTCTGGCTTTTTACCTAAACAATATCTTAACCTGAGTTCTGCCTATTTCCCTTAGACCTGAAATGCCAAAGCTCAGAATAATTATGAAATGTGTAGTCAGAGTTAAATGTTTATAATCTGGGGCTGTGAACTTCTCAAATCCCACAAATTAAGGAGACACAATGTTAGTCAGTACCTGAATGAGAGGTCATCAGGAAGGTAGCAAGCAAGTTGACCTGAAAACTGTATGTTATTTGACCAAGAGTTCCCACTGCTATGTGTAGTTTTTGCAGGCACCAGGTTTCCAATGACAAGTGAAAAGTTCTTCTAATCTGCTTGAGCAAATCTTTTGAGAAGACACATCTGCCACCAGAAAGGCTTCCCAGTACCTTGGGGCATGCCCCAGCCCATGGGATGCCCCTCTGTCCTCTGCTAGCCAAGGCGCGGGAGCACCTGCACCTTGGGGAGCCCCCACCAGAGAGCACCACCAGCTGGGCTGGGGGTGGTTGTGCCATTAGGAAGGGAAGTGGGGCACAGCTTGAGGTTGCAGCCACCCCCAACACCATGGAGGAAAGAGCAAGGAGAGTTCACTAGTGTCAAAACATCACCGTCACAATCCTCAGGGCTGGAGATGAACAAGAAGTGACAAGAACTCCTCTTGTCACAAACCTCTGTTCTTTTTAGAGACAGTTTTTAGGATTTTATGCAGTTTTGGGATTGTGATAGGGTCATTACAAACTTTATACCTGAAGTGATAAGATAATATATGATTGCATACAGCTAAACCTCCCTCCCAAGCCCTTCCTGTCTTGTATAACTGGATTGGCAGGTTAATTTTAATGTTCTTCCTGAAGAATTATTGATGGGTTTTGCTCAACTTTTAGAAATGGCAATGCTCTTCAGGGCAAGAAAGGTGGAACCAGCTCCTGTCTAGACAATAAACAGGACTTTTTGTCTGCTGTCCCAGTACTTGTGTATAAATTAATCATTAGCCTGCGGTGGTGGAAATGTTCCCATTTGCTTGGCAGCAGAGGGATTCAACCCTTGCTTCATGAATTCTTTATTGCTAAAACTTATATATCATGTAAATTAACCACCAGTGCCTGCAGCTTACAAATGAGAATGGTGCATGTATTTCATGACTAGGTCTTGCACCTTTGAGAGCTTGTGGTCAACAGCCAGGTGAGGAAATTAAGACCCTTTTTGAGATTTCAGCTGAGATCACTTGTTCTTCCTGAAGCCTCTCCAGAATTTCATGCAGCTGTGACCTATTCAGACCCTTTGCTGTAGCTATGCCCCTGTGGGGACCAGGCAGGTCTGAGTGTTGCGATGGCCGGGCAGGTGATGGGGCAGGTCCCAGATTGGGCTGGGATGTCAAATGGAGCTCGGGCAGGACCAAGGGCCCTGTCCTGCGCTGAAGTGGTCTCCTGGGGCCTGGACAGAGCTGTCATGGAGGTGGATTGGGGCCGTTATGGCCTATTTGTTGTGCTCTTGGGGCCCTGAGAGTTTGAAGTACAGACTGGGGTGACACATCACAGCATCACAGACTGGTTGAGGTTGGAAGGGACCTCTGCAGATCATCTAGCCCAGCCAGACTCTGGGGTGCAGACCACTAGTGGCACACACATCTGGTGTCCCCACCAGACCCTGGTGCTGGCGGGGCATTTGGGGTTCGGAGGCTCCGGGGAGACCTGCAGGTGCTGCTCCCACTGCCCTGTGCCTGGGGCCAGGGGGGATGGCTCTGCCCTCATCCTCACGGTACTGCCCCTCCTACGGGCCCTTCTCCTGCATGTCTGCGACAGGAGATCGCTCAGACCTGCATGGACAGTGAAAGCTCCTGTTCATGCTTCGTTCTCATGCTGCCCACTGTTAGTATCTGGTCCCTGAGCTGATTGGAGAGAGTTGACTGTTCATACAGAAAAGCTCCAACAACAAGTTATAAATCATTGCCTCACTGAAATATGGCATGCGATGTGCTGTATGCAGTTACAGTAGCAGGTCCATATGTCAATAGAAAGTCAAAGACACCTACGGATGCTGACTGGCAAAAATTTTAAATGGTGAAGCCCATGAGAAGTGGCAAAACTGCCCTACATTTGGCTCCCTCCTTGAGGAGGATGCAGAGGTACCCGCTGTGAGCATTGCAAGGTTGGTTGAAATTAATAAGTCGTCTGTTCAGGCAGGTACCTCACTGAGGCACAGCATGCTGTGCATCCAGGTGTGAGGCTGTTGTCGGTTTTGAAGTGGAATTCAGCTTCGCGAAGTCTTGGGGCATTTGTTGATGCAGAGAGATAACTCTGCCTGCTTGCTTGCAGTTAACCTACTGCTCCTTCAGATCCACCTTTTACCCTCTTGTGCGCTTTAACATGTGCTTTGTGTACAATGTTTTAATCCAGCTGAGGGATTCATCACATCATTCGTCACTAACGTTAGCTTTATGGCTTTCTTTCAGTGCTGGATTTTAACATATGTGTCTTATAAATATTCCTCTTTTAGTCTGTCGTAACCATTCCCTAAAATGCTCGAATTACTTCTTGGTCTTTGCCTATCCCTTTCTATCTGACACCGTAGATTACAAGTATTTTTTCTATGAATCCCAGTGGAAGGTGCATATATATTCTTTACAATATACCATCAGGCACTAAAAATAAGAGACTTGACCACGTTCTCCTGGCCCCACAACTTGAGCTTGGGAGTACTGTTCTTTCTCCTGCTTTGCAACAGTCCCTTTTATACTATCCTCAGCCACTTTGGGGCTTACTTTTCCTCTTTTTGTGATGAGCCTCTTCTCTCCTTTTATCAGAGTACCTGGTGAAACAGAGGAGAAGTTCTCTTCCACCCAAACCTGATTTCAGTGGTACCAATTTCTCATTTCCTTCTTCCACTGAGGTTCTGAGGAAGTTAGAACAAGCCAGAAGGTCTTGCTCAGCCAGACTGGGAACAGGAGCACATTGCCCTCATCCCTCTCAGTGAGCCTCCTGCCTGTTTACTGCCCCGTAATTGCCGGTACCCCCCAACTCCTCCGCTCCGCCTGCAGGCAAAGTGTTCCTTCTCGCAAGCAGCAAACTGTTCCGTCACCACTGGCACTGTATTTATGGAGCACATATTTACCAAAGCAGAGTGCTGATGACAGGGAAAACTGCAGACGAGTCACCATCTTTAAATATGCTAACCACAAATATTTACCTAATTACTAGAAAAGCTGATATTCCTACATATAGTCAAATACAAACTAGGCACAGTAGTTATGTATTTTGTCAGCCCAAAGGCTGCAGCTCACCTTCTTTTTCTCAGCTGTTAATCTCTGTGTTGTAAACTGAGTCCCACACTGCTGGTTTGTTTATTTTACTGCCATAATCTGGTGTGATTTTCACTGACTGCCATCATTCTTGTTCATGGCAATGGAAGAAAACACAGATACAGGCCACCAAGATTAATTTTACCTGTGTGCCATCCTAGTCTAGCATCAGTTATATTAGTTGCTTTAAAGGTAGATCTGAGGAAAAACACAGTGTGATTTTTTTTGCATGATCAGACATTTTGCCATCTTCTCAAAACCTCATCTCTGTGTTGCAACTCACCATGTTTGGCTTCAGCTCCCAGCTCTGTAGTAGGAGGACAGCTTCTAGGGTACAGGTAATAATCTCCCCCCTTTTCTCTCTTGCTTATTGTGGGTTTTTTTTTTTAAACGCCAACTCAAACTCCCTCTCTGTACACATATTTTCTATACAATAAGCCTTGTGGAGGTAGCATCTTCAAGTGTTTAGTTTAATGATGGGAGCACTGAGGCAGCTATGTGGATAATTTATTTGATTTCAAAATGCTGCCACATTTATACGTGGAAAACTTTAAAGAAAATTAAACTCATTAAAAATACCCACATAAATTGTTTTAGCAACAAAGCAATTAAGAAATCTCGCCTCTCCAGCACGGTGGGCAACATTCTAAATAAAATAAAGCCCAAATTACCTTTTGTTGGAAACAAAGTAAGAGCTATCTCTTGTGACTTAATAAGAAATTGAGGTTTTTAGAATTAATACAAAGATTTAGCAGCTTCCTTCTGTATGTGTTGCTAAGCATTTCGCTGAAATTGCCTCAGAAAAAAAGCAAACAATTCAAAAGGATCACATCTATGAGAGGATCACAACTATGAGAGGTTTGTTTCCCCCCCCCAACTAAATTACAGGATGCAGAAAGGAGTCAAGGATTTTATTTTCTTTCCCCAATGCATGTATATACAAAGGTTTGATAAGGTTTTGTTTTGTTTTATTTTCATTGTCTTAGCTTCAAACTACTCCTTAAAACTCCCCACGTTTCTATGGGAACAAAGGAATAATACTGAATCAATGGACTGCAAAATATGGGGCCTGTCCTATAAATCCTGAGGAACAGGTTTTATTCATACTAATAGTCTCTTTGAACACTGAAATTACTCCCATAGATAAGAGCTTTCAGGACTGGCCCCAACATGAGAGAATGACACCATTGGCTTTGCCTGATGGAGAGCTGATGTTTCTGCGATACTTGCGTGCAGGAGAGGGAGAAGATGCCAAGGGGGGCGCAGGACCGAGGCAGATAAAGCGGCAGGGAGGGATGCTGGTACCCAGGGAGCGCTGCTGACCTGCCATCATGTATAAACTGCAGGTACGTAGACAAAATATGGATCTGCTGAGATTTTTTCTATTGGATCATGCTGTTCCTGCCCCTCCTGGGAAGCATTTGATGGACATCTCCTCTCGTCTTGGCAGGGATTCTGATGCTCCAGAAAGAGCTGAAAAAGGGCATAACACATTCAGTTCCTCTCAAACCTCCACCGCCAGCCCTGCCACGCACGCTGTCTATTTAACACATCATGCTGCTGTTGCTCCTGTCCAGGGGACAGTGCAGAGTCCAGACTGCCATCGCAGAGCGGGCTGGCCAGTCCATGCAGCAGACCAGTGCTGCAGTCCTGCAAAACTGATCAAACTGATCTGCACAGAAAAGCCCTTCATTTGGCTCCTTATGTCAAGAAAAACAACTCCACATGAAAGGACGATCGGCTCTGGAGTGGGAAGCCGTGCAGCCTGGGCTGTGCAAGCCTTTGGAAGATGGCCAGTCCTGTAGAGTCCCTCCCGAGCCTACTTAATTGCATGAAATAAGATGAAAAGACAGGCTAATGAGAAATCCCATCTGCCAGCCAGCTAAAATTAAGGCTGTCTTCTTTAGCAAAATGTGCTCAGATATCTGTATTCTTTTAATATCTCTTCATATGGCCAAGCAGGTTTCAGACATGTAGCGGTGCCTGTCTCAGCCCTGATTTTTTCCTTTGTTTTCCTAGTTTGCCCCTGAACAGCAGGGTAAGTGGAAAAAAATGGCTGAAGGATTCTGTTTCAGCATGCACTTATTTAAGAGAACATCAGCTAATAAATGTTGCAGTCCAACCTGCTTATTATTACATTATATTATGTGATCCAATGATTCATGATATCAAATTGGTTCTGGATGTGATACAACAGGTGGTCTCATGGCACTGTTGAACTTCCTAGAAGAAACTAGGAAAGAAGTGCAAAAAAACCAAAATTCTCAGAACAACCCTAAGGGTATTTATATAGGGAAAGGCTGTATAAGGAAAGGCCTTTTATTTTACTCAGTCTGCCCTATACTCCCATGCAACTTCTGTGCCCCTAAGTTGCTTACTTGTTTAGTTTACCTTACTAATTGCTCTACTGATGTTCAACGAAAGCTATTTCTTGCTGCAAAGGATTGACAACCAAATGCCCATATCCTGAAGGCTTCAATGTGAGGATGGAGTCAGGCAGCAACTGATCTGTATGCAAACTACAGGCCTCTCCAAATACATACACCAACAAGAACAGCAGCAAAAGGCTGCATAAAGGTGTAGGGACCCAGGCCTATCATTTGCAAGAAGGATGCAACATGTTATGCTAAAGCCTGACATGTGCCTAGGATTGCCACCTACACAGCTGGATACTGATCTAAGTTGGAGTCATTATTATGCATGCATCATTTGTCTTTCTATTAAAGTCAAACCCAGCTGATGAATAGAGTGGCATCTTAATTTTCCTTTAACCATCCATTGTTGAAAATCAGGAATCACTTCAGTAAGTCAGCAAAAGTTATAGCAATGTAAAATCATGGACAAGAAAGGAGAATCTATAAAACCTTAGAAACAAATAATTACCAAACAACTCATAGTACTTGAAGATCACACAAGTACAAATTCTTAAAGCAAATTGCACATGCCTTTGCAAAACATGTATTGATTTTTACTATGCCAATTGAGAAATAAATGTCTAATAACTTTTTCATGGATTAAGACTGAGGGAAAATGTATTTTTTCTCTCTCCAGATCCTATTGTTCAAACAAAGTAGTATAAGTTAATCAGGCTTGTGATAATAGCTTTCAGTATAACTGCTTTACTGGAATTCATCTTTCTTCATTGGAATTCATCTTTCTTTATTTTTCCATACAGCAATGCAAAAACAGCCAGGTATGGCAAGAATAAAATTGCACTGGTCTATTTTTAAATTGTAATTATTTTAGGGCCAGGGTTTTGGAGGTTTTGATGCTTCTCTCTAAGAATACAAACTTTCTGAAAACTGAAAAGGTTTCTTTGAAAGTGATTAAGCCCAATTACTAACTGCAGACCTTACATCAGAGGTTTTATCAAATCTGGTGAATGACTGAAGTGATGAATGGGTGTGTATGAGTGAATAGTAAATGACATATCTGCCAGCCCAAGCAGTACAAATTTCCCTTAAACATTTGATTTCACTTTGTCTCAAAGCAGGATCAGATGCAGGGAGGGACTTTGATTCAGGGCAAACTGCTGAGTTCCCAGATCTTTCCTGGGCTAATGCATTTGTTCCCTTCCCTTTGCCCCACGATGGACTGGTGCAAATGAACCCCCCCTATGCTAATAAAAGGAATTCACCTTTCTGAAGGGGTTGTGCATGGGGAAGGGAGAAGACCTGGCCCCCACTGCAGCAGATGGAGAGAAATGCTTAAAAAAAAATAAGATCCACTTAAAAATTAAAACTGAGATTAAAGTGAAGAACACTGGTACAGCTGAAAGAGCCTGCATGGTATGATAAGAGCATGCTTTTAAGGAGTTCTCATTTTTGTGAAAATTAGTTTTGGATCCTCATCAGTGTATTCAGGAGAAAAATATTACTCTAATGTCTATAGAACAGAGATAAAAAGGAGATCTACTGAAGGAGAAATAAAGAATTTACACTTTTAACATTCATTCTGAGGTGCAGAAGATACATTACTCTACATTATGCCTATATTAGACTTAAATAAATTTCATTATGAAAACAAGATTAGAGGAGAGCAGTGGAATGTAAAAACATCCAGTACTTATATGATTGCTTAAAATAAAGAGCGTTCAGGGTGGTAATACGTGGCTGTACTTTTGGGTAACCATATATATAAAATATATATTAAATGATGTAAATGGACAGCATTAAATATACACCAGCAGGAGGATTCAGGGCTCTCTTTAACTCCTACTGTTCATAGCTCTGCTGTACTACACGAGAGTCCCTGGGGTTTCTGGGCTGTGTGCAGTCCTGCTGCCTCCTGGGAAACAGTGAGGGTGAAGCCCAAAGCCCACCACTGCCCACCCTGTTCCCCCCAGGCTCAAATCACAGCATGAGTTAAAGGGAGTATTTGCTTACGTCCAACTGCATAACTCAGCAGAATATTGCTCTTATCTCATACTTGGTGATAATAAAAGCATTTTTATTGCAATCGGCTGTCCCACCCTTCCGTGTGTACTGTGAAAGTGAGTGCTTTTTTACGAAAATGCTGATAAAGTCAGTGGAGGTAGTGTACCATCCCATTTATTGGGCAAAAAAAGTGATACCTAGGAAAACGTTTAGTGCAGTGACAGATGTTGTGATTGTATACTACACACCATCGGGGAAACGATGCGCTATCATTCTGTGCTCAGTACTCTTACAGTGCTCATACAGGGCTCAGTACTCATATAGCGCTCATCAATAATTTTTATTATACCAAGGCCCATCCACCCACAGTAATAGAACCTTCTGCAGTCAAAATAATGAGCAGCTGCGACTGTTCACGTATAGATAATCTCATAATGCAAATACACCAGCCATTTTCTTCTCCCAAAATGTGTTGCTTTGCAAAATTAATTCACATTCTTATTATGCAAAGTCACTTGGTATCAGTGTTGCAAAAAGTCTGCTTTCTGGTTGAGATCCTTGCTTATTAAAAAATATTTGGAATCACATGGCAAAACATCTTCCATAGGAAGAGATTCTTAGAAGTGTACTGTTAACTTTTTGCTAATTTTTAGTAGCTGTTTTATACAACATTTGTATGTAAGCAGGATGGAAAATGAAACCTGTTGATTCTTAAAATATTGCTTCTGGAATGTTACAAATCTTGGATAATTAGTGGAATGAACTACCAGTCATTACTTAAATACCAGGAAAGGAGAAGGGCAGAAGCTGGGCTGGATCAGAGAAGGACCCACTGGTGCCAGGGCAAGGTCTGCTCCATCACTGGGGATGGGAACCTGTGTCCCCACGGGGCGAGGAGGGGTCTCAGCCATGGGGAGGGTGTCACCTGCTCCAGCTCTGTGGGACTCCCCATGCACCAGGGACCTGCCTTACTGCTGCAGAAACCCTTTCTGCCCAAAATCTGTGAAGACCTGTCACAGATGAGCCTGCTCAGCTTTTACAGGACCTAAGTACAACTCTAAACATTTAAGGTTATATGTGTGCATCTTTCAAGTGCAGTAACTTCAGCATGCTAAAGCTAGATCTTGTTTAATTAAATGCAAATTCTTAATTTCTCTAGTTTTATTCAGGGAAATCCTGGTTAGGAACACAGCAAAATTTAGCACTTCAGAGAGACAGCAGAAAATAATTTAGAAAGAAGAAATAAAAATTAATTGCACTTCAATAAAAAGTAAACAACATCCTGTTCCAGCAAGATATGAAGGGGTTGTACATTCGCATTAAGTACAGAGCTGCCTCAGGACCATGAGGAGACTAATTCTGTGTGAAGTGGACATGCTTCAAAGGGATACATTCCTAGTGTCCTCTTTTATGTCACTTGTGAATCTAAACTGATAATTAAAAGTTTATAAATGCAATTTATTTATCACTCAGTATTTTTCTATATGAGAAGCTTCAAAACAAGTTTTTGCTTTGCTAATATTTTTACTTTTTCTTCCTTGGCTCCTCTTGTGCCATGCTTCTTCTCTTGCCTGAAGGTGATGAGTAGAATAGTAACAATATGATGCTGGAGTAAAATGCCAGTGCAATATTATCTGAGTTCATCTGGCTTAGGAGTTTCAAGCTGATCAGAGCCTTTAAAAATAATTTTATTGGGACAATCTATAATAAAATTTGCAAGCTGAGATCTAGGCATCTCATGGGAGAAAACCTGTGCTCCAGCAGGACAGGAGTGGGAGGTGCGGAGTGGTGCCACCGGAGAGATGCACAAAGTGACTCTGGGTAGGTTCTGCTGCGACCTACTTACAGCTCCTCCAGCGTGACGCTTGGTGCACTAGTTGTGACATGCCAAAGAGTAAAATTACATGACAGCTGTAGATCTTAAGCTCTCACTGAATAATTTAACTATGAAAAAATGAAATCAACCTTCCTCTCCTGGAAGTCTATGGTGAAGAGAGAGAGAGTGGTGCAAGAGAGAGGGGAGAGGAAAAATTCAGGTTTGAGAAAACACAAGCCGCTATTTGAGGAATTTGAAGTATGTAGAATAGGTTGTTTTTATAGTCTATTTAAGTTTCCAGAATCTTTCAGGCAATTACTGATGCACTGATGTTTTCAGAACAAGAAAATTTCAAATATGACTTTTTAAAAATTTTGGCTACACCATACTAAGGTATTTTATTTTCACTGCCAACTCCAAAGAGTGGCACAAGAGACAACAGGCACCACTCTGACTGCAGCATTATCAGAAAAACAAATTTTGGTGTTTAAGGAGTCAAAACCAAAGTCAGCTC
>NW_008824411.1:2076420-2077029 GCF_000699105.1 Pygoscelis adeliae | reverse complement strand
AAAGGGAATGTGTACATCTTTATATACATATGAAGGTATAATGGTAAAAGACTTTGAAGACAGTACATCAGAGAAATTAATTGAATGTTCTTCTTGAGTATCTAATACTCATGGCACAGTGTAGGTGGCTTACTAGAAAAGCAAACTGCATTTAATCTAAGATACACAATGGCCACCAATGGCATTGTGAAAGCTTGGAGGGTGGTTTAGACAGACCCTGCACCCTCCTCCAGACACCAGTCCAATAAAATCCTGGTTTGAGACGGAAAATTCTCACAAGCTGGAGGAACCACTTTGTGGTTCAAAGTGTATCAAAGTGCATCAAAGTCCTCCAGACTCATATAACCCCCTTTTTCTTGCTAAAAGCCTATTTTCACCCTGTGGCCCTTTTATCTGATGTTACTGTCTAACGGGTGTCTGCCCTGCCATATTCTTTTTCCCAGGCAAAGGCGAGGACAAAATTATGTTGCACACAGACATCCACACTGTGTCGGTAGGGCCGCGGGATGCACAGCATGCTGTGTGTGCTCAGCGCTGCCTCAGCTACCCAACACAGCCCCTCTTTCCAAAACCTGATCTGGAGAGCATCCTGCCTCCCAACAGCCAGGG
>NW_008824411.1:2063400-2076165 GCF_000699105.1 Pygoscelis adeliae | reverse complement strand
TCAGCAGGAGGCAAATGAGCATCAGAGCAGCGCTGTGCTTGGGCATGAACAAGTGACCCAACCCTAATAGCTCTGTGGTTTCTTAAAACTTGAGCAAGGTCTCAAATTAATCTTGGGCTAAAAGAGGGTTTTTCCAGTCTGGGTCCTCAGTGAGCCGGGATAGGTATGGGTGACCAGCATGGAAATCTTATAGAAAGTTCCATTTGTTCTTTGATGCAAAATGCTTATAAAGAGCCCATTATCCCAAATGCACTCATAAAATATATTCATGTCATGATGAACAAACACAGAAGATTGTAAAAATTACCCGAATGTGCAAAACTTATGAAAGTCTGAAAGAAATGAAAGAAAGATCTGACTGCAACAACTGCTTCAGTCACCTCTTGTAAGTGCACCGGCTGCAGCAAATAAGCAGTTGCCAATATTTATGATATTGCTCTATGTCTTTCTTATTCTTCTGGATAAGCCTACCTATCATTTTAGACTGACACCAGTAGTAAAGCCCCCAAATCTGTGTGAAACTGAAAATCACTGCAGCCAGCTCTATTTATTACCGCTGGCTGTTAACAAATCACCTGCTTGATGCTTTGATTCACTGTCTTTGTAGGCACTGAATGTGGATTGACTGGTTTGTAATTCCCTTGGTCCCTCTTTTTAAAAATAAACACTCTTGTTCCTTTCCCAGTCCTCTGGGACACCCGTGAGCTCTTGAAGGTAATCACGAATGAAGTGATTACTTCCCCGAGTTCTCCAGGTTTGCCAGGGTAAATGTCACAAGCCTTCCTGCCTTTGATTAACATCTCATTTAATTTAAATATTTATTGATCTTTTATCTCCCTATTTTGACATGGGTTCTTACTGTCTTGCTGTAAAGATGTGACTCTGACCACCAGCAGAACAGGTAGTCAAAGTCACACAAAACAGCCTGTGTATGAACATATCCTCTCACCATTTGTGAAATTCATTCTTTTGTATGATAAAGAGGTGCTACGATTTTTCTGATGAGAGATAAGGTCATTGATATCACATCAGTTAGGGACAATTACATTTTTAATTCCCTGAATGTTGCAGATATCTTTTCTAATTTCAACAACTCTTCAATTAAACATAAAATATGATTTTTTAGGCAGTACTTTCCAAACATTCAAATGTGACTGTTATTTCATTTCAGCTATCCCATCCATGTGTGATGCAGAATTCATGTCCAACAGTGTTTCCAGAAGAGGTTTCCAGACCTTTTTTCCCTCACATTACACAATAAGTTAGGAAGTTACTGGTGCGCAGTTGTAAATAGCTTGTTTTTACTTCATTTTCACAAAGAGATGGATTTAATACACTTTGATATTTATGCAAGGATTATCTAACAAGCAAAATAATTCATTTTTCTTTGCAGGCTTTTAGCCTGCGACTGTTAGACAGCTAACTGGAAAATGTCCCATCAGGTAGGTGAGCTGAGTGAGTCATTTGCAGTGAGTTTTTGCCTCGATGACTTTACCTTCCTTTGGTTCAAGAAATGTCTTCAGACAAACGATAGATTTCATAAGTCTCCAGAATGAGCACAGATGCTATGCACATGCTTAGCATTAATTGTGTAAGTAGCTGGGTGGCATTTACCAGCCCAGATGTCTCTTGATTTCCTTCTGCTGTAGCTGAAAAGTACCCTTGGCCTTTGATCCTTAAGGCAGAAATAGAAAAATATTATGGCCGAATCCTGATCATTAATTGCATACATTTGGACAATGGATTTTCCTATGTACTCTTCATTTAAATCTAAAGACATTTTAATTAAGAAGGATTAAAAAAGGCTTTTTATTATCTACATGTATATCATTTCAGATATATAAAAATGTATGCATGTATATGAAGCAAGAGTGGAAGTAAAAAGACATCTTGACCTATTGAACTTCAATTGCCAAAGTACTAGGAGATGAAAATAATTAATATCTACAATATATATGGGCTGACAAAAGTGGAGCTAAATGTACTGAATAATACAATTATATAAATAAGAGAAATAATATAATTAATACAGTATAATAATATAAATTGTATAAATAATATAAATAATGTAAATATAAATAATGTAGTAGGGCAAATGGTATAAAAAAATGAGAGTAGTATGGTATTTCTTTCATGCATTTAGTAGCAAACCCCCCGTATTTGAAATACACAAGAAAGCTTTCTTAGAAAAAGAGCATTTTCCTTTCCTCCTGCCCACCCCCCTGTGAACTGTTGGGCCAGTCCGGTCTGTGCAGGGGTTTCCCACCCCAGCAGAGCCAGGGCAGCTCTCCCGGGGGGCTGCAGGGTGCAGCCGGGTACCTGCTGCCTGTAGTGCCCCCCTCCCTGTGCCCCCCCGTTGGGGAGATGACAGGGGTCCCCGGCAGCCCTGGGCACCGCGCTGGGGCAGCTTCTTGGGGAAGCAGACAAGGACGTGAAAACACCTTCACATTACTCAGAATGACTGTCCCTGTTCAGGGGTGTTGCTGCGTTAGCGCTGGCGTTTCATCACCTTGCAGGACAGAGAATAAAACAGTAGGTGTTTATAGGTTTGAAGCCATATTTACTTGCTTGGTTATTGAATCTTTTCTTACCCTTCTGAATCAGGAAATATCAAGGAACAGTATTATTTTCTTGCCAGATAGGCAAGAATATTTTGCAGGCTAGGCTGCGTTTTCAGTGGTGTTAGGAAGAAATAGTTCTTTGACAGTTGTATTAAAAATGTAGACTAGTGCAGCTCCTCCAGGGTTTGAATATTGTGGGATTAGGTTGATGGACAAGGGTAGGTGAGGATAAAAGGTCAAATTTGTCACACATTTTCAATATCAAAATTCTTCTTCAGTTTTGTACAGGGAGCTTTAGTATTTATTTGTTTTATTGCAATCATCTGATTTTTCTTTCTTTTATGCCAGCAAATATTAAGAGATGAAAACTTTTCCCATCATTCAGTTCACATTGCTTTATATTCACTAGACGCTTATAATACAGTGCTATCTCTTAACAAATAGGGGGATTTTGAAACCCAGATTACATGTCCATGAGAAGCATCCAGTACTGTGTTATCCTAACACTGAATGTACAATTAGGACATAACACCATGTCCTTTTGCTTCATACTCATTGATGTTTTAATTCTCAGGAGTCACTAATGTAAGATCTGCATGGGTGAGGTCAGTGTTATGGTCCTTGGGTCTCCAGATAATTTTTCTTAAACTTGGTATTATCTATGAGAATGTAAATGGCCACAGCTCCAGATCAAAGCAGTGTTAAAAAGCATTTTTTTTTCCTCTCTCTGAGAATTAAAAATATAAGAAAACTTAATGTTTCCTTCTAAGAAAGCGAGAATGGACATTTCCCCTCTCTGCTCCTTCCCCCGATGCGATCTCACGCCTGCAGACCTAGCACCTCGAGAGGTCCTCCTGCAGGGCAGGTCCAATGGGTCATGGGTAACACTGCTTGGCTCTTCACTGGGGCAAGCCGTGGTGGAAGATATCCTCTTCAGTTATACATTGCTGTCACTTTTGTGACATTTTTGTCCTTTTCTGGTGGTATTTAAATGCATTATGTTGACTTAGCAACAATACCTTTTTCCTCCGTTCTGAGCTGAGGCCTGCTCTCTAATGAAGAATACCACACCAGGTTGTCCAGCGGGGCTGTGCGAGTGCTGTCCTCGCAGATGCCCACACCTCGACAGAGGCAGGCCCCAGTGCCCAGGTCTAGCTGGACCCACTTGAGTTGAGGTTCCCACATGAGTTCTGCTGTGATTCTGTGTCCATCTGCCCGGTGTCCAGTTCCAGGGCCATGGGCAGTGGACGCATGGTTGGTCAAGGAAATGTTAGGACTCCCTGTTAGAAAGGACTTCTCAAGCCCAGAAAAGGCTGCTAATATCAAAGAGGGGAAGAATAATCCACAAATGCCAGTGGACACAACTGACCAATGTCAGTTTGGGGTGTTATACCCAGTTTTCTGTTTCATTACAGCTGTCTGACCATTACACCTTCTTTGCAGCTACCATTTCAAAAGAAGCAGCTCTAAAACCCTAGAGGAATTATTACATATACAACTTCATTTTTATTTAGACGGGTACCATATGTCTTATTGATTTGACAGTGTAGCTGTTTCCAATAAATTGCATTTATTCAGGCAAAAATAGGGAAATAAATGTCAATAGCCGTAAGTGGGAATGCTGACAGAAAGAAACGAACCTTAAAAGTGCACAGTTCAAGAACCTGTGCGAATCTGATCTGAAAATGGAGTGGAAGCATGGTGTCATTTTAGTGCTCCTTTTAACACTGCAACAGCAACAGGCAGTGATTACTTTTGGCATTTTCCTGCATAATGATGTATTGGTGATAAAACACTGAAGTAAATATCTTATGAGATTTTCTTTTTTTTTTTGGCAGAGATTGTTAAAGCACCAAGAAACTTTTGCTGATTTTCCTTCAAGAGGACAAACAAAAGTGATAATAGACCATACTTTTAAATAGGAAGTATATTCTTGGCTTATTTGACCAGTACAAAACCAGGATTCTGTACAGCAATTTTAGTTTCCATGACACATAAAAGATAATAGTTTTGAAAATAGGTCACACATAATAATATGAATACAGAAAACAAAACCACCACCATGAAAAAAAAAATCATTATCCACACTATAACAAAGGGAAGTACGCAAGCGAGTATCTTAATCACGCTGTATTAAGATTTGCAGCAATTAGCACTTACCATTTTTCATCTCTTCTGTCAAATTTGCTCTCCATTGCATGGACCTTCAATGCTTAAATGTGATCTCTTACCCTGATCTCGCATGTCCAAAGCTCCGTCATTTTCACTGGAGTTAATCTGGATTTATGATCCTGTATCTGAAAAGTAAATAGATGGTAGATCTTATTTATTATTGAAGATACAGTAGGGTCTTTTGAGATGAAAAATGATAAATAGTCAACACATCTAACATGTAAGCTGTATTTGCACCAGAAATCTAGTTGGAAGAGCTCTTTCCATTCCAGTCAAATGGCATGAAGATCTAATGCCATTTTTGTATCTGCAAATTCTGAACATCAGCTTCCCAGGCAGAGGGATTACTAGTGAATTTCATTTGAAAAATGAACAAATGAACCAAATAATTCGGACAATAATTGCAAAAGGATCATTGCATTCGAGAGAAGTGACCCTAGACAATATATAAAGCAAAAAGAGGTGAAAGTCATTGATTATACAATTCACTGTGAATTATCCACACATATACTGTGCTAATAAAAATAACAGATTTCATCCAATTTAAGACTTGAAAAGGATGATAACAGTTTTGCAGTCTGCTTTTCTTTATCACAGACCATGAAGTTTCACCTAGGATACTTTTCTGTACACAGTTTTGATGTATAGTGTTTTACATGTTATCTGACCCTGAGCACTGGAGATTTGATAGAGTACTGCAAATTTCTCCAGGTGTATAATCAACAGGGTTATTTTCAGTGCTAGCCCTTATTAGATTAATTTGATAGCCTTGTGCTGATTTTTCTTCTGCATGGATTTCTTATACACATTTGTTGTTGAATATGTAGTTACTCCAAACAATGTCAAAAAGGGAAAGCAAGAGCATAGATCTCTGCTGGCAATTTTTCTAAGCTTTGCTTGAAACAACCAAATATAGCAACATAATTTTACTTAGGTGCTGTACTCAGTAGTGAAATTTCAAGTGTGGCTAACAGTGATTTGGGATATGACTTGTTTTTCTGCATCATATTCTTGCAGCTTCAAAAGCGGCAGCAACTGCAAAGCAAGCTGTGCTGTTCTGGTGTGCCTGAAATAGTTCATTATCTTGCCTAGCATGGAAAAAAAAAAATCAAACTCAGGAACAAATTTAAGTTAATATTATAATATATTTTAAAATATCCCTCAAATGTTTAAACATTCACTGAGACCAATATTGCTTTATTGCCTGTAAGAACACAGCAGAGCCTTCTCTCCATTCAAACCCTTGACAAGACTCCCTCTGATTTCAGCAGAAACAGCAAGAGCAGGGTAAGTCCTTTAGCACACTCTTTTTGGTTGTCTCAAGTATTAAATGCCTGGAACCAAAATAACTTGGTGTTTAAGGGTGCAGCCACACAGGTTTCACCAAGATACTGCCTGTGTTTCCAACTAGAGCCAAATTCAGCCTTCCTGCGTGCCCGCACTCTGCTGTGGTCTGCACGCCGCTGTGTGCAAGGAGAACAGTCCCTGCTCAGCTCTGCACCGGTGGGCTTTGCTTCCCGAAGTGTCCCTTTGTGTAGGGAGACCTGATGATCAGAGCTCTGCAGCGAAACCAGAGGCATGGTCAGCCTGCAGTTGACTTGGTTTGTTTTCTATTATAAATGCAATGCAATTTCTATTTTATTGTTGTTTTCCATATAAATGCAAGTATCCTCTATGGTAAAAAACACCAACTTTTTTTCCCTTAAATTCCCGTAATAGTATTACTGCATTTTGGTAAAATCATGCTGAATACTGGTGTTCTTAGACCCCCATAGTTCCCAGGCACATGTTTCTGTGTTCAGCTGAGTCAAAAAATAAAATAAAATAAAAATCCAAGCCAAATGTGCCCCCAGCCCCAAACCCCAGAACGACAAGCTCTAGAGAAGGCAATTTAAAATGATAATAGCTCTCCACCTAGACAGACACATTTTCTAATTCAGACCAACAAAACATTCTTTTCTGGTTTGTTTAGATGCTATAATTGTAGAAGTCTCTGGCAAATTAAGCATAAAAGTGCAGAGGTGTGGGGAAAAGTCTTTATATTGGAGAAATACTATGATAAGTGATCTACTTGAAGTGCAGTCTGGGTTTTTTTTATTAGAGTATTTACCATTAACTTTATCCCAAGTGGCCAATTACTGTCCTTTTTATGTCCTTTTATTGTGAGAGTCAGAGAACACTCTGCAAACAAACCCCTTCTGATATTCCTCAGCAATTATTTCTATTATTATATGCCTTTCTTTTCTTCCATGTTTGCACTGTCTGCAGACCCTCAAGGAGGCAGAGCTGTTGCTCTCTGGAGCATCCTCAGCCCTGGCCAGCTCATGCTGTTACATGTCCCTTGACAGTAGCACCAGTGTTATATCAATGCTCTGGAGACAGTGGTGGAGCTGCTGGTCTCCTGGGAGCAGCTCTACTTAGCATTGACCTTGTTCTGAAGCAGGTAGAAGCCCATCATTTCCACCAGATAAGCCCAGCTTGAATCTCGTCCAGCTGGAGCATGCTAAGTCCAGATCAGGGCGGGTCATTCTGTGCCTCCCTACCTCCAGCTGAAAGAGCCTTCCTGGATTTGGGCTATAAAAGATTTTTCACCAGTTCTTTTTTCCCTGATGTTGTCACCTAGAGATGGGACAGTCCTAGCTGGAGGTTCAAGGTATGTGACACATCCTCCCTCCCTAGTTCAGTTGCCATCAACTCAATGGTGGGTGTTACTGTAGTAGTAAGGGCTAAACATAAGTTTTTTATATTAATGTCAATGCACTATGGAGAAAGCAAAATCTGTAAGACTTTTAAAAACTTGTCTGATACATAGTAAAATTAAAAAAAAAAACAACCCCTTTTACTTAGTGCTAGCTTGACCTTTCAGCTTGGCTAAACTGCTGTTTTAATCTATATGTAAGTTGCTATTTCTGTGTGCATCTGGATGAGCAGTGTTCTGAAACAGTACAAGTGCCTTCATCTGAGAAAAGTCCACAGTGTCCTCAAGCAGGTGTTGGACCAAGGAAAGAGCTGGGATGTTGAATGTTAGAGGGAAGGAAATAAAAAGCTAAGTGTGGTATCAGCAAAGATATTCATCTTCAAGGCACCACGTATTTGTACTCAGTAAATAGATATTATGTGTTAGTAGTCATTGCATTACAAAACCCTTGCAGCAGCTTCATTATTGCTTTTTATTTTGCTGATTGCACATTAACTGTCTCTGTTCAACCACCTGGATGTCTGGGCGCTCACTCATTCTGCCTGCGAGAATGGGTGTGTGTGTTAAAGAGGGAAGGGTGCCAAGATCCATGGAGTAGGTTCTTGACCATGATAGACGTGTTCAATAAAGTAGCTCAGCCTGTTGAAATTACCTCTTTTCCCTGATCCATCTGATAATAAAGTTAAACCACATCGCACCTACATTCAGGAAATAATTTTATGGGAATGTGTTGATGTTTCACTCTTCCACAGAAAGCGAGTAGAAGTCTCATGCTCCGGATGTTCTCACAGCTGATGCAGCTAGCTGCGGTATTTATCATTTATGAGGAAGATCACTATTCTCAGGGGAATATCTCATTTTTAGCAGTTCAGCCTGTACAACCCCCAAAGAAAGGAGCCACACAGGGCTGTGAGATATGTGTGTTAGAGAACATCTGTCTGAAACTTGTGTTCTTGTAAAAAGCTAAACTGCAAAATACAGGAGAGCAGCAGGAGAACACCTTACTTTAAGTGATGAAGCTTAAATATGAATGGCTTAAACAAGCATGTTCAAGAGCTGGTTTGGCAAATCCACTCTGCCCTCATTCTATTCTATATTAATATATGTTATTTTTTGGTTCAAAATTTTGACCTTGGTGGCAATGTGTTGTGCATAAATACTATGTAAAGACAAATGCATATATATGAAGACAAATATAAAGTGCTGCAGCTGTTTGTTAGTCTGCTTTAGCTTTTGATACAGTGTTTATCAACTGCTATTCTTACCTTTTTATTTATATTGTCTTAACAAAAAAGATTTTTTATTAACCAGGACTCCAACACAGATAAAAAAAAACAGTGCCCATCCTAAAAAACCCCACAACCCCCCCCCCCCCCACCAAAAAACCCACAAAAAATCCCAACCTTGCGTATCACCATAGTTTCCTGACAAAAAAAATCATCATGTGCTCAGTAAGACTCAGTTACTGATAAGGAGATGAAAATATATTAAGAGATACCTCGTGTTTTTAATATGCACTTATGAACTATTCATGTTCAAAACAAAAAAATATGAAGAATGATAAAATATATACATGAAAGCATTTTCTGTTATGAAGTATTCAGCTTTTAAGTATACCTGTAATTTCATGTGCTCACAGATTGTGGGTGGTATATTATTTACAACAGCAAATGGAATTTTAAAAATATGCCAGAAGAAAATGTGTGCAGTCTATTGTTTTAAAATGATCAATTACTAAACCACATTTGAAATTTGTTAGCTTATTTTATCATTGTCTTTAAAAGCTCTTGAAGATGAACCAGGAAAAGTAACCCACATGCTCGTGTGTGCACCCTCCAGGGTGACTTTGCTGAAGTGCGGGGAAAGTCCCCTAAGGCTGATAAACCCCTGTAAGTTGTCAAATTCATTAGCACAGTTAATCGTCATCATATTTCTGTGTAGGCAGAGAAAGGGGACCACAGGTGTAACAATTATATCATCAAGTCTTTAGTACTTTCTTACATTTTGAGGTGCAGGAGCCAGCATCTGTCCCCAGGGCAGGAACCGCAGTTATCCAGGGCAAGGAAAGCACCTGGGGGAAACAGTCTGTAAGGGTGCATGGTGTTTGCTGGCTGTGATTGATATCGTTTGCGTGCATAGGCTTCGTATTCCTGTGCTCATATGTGGTGAGACAACACTGCCCATGTTGACCCTTCTTCGAGGTTTCTCCTGTGGCAAGTCCACCTCCCCATTTCAGTGTGCCCTCTGCAGTGGTCCCAGCCCTCTCTGCATCTGTCTAGCTTATAACAAGTTTTCGGGTCAAATCAAGTGGGGAAGTTTTGGAGACTACATTCAAGAAAAAAGGAAACAAATGTCTGTTGAGGATGGGGAGTACAGTGGAAGGGTCTAAAAGCTTTTCAGTTTTGTGGTTGGTTTTTTTTTTTTTGTCTGTTACCAGCATATTCTTTAAAGCAGCTGAAGCTCCTGACCTCCTCCTCTCTGACTACAGGGCTAGTGAGTAGTCTGCCTTCACCCTAAAGGGATGTAAACTGTTTCTTGGATAACCAGGTATGTAGATATGTATGCAGAGCTGATCTGGTCAGAGCTTGTCCTTCTCTGATCACGTACCTCCTACACAAGCCACTGGTTTATTTCAACTAACTGTCCAAACATGTACTTTAGGAACTTTTAGCACAAGCAAATTATGAATGCATCTTTCCATCAGCTCACAGCAGCTGCAGAGGTTGTCTGTCCAGAAACTATTTTGTCTTTAGTTTTTCATCTTCTGACTAAAGGAAACCTCTGATCTTGCCTCCATTATAAATAAATTCAAAGTGACTTTACATAATAATGCTAAAAACCTGGCTATACTTTTTTTTTGGTGGGGTGGTGGTGGGGAGGGACAATAATTAGGGGAGAAATTGGAGTGTGGAGACCCTGGAGGCTGCACCAGTGAGGAGGAGCTTCTGAAGGTGATGACCTCACCTTTCTCTAGGATTGCAGACCTGGGGTGGTCTCTGCCAGTATCACCGCTGCTCCTGGCTCTGGGGGCCACAGGAGCACCCTGAATCCCCATGGTCCTGCTTTCAACCTCCTGGGGCAGGGACAGGGTGCTGGTGCTGCTGTGCCCCAGAGATGCGGTGGTGCTGGTGGGCCAGCAGCCCACCGCAGGGAGATCTTCTCAGTGCTACCCCATGCCTGGCACCTGGCGTGCCAGCTCTGAGCATTTCTTAAGGTCCTTGCTGCGAGGTCGTCCCCTTTGTCCAGGCCCACCATTGGTAAATTTGTAATGTACAATTTGGTAGGCCTTTGTAATGTACAAGCAAGCTATAACATTGTAACGCGCCCCTCGTACGGACATTTCACATGAATTGATTTGAAGTTTGGCTTCAGCTTTGAAGTGTAGCCGTATAACAAAGCCGTGTTCTTATTTGTATATCACAAGCTTGCCACAAACTTAGGGCATTATCTCGGCTTCACAAAAACGTAAACAGCAGCAAGTCAAGAACCCAGCCCCCTGGCTGAGAAATCCTGTGTAACGTAATTGTAAAGGAAGATGATTCTGCTTGTCCTTTTCTTCCTTACAGAAATAAATACAGAATCGGTCCTGCTGGAGAGTTTGTGCAGACAAAAAAAAGAGACCATTCTTGATTTAAGTGTTTTCAGAACGATTCCTCCAGAGTGCAGTGAATCAGTGTGGAGCCACAGCGGGCTCGTCCCTGGGATGCTCCCGAGGACTCGTACCAGGAACTCGTCTTCTAAAGATCAGATTCTATTTCCCGGCAAAAGATGTCCCATCTGCCACATCAAATTTTACTAATGGTGCTATTATGACTGTGAGCATCACTCTACATGCCCTGAATCCTGTTGTGAACTTCCTCTGCTTGATCTCCAGGCATGAGAGGATTTGCTGCCTCTTTGGTCTCTATCTGCAGTCACGCTGCCAGCTCCCTGGGTGCCGAGACATTGCGCTTGCACTGCTATATAGGGGGCCTGGGATTATGCCACCTCCATTGCCTGCTATGGCAGTATAAAAGCACTTGTAGTTCTTCCCGCAAGCACATCTGAAACCTGGGAAAAAGGGTAAATGCCCATCGTTTATACATTTTTGATTCTAGGCACTTGATGTCTGACTTCAATCTCACAGTTTTTCTTCTTGGATCTTGCTCTGAAAAAGAAATCCCAGCTGTAATGTACCCACTGCTGGGGGAGGGGAATTGTTTTGGCCATTTTATTTTATTTTTTTTTAATTAGTGTCTCTGTGCCCTGGAAAAAGTAATGCTGCTCTGAAGCGTTCCTTACCCGATCATGGGACTGGGGACCATGGTTTCAAATCTTACAGTGGAAAATACGAGTACAAATAATCAGCCAGAAGAACTGTATGTGACAGGGGACGGGTCATGAACGTGCGCCTGAATTGCCTCCTTTGCCCCTTTCTCTGCACACCCCATGGCCCATCGGGTGCTGCCCCTGCAGACCGTGTCTGTCTATAGGTCAGAAATAAGCATACAGGAGGGCAGGGAGGGGATTCCTCAGCTGTGCTGAAGTCACCTCTGATGCTCTCCACGCTGTGGGACCAGACCAGCCCCGCCAGCATCCCCAGGGGTCCCACAGCTTGGGGCATAAACGTGGCAGAAATACTGCAGAAATCAGCAAATAGTTGATGGGTCTGTTTCTTTGCTGAACTGGGAGGTATGTGTGTGGGAGGGAAGAATGATGCTGTGATTGCCCTTGGCTGGTGTGCTTTGCCTTTCCCCTCCAGGGAGAGGCTCACAGGGAAACGCTATTTGGGGTGGGAGCAAGCATCCCCTGTCAGAAACACAGGGCTCAATTTCACATGTTGTTGAAGTAGTAATTTAGAAGCATGCAGCTGGGTTCAGGCAGGACCCAGGGGAGGACCACCGTGGCTGGGACCAGGCAGCGGGGCAGCCGCTTGTCGGGAAGGGTCAGGAGGGTGCAGCGAGCCAGAGGAAGCAGCATCAGATCAGGGCTCCTGCGGGAGCATCTCACTGGTCCCCACGCCCCCCACCAGCCTCGGCTCCTGCTGGAGGTGGGGCTGCTCCCAGGGAGGTGCTTCCCACAAAGCACTGCCTGTGCAAGAGTCACAACTTTCAAATGTAAAACTCCTTGCATTTATTTTTAATTACCAATGCCTGAGAACATATTATACCTTAGCTCGCTGCAAAAGGTAATTATCAATGGGAGGCCATTTTTAGTTATCGGAATTCAAAAATAAAAGCCATCTGAAATGTCTAAATATTGACTCTAATTTCTGCCTGTGACATCAGGAAGCCTCCCCTCCCACCTCCAAGCATAGGACTGTATGCATATACAGCACAACTCTGGTAATTAAAA
>NW_008824411.1:2061612-2063295 GCF_000699105.1 Pygoscelis adeliae | reverse complement strand
CTGCTAGAGCTCTTGTAACTTAAAAGGATCTAAAAATCAGACTGAAGCTGTTCCATTATTTTCCTTCTCATGTTGATGCTGAAAATCTGGCAAGACATTAAACATAATGGGAAGTTGTAGCAAAGTCACTATCTATTGTTAGTTGAATCTATTGAAAAAAAAAGCATACATTAAATAGTTTTAACTGCATTCTAGAAAAAAAATATCTTTTTTTGGTAGTGTGAAAAAAATGTTCCTGGCTCAAATGTAGCCTTTAACCTTTTCCCCTGTTTTACTTAATCAACATTGCAATAGCTGTTGGTGGCATAAATGCCCTATACAATGAAAAAGGAGTATGTAAATCTCCTACTGATCAATACTTTTACTGGAACAAAAATCTTTAAAGCTTACAATCAATTTAAAAAGTTAAATCCTATCCCTTTAATTTGATGAAGGGACCTTTCCCCCCCCTTTGTGCGGGTACCTATTCCTTGTGTTCCAGTAAAGATAAATCAGCTCTAGGCACCCTCACACAGGGTAATGCTTCCCATAAAAGCACCACCCGTAGTGGGGTGAGCTGCTTTTCAAAAACACATCATCTCATGCAACCTCTCGAACAAAAGTACTAAGGTCTCTGTGTTCTTCCCCTGTCTTTCAGGACAGTCGGAACACCTTTCCTGGTGTTATCCAAACATAAGTGGGGCCTTTCAAATAAATTTATAGTGGGTGAAAACTCTAGAAGCTAAGTGATGGGAAACCTCTGTTCATGATTTATTCATTATTTAAAACAAACATCCTGAGGACTGTTTATAGGTTTCATTAAGTATTTGTGCCTCATCTAGATGTGAACCGTTGCACAGTGTATTCATTGAAGGAATGGGAATGAAGTGCAGAGGCACATGGATCATTTTGCAGATGAGTTTCTCTGACTGCTGTGTGCTGCTGTGTCCAATATTTCCCCCTAACTTCCCTATACCATCTACGTGGGTGATTCTGGATCGCTTCCACCAGCTCCACTTTCCCCGTTTTTACTCTCAATGCTCTTTGCACTCTCCAAAAGTATACACAATTTCATGCTTAACAACTCCTGCCATTAGAAGTGATTTATAATAGGATGTACACATTTATGAGATACTCTCAGGGCACTGCCTGAGAAAGCTTTTTGCTTTTTTTTTTCCCAGCTGTGAACCCTTGTCCACCCTCACGTAGGCTGGAGTTTGGCCATCCTCTGCTAGGAACCATGAACACAGTGTGGCAATTGCAGTGCGCTAGCTGGAAGCTTGCTGCTAGAGCCTGGGATTAGTGTGCATGGCGGCTCGCCTCCTTCCAACGGGACATGGGGTGAAAGTCCTGATGCATCCCATCTTCAGTGATGACCTGCCCTGCAGCGCATCACGTGGACTTTGAGCAGCATGGACCCTGTCCTCAGTACACGTTTTGTTCTGCAAGAAATTGTAATAGATTACAACAACTGAGCTGCAGAAGTTTCTTTCTAAATGAAAGAATTTGAGACTAAATTAGTAGCTCACTTGACCTTGAACAAGAAATGGCTTGGCCCAGCAGCTGCTGGCCCACAGGTTCACCCTGACGGCACCATGCTGCGGAAGCTGGCTTCCTTCTGGGATCAAAAAAATTCATGACTGCAAGTGACTGCAAAACCCCGAAGCCTGTCTTCCTGCCCATGCATGCACTTATTTAGCAGAT
>NW_008824411.1:2058901-2061600 GCF_000699105.1 Pygoscelis adeliae | reverse complement strand
CTGACAAACTTCCAAAACATGTTTTTCCATGGCACACATGATCATTAGTTTTTTCCCCCTAATGTTTAGGCTGAGGATTGCATCTAAATTGGAATTTGAGCTCTTCTCCATGGGTCTCAATGGGTTTGAGCAGAATATCCCACCTTTGGTACAGAAATCTTGTATGTATTTCAAGAGTACTGTGCCCCTTCTCTTCTTTCAGTTAAACAACTCTGTTTAATCTTAATAGACAATCTTCTTCTCCTAGATCTCACCATTTGACAGTCAGTGCCCAGAAATGATTGGAGTGCTCCAAAAGGCTACGGTAAGCGTGTGCTCTGCTGTCTTTCAGGCTATGCTGTTTTGTTTGCTCTCTGAGTGTTTCATGTTATAATTTATTCCTAATGAAATGTAGTTTTGGCCATTTCTGAAATTTGAGTGGGTCACCTAGCCTCTGTTAATAGCTCCTAGCATACTAGCTTTGCAATTCCCACAATCTACTAGCCCATAGTTTGCAGACTTTAAAACCATTAATGAAACTGATGTAGGATGCATGGCTGCAAAGCTCTGCTCCGTCCTTTCTTCTGTTTGGATGATGATCGTTATTCTCCAAGACAGGTTTTCAAGGTCTTTCCCATCTCTGGTGCAATGGCTTCATCTGGGCGATGTTGGCCTTGCTCACTTAGGAGAACACCTTGCTCAAGGCACGGCTAGTCCTCACCACGAGGTCCACCACTGTGCCTCAGAAAAATATTAGAGTGAATTGACATGAGGTGCTCTTGACAAATCAGTGTTGATTTTTTATTTTCCCTTTGTTTCCTTGTGAGGACTTACAGCTGGTTCAGTTGTTTATTTCAGTATTTTTCTGGAAACTGGAGTTAAGTTTCTGCAGGTTATGGCTTTTCTGTTGACCTTTTGTGTCTGCACAAGACTTCTTTCCCATGGAAGGTACAAGAGGGGAATTAAATTTCAACATGAATCAGGATGTCTTAACATCGTACTCACTCACTGTTCTTACTGACCGATAGTCACATAGAGTAGGAAGGAAAATTTTCAGTAACTTTAAAATTCCCAGTCATTCTTAGCCTCAAAATTAGATGAGGTCAAATGGGTTCTCTTATAAAACACTAGATTAAGAATTAACCAAGTCAGAATTATTTACTTCAGATAAGTGGAGATGTGAAAGAAATGTAAGAATGATCTTGCCAAAGTTTGGCTTGTGAACTGAATTCAGCAGAAACACATTTCTGCAAAACAAGAAACACAAAAATGAGTTGAAAAATCTGCTGCCATTCTATATTACAGTTATGTGCACTGAGCAGCCTGGGAATCCAGTTTTGAGGGCGGGGTGGGGGGAGGATTTTAATGTAAATCCCAGAAACTCCATGTTCAAATTCAGATTGTTTCCAAATTTCCAACTTGCTTTCAGTTTGAATATACCTAAATACTAGAATTTAGGAATGCTTTTTGCTCCTGCAGCAAATGCTGGCAATCTGTCCCAGATGAGCAAGAGAGCTGTCTGCAGTTTCCCTGGGGGTTCAACGTGCTGCTTTGTGCCTGTTGTGCCTGTTATGAACATGAAGCCAGAGAACAGCAGTGGTGTTGGACACTTTGAGGAGGTGGGAAATATGGAGGTTTGAGCATGTGGCTGTGACGGTTGGAGTGCTGGAAGCCCAGTGTCCCCTCGACAGCAAGACCCCGGTTAGAGCAGGCATTGGGGCTGGTAGTGCCATGCTGGAGGAGAGCCGTAATGGGAGCCCGCACAGCCCTTCCCCAGGGAGCCCCGTTCCCATCAGACCAGCTCAGCAGTGCCTGGCATCACCCCTCCTGGTCTGCTACCCGTGGTCTGCCAAAAAACACAGCTTTGTCCACGGAGCAAACCTCAGAAGCCAAGTGAGATGCTGTTCCCAGATCTGCTGAAGGCAGACAGTGGCAGGAATCTGCTGGACCCTAAGGCTCTGTGGGACAAAGCATGGTGGGTCTGAGAGGCACACAAGTGGCTTGTCCATACAGCCCTAAACCACCCTAAAACCGTACGCAGTTGCTCAGGTAGTCTCAGTGTCTTCGAATCTCCTGTAGGAACTTGTTTCTCTGAGACCTGCTGGTCTGGGGGCTTGCTCTGGAGCACTTCTCGGGATCAGCTCCTCTCCTCCAAAGGCCCCCTACAGCCGCCTTTCTCCTCCTCAGCTCCTGCCTGCCACTTGCAGCACCTTCAAAATGAGACAATTACGCAGCCATGTGCAAATGCTCGTAAAAGCATCACACATAAGAAAATTCATGTCATTAATCAATTGCATAAACATTCATGTCAGAAAATGCAGTGAAATATATGCAAAACCCATTGCTGCAGATTGCCTTCTATGCAATTAGAAGTGTAGAAAAATGTGTAATAAGTATCAAATCTGTTTCCAAACAATTAAGGAGAGAATGAAACTTCTGTGTACTCTCAACAGGTTTATAAAAAATGTTGCAGTGCTATGAATGTTAAAAACTATGCACGCATCAATTTGCATATAACCATACATGTGATTATCTACATTAGTATGGGCAATAAATGGACTGTGATCTTCTGTATAGCACAAGCAAATAACTGATGCTTGATCCTACAGCTTCTCTTAATGTTTATTTCTCTTTGTCCCTCATTTGTGCATGAAGGCAGTTTGCTGCTCCCTCTTGAAACTCAATTAGATGTGCTGGGAACAAGGTTAACTGGGTGTATT
>NW_008824411.1:2056894-2058871 GCF_000699105.1 Pygoscelis adeliae | reverse complement strand
AATGCCAATGTTTTCTGGATGTTTTGTAAGTGAGAAAAAAATACCATTGTGTAATGCGTAAGATGACTAGGTCTACGTGTTCTTACCTGTTTTGTAATTCTTTCCTCTGTCTAATAATGGCAACAAATGAGTCTTGAAGAGACTTAACTAAAATTTTAATTTTTGATGTGATAGGCACTTAAACCAATACCCCCTCCCCACCCCAAAAAAAAGCTATATGGAAGAATTATACTAGAATTGCAATCAATAGTGCTGTGGAAGATATATATTGGCTTTTGAGTCCAGGGTTCATTAGCTGGACCCAAGAAAGAGGTTATATCCTTGGTGTAAAGAACCTACACAAAGAAGATGTGTAGAGTAAGGCTGAGAGAGTTGGGGTTGTTCAGCCTAGAGAAGAGAAGGCTTCAGGGAGACCTTATTGCAGCCTATCAGTACTTAAAGGGGGCTTATAAAAAAGATGGTGGCAGGCTTTTTAGTAGGGCCTGTTGTGACAGGACAAGGGGGAATGGCTTTAAACTAAAGGTGGGTAGATTTAGGCTAGATATAAGGAAGAAATTTTTAATGCTGAGGGTGGTGAAACACTGGCACAGGTTGCCCAGAGAGGTGGTGGATGCCCCATCCCTGGAAACATTCAAGGTCAGGCTGGACGGGGCTCTGAGCAACCTGATCTAGTTGAAGATGTCCCTGCCCACGGCAGGGGGGTTGGACTAGATGATCTTTAGAGGTCCCTTCCAACCCAAACTATTCTATGATTCTATGATTCTAAGATGCAGAATCCCATCTCTTTCTGATTCAGAATTTCTTTCAAGAATTTAGCGACAGGTTTCCTCACGTGCATGGACACATTTTACAACTCAAGCTAGATACACTAGAGCTATAGCATCATCCTCATGCTCTTGGTAGTAAGGGGTGCTCAGGATGCTGGGCACGTTAATTCCCAGGACACTTCTGGTGCACATGTTTTTTTCAGGTCAACATTTGCTGCCCTCTACTTTGGCAATAGTTGTAGTGATGATGTTCTGGGCACAGCAAGTAAAGTAAGCATTGCCAGGAAAATGTAATGTCCTAGTTGGAAAAACATAAACAAACATTTAGGTATATATGAAGGTTTCATTCCACTCTTAATTATTTAGTCAAAGAGTTTGGTTCCTTCTCCAGAGCAGAGAGCAGCTTGCTCTGGTTATTTATGGCTCTCACTCTGCAGCTTGACCCCCGTGGGTGAACCTTGTTCCCCGCTTTGCTCAATGGAAGCCCTTGCTGCATGGGCTCGTGAGCCCTTCTAGTATAAACACGTCTGTCTGAGAACTGAAAATACATCTTTAGTGAGTACTTGGGTGTGTGTCTGGGAAATCTGCTTGCTGTTAATATTTTCACAGCAAGAGTTGACCTGATCGTAAGAAGAAGAAACAAAAGGGATGCAAATATGGCCTTACTTATTTACAAATGTGATTAATTATCTGCAAGCAAATTTTGGTGTCGCAGATCTTATTTCTGTTTCTCCCCAGACACACTGAGCCTTTTTGTGTTCGCACTGGCAAACACATAAACCCTCCAGTCAGATGACATGTGTCACTTAAATCTACCCCAGATCTGGATTTGATGTATGTCAACACATTTAAAGTTGTTAAATTTAAAAGGAGTTTCTCTGCCTGCTCCTCAGTTGCCAAGGGAATGCAGAGTATGTAATTTGGTTTTTAAAGCCAAACCCAAACATCACTGGGTTATCCATCTGATGGTACAAACACATCTGAATATTTATTTGATGCATGTTAGCAGACTGATATTGATGTTTTAGTGAAAGTTCTGTGTCTGTGGACGGGGGTTTAGGGAGCTGCGGAGGTAAAACCACCGCACTGGCTGTCAGGGCAGTGAATTGGATGTGCCTGTGCCTCTCCGGTACCTCCTGCCGTACCTCCTTCAGTCTCAGCACCCTTGAGTGATTTCCGACCTCATCTGCAGCTTGGTCCTGGCATTCCT
>NW_008824411.1:1981687-2056842 GCF_000699105.1 Pygoscelis adeliae | reverse complement strand
TTCCCCCCGCAGAATGCCTGCTGGCAGGGTTTTCAGTGCCTTGGTCTGGGTTCCTGCCCCTACTACTAAACTGGGCATGGCCACGGGGCTCTGCCTTCCCCTGGAGAGTCCAGGGCTGCTCCTGCCTTCAGGTGAGTTGAAGACCAACATCAGCAGGGCATGGTGGTGTCTCTGCCTGAGAGAGGGAGGAGAGACATACAGACAGTAAGGAATGAGTTTTACAGGTGGTGCCCTCTCCCTTTGCAAAGTCTGCGTGAAAGCTAATTAAATCTGTGCTTTTGCCTTTATCTTTCAGTTTATAACACTGCATTTGGAGCAGATTAAACCAAAGTGTTTGCAATCTGTCACTAATTTTGGAAGGAGGAGGGACAACTGGAAGAGGGGTAAGCCTGAAAGCCTTGCTCCAAGCAGCACTTATGGGACTTTCAGGCAAAGGTGGCTAGACTGACCGATACGCATTGGTGCTGCCTGCAGGAACCAAGGGCTGGAGGATTGGTCCTCTCCTTCTGAACTCTGTCCTCCCATTTTCTGGCAAACACTGTGCTCTCTACAACCCTGTAGTCTGGTAGCTGTAGCTTAGTCACTGCTTTAGTTTTGGTTCACAGGAAGAAAAGCAGAGTATCTTGCATGTAACAAATGCCCTAACCAAAAGCTATCTTTTGGAAAGTAAACTATTAAGTTAGATTAAATTAATAGTGAAATTAAAACGTTGACCAAATCAGTACCATGTCTGCTGTTGATGACACACTACAGAACCACATAGTCCGCACCGTCAGGTATAATGCTTTGGCAGCACAGAAATTTGCATTCATTACCACCACAATGGCTAATCAAGACCTTTTCAATGAAAACATCACTTCAGCTGCCTTTTTGCCAACCAGAGCTAAAGTACATATGATATAGAATAAAGAGGTAGTTGGGCTACAGCAAACCATAAAAGCCTTTGGTAAAGGCAATGGGACTTGAGCAGATCAGCTCCATTTCTCGTTTCCACTATGTTGCTGCACCCACACAGACCCACCGTGTTGGCCATTGAACTTCAAACAGGGGAGGGTTGAACACCCTTAAAATATATATTCAGTTTCTTAGCTGTGAGTAAATTACTATAACTGTTTTCAGCTCTTCCTCGTAGAAAAATAAATAAATTAAAACAAAATCAGGAAAAAAGGGGATTTATATAACATGCAAACTAGCTTTGCCAGCCGAGATAGTTGCTCTTTACAGTGGGGCTGTTTACACCAGCTTTAGCCTCTCCTGAGCAGCTCTGGAGCTGTAATAGCTTTGTGCTTTAAGTCTTGAGGAGTATCTTTCATTTGAAGTTTCTTTACTCCGGTATTAATATTAATGCATGGGGAAATGATCATTTTTCTTCAAGTTTATTTTATTTGCTGTATTTCTTCAAATATATTTTATTTTCTGTATTTTCAACCATTTAATCTTAAAGCCTGAAAATCTGTCAGAGTCTCCTAATTTGTCAGCCTGACACCAGGGAAAGATAGAACCAGAGACCCGGCTGGGGTGGCAGGGAAGGACCATCAGAAACTTTTTCTTTGGGTCCTCCACTGGTGCAGAAGGAAATACTGACTCAGTATTTATACGTGTGTGATTTATGGCCTCCTATTCCATATTTTACCATTGCTCATGCATGTTTTTGCTTTTATTTCAATGTATATTTTTAAAAGAG
The DNA here is from genome assembly GCF_000699105.1 of Pygoscelis adeliae. NCBI lineage: Eukaryota > Metazoa > Chordata > Aves > Sphenisciformes > Spheniscidae > Pygoscelis > Pygoscelis adeliae. The sequence goes on along the minus strand of NW_008824411.1, from coordinate 2,055,158 downwards.
AGCCATGAAAACTAAATGAAGAAGAAAAAGACATCAGTGCCATGTTATGACCGAGATTTTACACACATAAAAGCCCTTAAGCAGAGCTGTGTAAAACTCATTGGTTTCACTTCACAGGGGCTTGTGACAAGATTTGCTCTGGCTTTTGATCCACTTTAGCCTGCACCCTCCAAATGTTGCTGTGAGATTCAGGGCTGAACTCATTCACTATCTCAAGGCCAATTTAATCAGGATCAGTTAGTTTAGACACCTCTGTCATCAACTGTCTCTCAGACTGCCCTTTTCACATGTTTTCTTCACCAAATCACATTGGCTTCTTTCAACAATAACAATGATATTTTTTCTAGAGATTTTATGGAACTTAATGAATAATTTAAAGAATTCTGAATTTATAGCAAAAGATAAAGGACATTTGCATGATACTGTTGCTAATATTTCAGTCTGCTCTGAGCACAGTTTAGTCACAGAGTATGTTTGTACTAAGTAGGCAAATACTTCTCTGCAGATCAGCTGATACCTAGAAAATCAAGCCAAAATAACCATGGGAATTTCTGAATTTCCTGATTATGAGTATGCAATGTAACCCTTAATGTTGTATTTATAGTATAGGACATTAGTTGGTAGGTTGTGCACTGTTGAGCACATAAATCCAGTATGATTTTCCTCTCTGTTCCCCCCTTCTCTGCAAGGTGAGCTATCGTGCTGCTTGGCTGGAGCAAACACGCCTGCCGTGGGAGGTGACAAGTCAGCGCCGTGACCTCTCTTTTTCCTCTTCCATTTTGCCAGCTTAATCCATTGATAAGTCACTTTGCAATGACTGGTAAGTAAGGCGTAACTCAAACCACGTAAACCCCCACAGAGAGCATTGTGGTGGGGCGTGGGGCGTGGGATTGCCCAGGATCTTTGTCTAGGTTACACTGCAATCTCCACCCAGCGTCCAGCAAAGCAGGATCGACAGGACTTGCACCTGGAAAGTTTCCAACTCGTTACCTGGTCTCTGGTCTGGCTGTCAGAAAAGGTGATGCTGAAGAAAAACTGCTGGAAATGAATAAAGATTTTGAGTTGAAGATGTCAAAGGAGACAGAAGAGGTTTGCAGGCAGCAACTGGGTGTTTTCCAGGCAGGATAACTTTGTAGCGCTTAGCAGGCAGCCTGAGTACAGCTTTTAATGAGAAATTCATATTGTTTTCCAGAAAAAAATGTTTTTCTTTCTTCTGAGTTTTTGTTCACTTTCTGAGATATTATCTACAGACATACTTAATCACCTTTCTAGCAAAACGTATAGACAACGAGGTGCATGGTGGTGCTGTTCCATCCTATCTCCTGCAGGGAAAAGCGAAGATGCGGAGGGGGTAAACATTGTGCATATGCTCAGACATGGCTGAGACACAACACAGCTGAACACAGAGAATTAAGGCTTCAAGACACATAAGAAGAAAAAGCACTCAGTACACAGATGACAATGCTATATTCTTGGAAAATAACAAGAAAGCTTTAGCAATCACACTGAAAAAACCCGTGGCTTCTTTCTTATTGAAACTGGGAAAGGTTTGGGAAAAAGAGGAGAGTGGCAACAGAGTGCAAGACAGGAGGGACACTTGGCACCATGTGCCTTGCAGACATGAGAAATGAGGAGGAAAGGGCTTCAAATGCTGCCCTTGTGCACAACAGAAACAGCGATGGGGATACGGACAGCAATGAGTGCGAACAGGTCCTTAGGGAATGGAGAAGAGTGTGAGAGCTAAAGATGCTGAAGATGCTGGTTGGTAAATTTAAGAACAGGGGAAAGAAATTATCAACACGTCTCAGTAACAATCAAAATCCTGTCTTACCTTCTTAGGGACAGTAACGCCTAGAAACACTTGCATTGACATGATCAGATAGCTTGTACATAGGAGAGTTAAATTAACTTAGTTGAATACCCTGAGCCATTAATAATAATTTTTAATAAACCCTGGAAAAATGGGTCAATTCCTAAGGAGGAGAAATTATATTAGTATCTGTGCTTAAAAAGGGTAAGTGTAAAGGTTCTGGTAACCAATGACCAGTTGTCAGACCCAGAAATAATAATGGAAAAACTCACGTGAGATGGCATCACTAATGAATTCTCCAGTTCTATAGTGCAATTAATGCCAAACAAAGTGATTTTATGAAGCATAAGTCTTAAAGAAAATTACCATGGGAGATGATAACTTTGCTGACTGAAGGTAACTGTCACAAAACAGGTTTCCTAAAATAATTTGGTTTACTGCCCCAGGCACTTTGAAAAATTGCCTTATACCCAGTAATGCCTCAGAAATTAAATGGATTAACAACAGTTAAATGATCTATAAATGTAATCAAAACTAGGAAGCCATCATTCTTTGGTGTGTTTCTAGCCAGTTGCCATAGGGATCTCTCCTTAACACAATACTGTGTTGCAGAGGACATACATCAGTGAGTCCTAATAGTCTGGATGGCAATAGCTCAGCCATGCGGATTAGCCATGGTGAGGGGGGGGCTCATGTGGATGTCCCACTTGGTGGAGCCCAATCTGGGGCATAAGTGTAGAAAAGATGAGGAATGTTCCGGTAGGAAGGAGGCAATGTCCAGGAATGCATCAGGAGTGAGAATTTACAAGAAGGGCATGAGGAAGACACAGGTAACTACAGACCTGTTAGTCTAACCTCAGCACCTGGAAAAACTATGGAGAAGATCCTACTGGGTGCTACTGAAAGACACTTAAGGGACAATGCAATCATCAGGCACAGTCAACATGGGCTTACAAAGGGAAAGTCCTGTCTAACTAATGTGATATCCTTCAACGACAAGGTCACCTGCCTCATGGATGAAGGGCACGTGGTGGATGTAGTTTTTCTGGTATGAACCCCCATTGTTGAAGTAGCTGAGAGGGTGAACAAGACCCATGGAAATACAGGCAGGATGGTATCAGGCAGGAACAGCGAGGCAGCACTGCCCATCCCCGTGGCGAGAGAGGGAACACTGCTGGACTCCTCTGTGGGGCACGTTGTTGCCAAACTGTTTGGAGAGAGGTGCCAGATGAGGTGGGACCTGTAACATCGTCCCATTATGAAACCCCTGAGGGAGGTCTTCCAGGGATGTCTGATGGGCAGCGGGGCAGTACCACTGCCATCTGCCTGTGCCCCATGGAGACTGGGCACGTGGAGCCTCGGGGCATGGGCACAGTTGGTTGCAATGGCTAAAAACCAAAAGCAGCAAACGCATACCAGGAACAAGAATATTCTGATTACCACAAGCAATTAGTGGCCAGAAGAGCTAACCTGGGGACCCCAGGACTGCACACCATAAAGATCCTCCAAATGAAAACAGGGGGATTATTTGGAAGCAGTGCTGAAGCTGGAACAAGCAGTCATGTGTTATGAAGAAATTAGTAGATGAAGTGCAGGAGATCACATTAGATTATCTTAATGGTCCCTTCTGGGTATGAATTTAATGAAGGAACATGTGTTTTTTATTCCTTTATTAAAAATAACAGATTCATTTAATTTGATTAAATTTTCCCCATCTTTTGCAGTTAGCACAGCATCTCGCTTGCAGATTTAGCCACAAGCCAGCTCTTTGCTAGAGGACAGCAGCAGAGCTTCACTAACCAGCTCTAGACAGAGGTCCTCGTTTTGCTCATTCCATGGCTACAGCTGAGTGAAGAGCTGTATTCTTCTCCCTTGAACTTCTGAGATTTCAAAGGAAAGGAAAAATTCCCCTGTGTGAGGGGGGTGAAGGCGACAGAGGTGGAGGCAGCTGCCCCGGCGCATGGGCAAGCCACTGTGCTGCTCTCCCACCGCACCAAGCACATCGCGGGGGCACTAGCACGGGGTCCTTCTTGTATCCCATGCGCTGTACATTAATACATCGCTTAGTACCTCGAGTCCTGATCAAAACCGGTACCTAGGCACTACCGCAATGATTATTATTTACACTAAACTGGGATCTGGCCCCACAGATGAGTTTCCATTGCTGCCACTAAATTATCCTTTTATATTTTAGCTGTCATACTGTTTTTATTTTCACAGGTTGCTTCTTGTTGCAATAAAAAGTCATCTTTTCTCCGATGATTAAACATGCTCAACCCCAAACCTATGGATTAATGATCATTACTGACGGAAATGGTACACATTACCCTGAAGGTTAGATTTAATTTCATGGTTATATAGACAATGGTTAGATAATGCAATCTGGGAAAATATACTGAAATTAACAGCATGCTTTACGCAAGACTGTAGAGAAAAAGCTAAAAGCAGTGAACACTGGCCATGTATTGCAGATGTGTCTGTAAATGGCAGACTGGCAAGGGCAGGCAATTGCACAGTGGTTTGGGGATGCACTGGCCACCATGGCAAAAGCCAAAGCTGGAGGTGCCCCACGGAGAGTGGTCCAGCCGCCTCAGTACCATGGCATAGTCAAGAGCAGAAGACCCCTGGCCCTTGCCCACTGTGCCTTTGCAAGCCTAAGTCAGTCTTCACCAACCCCACGAGCACCAACAGCCAGCACCATCCCGGGAACTTCGCCTCTGCCGCCGCAGCCCACACCAGCTACCCAGTGAGTCTGTCTGTAGTGGTGGAAGTCCTGCTGAGGATTGTGAGCAGTGATGGATTACCTCTACCTCATCACATACCACCCGTCATCACGTGATGAATGGCCTTTTGTCTGCTAATTAAACAAAGGGGACAATACAGGGTATTAGTTTTCTTGTGAGTGTCAAATTAGGAAAGCTGTCAAACAAAATGACACCTATAACAATTAGGTGGTGCGTTTTGAGTTATTTACCTGACAATAATGTTAATGGAGGCATCACAGATAAATTCTATGAATCTTTCAAGAAGTCATCTACATCTCATCTGCTGAGTATAGTTCGTTATCAGTCACTCGGCATCCCCTCTGACAACGGTGTGCAGCGCTGTGGCAGGACCAAGGGAGGAGGAACTGTGCCTTTGTTCCATGCTCCCAGCATCTCCTCACTCCTACAAGGTATGGATCTGATGTCTTTTCACACCAACTTTTGTCATGTGAATTAATGATGTGCCCATTTCTCAGTGGAGTGAGAGAGGAGAGACTGGTCCCATCTATTGCATTTGACATGTGAGTTTGTCACATGCTGGTTGCACAAAAAGGATGTTTGAGAGAGTGGGTGCCATCCCAGGCACTGCGTTCACACAGACCTGCCAATCCTGGGCTCGACAGGAAAACACAGCAGTAAAGAGTCACCGTTAAAAATCATTACAGTCCCATTCAGCTTCCTGACTGAAAACTTTTTCCCTCTTACACTATTCTGGGAAAATGATCTTTGGAAAAAAACCCAGGCCTATCTGCAAAGGCAGACCAGTGCTCATAACCACTTCTGTGCAATGGCATTAAATATACCATAATGTAAGTGAAAGCTCTAATAAAAAAACCCCAGACTTGCTGAGCTCACATCAGTACTCTTAGCTGGCGTTGCTGATGCTGCTGGGTGGGAGAGTTCAGCATTTGGCTTGCATTCGTCAGCACCCAGGTGGGGTCCATCCTGTTCGTGTGTGTGAGGGTCGGATGCAGCCACCTGTGTTCGGCGAGAGCTCGGCTCTGCTTGTGGTGCTGTGCCAGTCCTGGGCGGCAGAGCTGCCGGAGATGCTTCTCACCCACATCTCACCCAGCGTGGGGCATGCTGGGCTGGGCAGCACTGGGGCTGGGCTCGCCCCTGGTACCTACAACCTCAGCATCACGGGGCCTGTGTCCAGCACTGCCTGGGAGCATGGGGGAGGTGTTGGAGGACACCACCAGCCAGGGTCTCATAACCTTGCCATGTGCTAGCGGTGACTGGGCTACTGAAACTCAGAAGGACACAGTGCAGAGCTAGAGCTCTTTAAACAGTGGGGATTATTTTTCTAGGGATGTGCTCCAGTGCTGATTGATTCTGAATGACCACATTCAACTGCATCTTCCTCTTCACCAAACATCCCAGCAACCACATTTCACTGACCTGACTCCAGTTTTACTCTTCCTGAAAGGTGAGTGGCAGCGTTTTCTCCAGGATTACTTGCAGGAACCAGGCATGACCTCTTTGTACTTTGGTTCTCATTTCAAAAAGCCATGTGGTATCTGCTTATATAAGAACTGTCGTAAAACAGATTGCTATAAACCGTTTCCAGACCTAGACCAGAAAAGCTGAGGTTTCTTGCGGGCGGTGTGGGGACTGCTTCCTGGGTGTCCCTCCTGGTAGCGGTGGCCTCACGGGGACACCCACTGGCCTGGGGCTGCTGCATGGAGCAGCACTGCAGCCCCAGACACAGCCAGGGACTGCCCAAGGCTGTAGAGAGGCACTCCCAGTTCTCTTCTGGGGCTGCTGGTTTTACTGTCTGAATTTTTTTAGTTTCTTTTCCTTTTTTTTTTTTTTTAGATAAAATACCATATTTAAATGGAAAAGTGAAATCAGAAGAGAAACTTTTTTTTTTTTTCCCTGTGCTCATGCTTTTCATCTGTAATTATTTTCACAGCCTGGAATAAATTCACACTGGATTCATAGGAAAGCACCTCCTCATCCGTAAAGAAAGCAATAATGGCTGAAGATCAAAAGAGCAAAAGGTTCAACCTGGGACACGCTTCTGCTGTGAGAAAACCCAGTGCTCTCCTGGAGTAAGCAACAATTTACAGACTTTTTTGTCATCTCAACAAAAATGTCTAATAGGGCCACATAGGAAATTTCTGCCAAAGTAATCAAATTCTCTGTGTAAAAAGAAAACAGAAAAGAAACTTTTAATAAAAGCCTAGCAGTGAACATTTTTGTATTGGAAGATAGACGTGGCTTGCTTCAGACTGCATTTACCCCGACTAGTTTTGCATCTGCAGGGCTGTTAGTCAGATCTCAGGTGGCACTGTTCTGCTGCTGCTGGTGCCAGTGCCGGTGGCATGGGTGGACCACAGTGATTAAAAAATTGGAAGATGTAGGTTACTTGTTTGATATTCTCATGCTGAATCCAGCGCCTTGGGTGATGCGTACTGCTATTCAGCGGCTGACCCAGCTACCCCAAACAAGAGTCTTGAATACTAGTTTTGTGGGTCACACGCAGGGCCTTTCAGGAATTACCTTCAGAAGTTTTCATTGCCACTTGCATACAGTCAAATAAAGTGTATTTTGTTTGTTTAAAGTTTCAGTCATTCAAATTTTGAAAATATTATTCCAAAAAAATGTCCAAGCCAGATTTCTTTTGACAATTTTATCAAGAGGATTCAGATGGTGCCAAGTTTTAGGTTTTTGTACGCTAATTCTCAATTGTGCTTCACAGGCATTGGTTTGCTGACAACCATCTGTTTCAACCTAACATTTTTCCTTAAAGTCAGCCCAAGAGAAATTAAAATATCAAAAGGAAATATTTCAGAGGGAACGGGAAGGAAGCAAAAAATAAGAGTGCTGAAGCTGTAAACAGCTTTTGAATTTAAGTTTAGCTTAAGTCACTTTTTACAGCCGAGCTGGAGACGGCTCAGCCCAGAGCATCGCCCGCATTGCCGGCATCACGGGGTGTAGCAGCTTTTAACGGGCACAAGCTTTTAGCAAGAGCTATGGAAACTCTGCTTGGATTTCCCAGAGGTCTTTCCAAGAGCTTGGGGAAGCTTATTTTATCTCAAATGGCCTCCACCCCAAGGTGGCTTTATTGCTTTTCCAGGTTTCCATGTATCACATCCTGCCCCAAAACCCTGTTACAAAGCACTGCTACACTGCGTGTAGGCGAGATCTTACAGGCAGGGAAACCTCATCACAGGAAGAGACCCCTGCATTGCTTTTAGGATGTACAGAGCTCTGGACGGCTTCTCTGTCTATGATCAACTTACCCCATGATGAAATTAACCATTTATAATTAAAATGGTGCTAAAAAGCAGATGGAACATATTAATTAAATGTCACGGTTGGCTTCCTGTAGCCTTTTGATATTGAATTCTAAGCTGAATACATAAATTAGAAAAAGGAAAAGGCAATTTTATAGGCTTCATGATAGCCCTAACCTGACGTGCTGGAGAACTTGTCTCACATTGGCAGTGGGATGGACAGTGTCTGTCTGGTGTGGGCACAGCACTGCGCAGGCAAGTGACATGCTGTGGGGTGCCACTGCTCCTGCGCCTTCCCAGGCAAGCTCGGCATGCTCCCTTGGTGCCTTTTGGGCTCCATCATTAGGAATGAGTGGGAACCAGAGCACAAACACAAGCCCCAGCCTCTTTCTTTCAGCTTTGCTAGTGGTTTTGCTTAAAAAGTGATAAATAGCGTGGCTCAGACCTTTTGCTAAGAAAAAAATAAGAAGTAAGAACAATGAAATTCATTCACAAAGTATTATTTTATCACAACTGCTGTCTCTCAAATAATTTTGTGAAAGACAGAATTACTGTCATTTGTGTCAAAGCATAATTTCCCCTGTTAAAACAAGGTGCATTATGCCCCATCTTTATGGAACAACAAAACAGAATTAAAGGGTTTATATATCTATATCTATATCTATATCTATATCTCTGTAACTACTGATTTCTGCTGTTGCTGGAAAATACTTGTGTGAGCAGAAATGACTCCTCTGTTATGAGCAGAAATGAGCAGTTCAGGTGCTGGGGGTGGAGCGGTCCGGGCAGCAGTGCCATGGCTGTGGGTCCTGGTGCCGGGTTGCACCACAGGGCAGCCGGGGTGGGATGCACAGGTGAGCGCTGTGCCTGCCTGCCCGGCAGACCTGTGCATGCTGCCTGCCTGCCCTGCTGCTGCCCTCCCCCAGGATTTCTACCAGAAAATGCAGAGCTTCTGTCACCTTTCAAGATTAACCTTTTCAGATTTATTAATACACACTGTGAAAAATATGTAAGAATATGGATTCAAATAAATGAGCAAATGATGGAAATCTCAGCTATATTTTTTCCTTTTGCAGAACTATATTGTCATAAGCAGTAAGACTTGCTAGTATCTACTTAGGTCAGGTAACAGTCTGACTCAGATAGCCCTAAAAATTTATAACATTTATTTTTCTCGTGAATTCCCAGTGGTCCATTGGTGCTGAATGCTGTGTAACAGCCTCAGAAGCCAGTTCCTGTGGCATCTAGGGTTTGATTTACCAGCTTCTGGAGCCAAAGAAGCACACATGCCATCATTAATACACTAACCTATTTTTATTTGACTTTATTTTAGCAGCCACTTTTGCAGAGGAGGCACTCAGCAATCCCAGGGCAGGGCTCCCCCCTGGCTCCCCCCAGCCAGGACAGCCCCCAGCCTCACAGGGTGCTGGTAAAACCTTGGCGAGCTTTGCCAGTGAAGACATTAACTGGGGCTAACTATGGGGAACCGGCACGAGAGGGAGCAGACTGCTGTGCCTGTCCCTGCAAACAGGTCAGACCCTCCACCTTTCTGCTGCACAACCAAGGGCATCATTCACCATTATGAAAAGGGATATTTAAGGCTCTCTGTGCACAAACAGTGCGTGTACGTACAAACTGTTAGTCATGTAAATACAGACCAATGTGTCCTTAAAATAAGAAACCCTAGGTTGCTGTCCCCCTTGCACGCAACATTGTAATTCAATATTCTTTATATCCCTAATATAATTTTACTGTCATGGATTGGATTTTCCATGAAAAAAAAATATCAATACATAACAATAATAAAAAAGAACAGAGAGCACTTCATCATCAATAAAATGAAACAGACTCCTATGCTTCATGTAAGAAAAAAATAAATGACGGTAGGGAATTCAAAGAGTCACAAAAATGAAGACTGCGGGAGAAAAGCTGCTCAGAGACATGTCAGATGAGGATGAAGAGGAGGGACCCTTGCAAATGGAGGGTGCCCTCCTGACATATAAAGCTGAAACCTTTGTCAGCATCCCCATCAAAAAGCTTAACCTCATTACAAACAGTATGCCATTTCACTTAGAAAAACAAAAGCATGGAAAGATGAATAACGCTGTCACTAATGAGTGTGAAACTGTTAATTTTAATTGAATTATGGCAAACTTCAAGTCAAACAGATAAATCCTAATCCTGTAATGCTTTAATTTTCTTTCTAATATTTTCCTAATATTCTAACCCACCATGTAACTTACACTGTTTAATAAATTTCATGCTGAATTTGTGAAACTTTGATAGTGTATTGTTGTTTTTAAATAAATAAGTGGATTGCAATTTCAAAAGATTATTGTAAATGCAGCAGTCGGTAAGCGAAGCCCAGCTATGGCGAGGGAGGGACAGCTGGCTGAGTTTATTGCAGAAGTGGACACCTGATACGCTGATTTGATGTAAAATCCCTTATGCATTCATGTCAGTGCCTTATCCTCATGTTTATCTGTTGCTAGCATAGCCACAGGGCAGCCTGGTCACAAACCAGAACACACTAAAACCTGTTGAATGGTCCCTACCCCACGCTCCTGTCCCCAGGAACGTCGATGTTGTCCTCCAACTGGGGTCTGGGCACGTGTTACTGGGGTCTGCGCATGCATTACTGGGGTCTGAGTACACATTACTGGGAGCTGAGCATGTGTTACTGGGGGCTAGCAGGTGTTACTGGGGGCTAAGCAGACATTACTGGGGTCTGGGCATGCGTTGCTGTAGGTCGGTACCACGTCTCCATCGTCCATAGACAGATGAGTTTCTGTTCCTCTTCAGTCAATTCACAAGTGGCCTCTGAGCCTGCGAAGTCATTATAAAATAAACATCTCCACACTCTAGCAGATGTTTCTTCTTTTTTAGCTCTTGGATGAATGTTGTGGCAAGTCCTTTCCTAGAGTACTCTGGAACGGGGATCACGGTCAAACTGTAAAACTCATGATTTGGTCCTACATACACAGAAAATACATGCTGGGGAAAAAAAAATGTTGTAAATAGGATGGAAAGTATGTTTATGTAAAACATTTTCACTTCCTTTCCTTCATGCTTTCCACAGCCAAAAGGCTAAGCATAGTTGACCACAGACCGGTGGCAGCAGGGAAAGCTGCTGTGCCACTGTCGTGTGCTGGTGCTCCAGAAGCAGATGCTCCCCAAATTAAGCACTAAGCACAGAGGATTTTGGTGCTTCTTAATTGGTGTGGGGCTGTGTGTTTGCCGTGCTCCTGCAAGGGGCATAGCTGCGGGCTGGTGCCAGGAGTGATGTGGCAGGGATCCCACGGCACCGCAAGTGCCAGCCCCCATGTACAGCCTGGCTGGGCAGCTTGTCAGATGTGGAGAGCACAGCTTATGGAAGCATCGTGCCCAACTTCTGAGGACAGAAAGCTCGAGCACCTCAGCACAGGCCTGTGAAAGATAACCAACTGTGGATGGTTTTCTAAAAGACTAATGGGAAGCCACAGATATGGCTAAAGCGGTTCTTAATGCTTCCATGGAAGGTGAAAATAAGATTTCTGCTGCAACAAAAACAACAAAAATCCCCTGGGTTGCCCAGGTGGGGGTTTTATTCCAAGTTCTCTCAGGTAGTTTGTCCTTGAGGAAAAATATAGATTGCTGAATTTCCCAATATTTCTTTTGGAGGAGATTCTGAATATTCGCTACATTCAAAATTATTACTAGTAGAGTAGATAAGTGTCCTGGCGGCACTGCGTGCTCAGGTCTGGTGTTGCCGTGCACAGCTGTCGGTGGGTGTGGCAGGGGGGACACAGGGGTGTTTGACCGATGCCAGGGCTGTGCGAGCTCTCTGTGCGCTGCCAGTGCTTTGTTTACCAAACCCGGGAGCTGTGCTGGAGGCTGAGTCCCTGCTCGGCGCCGCTGACCCCAGCGGCACGGGGAGGGCCGGTGGCTTTGCTGGGGGGGTCTCAGCCCTGCCGTGACCAAGATTACCGGAAGGCATGCACTATACCGGGTTGTTCTTGGTAACAAAAAATTGAGCGAGATAGATAGCTTTCTTATTCAATACCAGCTCATCTTCTATTTGCAAGAGGGGATTTCAAATCTTTTGAGGTGCCAAGGCACGAATGTGAGCTACCGCAACAGGATTTTTATGCAGATAAGGCGGAACTTGCAGGCAAAGGCATCCAGTGGTCTGGACTCCTCAGACCTTTATTCCTCATTGGCCTGTGTAAAACTTAACAGATTTATAGAAAAGGCAAAGCTTGCAAGAAACAAAAAGACTCAATTAATCCCTTTCTTCCAATTTATTATGCCATGCCAAAGATGAAAACAAGAGCGTACAGTACAACCAGAGGTGCACACAGAAAGCTGATTTATGCCCTGGACTTGGGAGCAGCAAGTGCCTGAGAAACAGCAGGCATTCATAATGAGTGAGTAATCTCTGGGAGAGCTTATCCAATAACTCAAACAAGATAAAATAAAAATGCCTGCAACAGGCATTGGGATTTTTTTTAATGAATTTGCTTTATGAACTGTTCATAATCCACGTTCATTCCATCTTCTAAAATTAGGTTTATCTGAACAAAGTTCAGACAAATATGTTTTTAAGACCTGTTTATAGGCCTTTAGAAAAATTGAATGTTTAGTATTAGATTATAAACTTGCACTTTACAGTCACATGGAGAAATATGCCTGTCGTTCCTGCTGGCAGAGACATGTCATGCCCCGCTGCCTGACACCTGATGTTGCCTCCCAGACCTGGGCACCAGCCACCACTTGCCCCAGGCACACACACCACACATGCACACATGTACACATGTACACGTGCACACACATTTACACATGCACAGGTACACACAAACACATGCATGCACACACACACAAGCAAGTGCATGCACACACACCCCCCTGCATTGCACACATATACACACACATGCACATACACACACAAGCGCACACACACTCCCCAGCTAGTCTCACAGAAGAAGAGTTTTGGGCTTTGTTGCCTCCATTATCAAATGCTTATTGGTTTGTGTCTCTGCTTTGTTTATCACCTTCCCTGTTGATTATTATTCCCTTTGAACAGAAATGCATCAGATGCTCTCATACCTCCTCATACCCTCACGTGAACCTAGATGGGGAAATAAACACACCCGCTCCTATGTTCTACTTTAGCAATGCACTCACAGTTATAAATAGAGGAACATAGGTGGAAGAATCACAAATTCAAGTTTTCCTCACTCAGCTGCTCCAAAGGCAGCTCATTTGTGTGCCACCCCTTAATAAGGCTAAACGTAATGACAGTCAATCCCTAAATTTTTTTCCAAAACGTGTTTAAGAAATGACTTCATACCTCATTCAGAGAAGGAAGCAAAAATGGGTGAGCTATTTGACCAGTATTAATTTTGACTATTCATGATCAAGCCAATGACTGAATATTTTGAGATTTTTCAAATACATTTGTACATAGAATAAATACCAGGGAACTCTATTTCCTTCTAAATAGCCTCCACAGACTAAGATGCTAAATTTAGTGACTAAGTTATTCATGATATGATATTCTCTTGATCTTAATCTTTGACTCTTTTATGCCAGGCAGCAGAATACATGCTGAAGACAATAATTTTTCAAGGCTGCTGTCTACTACACACAAAAAATGTACCTTCAGAGGAAGCCTAAACCAGAAAAACACGGCGTCCATGAAGTGAGACCCCAACAATATCTATCAGTGATGGAGTTGGTTTCTCCCTCCACACACAGTGGCTCAAGGCTGCTGGTTATGTCAGTGTAGATGGTGTTCCCAGGGCATTTGCAGGTCTCAAGTCCCATAAGAAGCCCCATGATTTTTTCCTTTGACTTCCTTGGCATCGGCTTTCACCCCACAGGTACGACTTAGCGCATGGATGTGCTTTGTGGTCTGCAGGGGAGGATTTTGCCGTGGCTGCCCCATGTCTTGTGAGCAGCCTGTTTGTTGGGACTGGGAGGCAGCAGACACACCAACACTCAGGTAGAAGCAAAGGAGCTCCTGAGTGCCGTGCTGCTAGCTTTGGTCCAGGAGAGCTCATTTCAAACTAGTTTAAATATCTCCATCCAATATTGTAGTCAAAGACTTGTCTCAAATGATTATCCGGAGGCCTGCAGATTTCAGACTTCTCCTGATGCTTGACTCTCTGCTAGACGGCACGTTCTGGTGCTGAGGACAATTTCCCTTGTACGTGACTCCAGCCTGGACAGCAGCTATAAACCTCATCACCACAACACGAGTGTTAGTCTCCGCCAGGGGAAAAACCATCTGCATGATTTCATTAAAGCCCGTGCTGATCACCGGCGAGAAATGTGTCCCTTTTTGGATTAAAGCAATATTAACACACAAAGCCAGCTAAGGACACTATATATGTGTCTCAAATATTATAGAAGACTGTCTGTGCTGGGAGTGACAACTGATTCACCTAAGGAGATAATTTCCAACCTAGCTCTCAGCAAACAGCTTACACTAATAAAACAGTTTCTTACCACTTCTCCCAAGTGGCTGCTCTAGCACACTGCTGCTCAGGGGTCCCTGGCTGTGATGCTGGCAACAGCAGCCCTGTTTCTTTCCTCCCATGCTGAGACAGGCAGGGAGCGTTGGCTATAAACTACATTTTGAGGGCATATGTCCATTTCTCATGGGGAATAACAAGGCTCTGTTGGAAAAGTTCAGATGGTGCCCATGTTGCCCACGCATTTCCTACACTGTGACTCAACATGCACAAGAGCCTAGGTCTGTTCCTGGGTGAGTATGACAAGCACCATGGATGCAAGGTTAACAGTACACTGTATTTTTATTTTTCTGTGGGATAGCTGCATTAGCGTATGGCAATCTGGTCTCTTGGTCTCACACATGGACTGGGCTGTGGCTTTCCATTTGGCTTCTGGGTAAACGCTCAGTGCTGCAACCCCCTTTTCATGTCTTTTCTTCTTTATTTCATACACATGACAGGAAGGGAACCTTGCATGGGAAGGGATTTACAATGCTAAGCATTAAGTTTCTGACTAACCCATTTTGTGATAAATGAATGGCGAGAAAAAAAAGGAATCCCTCTCCCCAGTCCTTCTGTATGGGGCTGAAAAAGGGTTTTCCAGGAAGCCTTTTCCAAGTGTGTCATGTATCAAGTGCAAAGTCCAGCAGCAGCAAAGTTCATCGCAAAAGGTAACACTTTTTTCTCCTTTTCTCTGGGCTCCTCCAGCCCATGGCCATCCAATTCCTCTCCGTGCAGCATTTGCCCCTCTGCATAGTTCTCCGTGGGAGCAGCACGGCAACTCGCTCTGCCTGGGCACCATCCAGTCCTGCAGTCGGCGTGTCCCTGCATCCACAAACCTGCAGAGTGCCCTGAAACAGCCTCCTGCATGCTCTAGAGTCAGGTTTGGCAGAAAGGTTGGAGGACCTTCTCCTTCCTGTGTCTACTCGTGCAATCCACCTTAATCTTGCATCCAGTTGTAGTTGAGGAGATTTGAGGATCAGTGCCAGCTGCTGCTCAGTGCCTATCCCATGGTGTCCCCACAGGCACCCTGCACCTGGTGCAGAGCCAGGAGTACCCCACAACTGGAGTGGTGGGACTGCATTTCGGTATTGGAGTTTAATTTATAGACAGCATTCCCCCATCCCCAACATGTGAGGGTCAAAAACTTGCAACTAGCAGATATAAGCATTTTACAAAATGCATTCGGGCATATCTCTTTAGAAATTAGCTTGTGCTGGGAAAGACCATAACACCTCTGTTCAGGTACTGTCATGGGCTTTGCTTTTCTGACAGGTAGAAGTTTATTTTTGAAAAGTTGGCTACCTGCATAGTGGGAAGGTTCATTTTATGCAGTGCAGTGAAAAATAGGAGTGTGCATCCAGAATTTATACTTTTAAAAAGCAGGAAACTCTCATCTCATCTAGAGTCAGCTCACCACCTATTCAGCTGCAGACCAAAGATCTTTCTTTTCTCCTGACATCCTGTCTCTTCCGCTGTAACACCAGTTATGTTGGGTTTTGTTTGTTTGTTTGCTTATTTTTGTGCTAAAAGCTTTGAAAGAACTCTGAGGAGCATCTGTACACTCCAGTTACGCTATTATCTAATGATTTAGGATGTGGCACAACTTATCTGGTAATATGGAAATCATGTCATGTTTGTTAAATTGAGGGTTTAGTTGTGTGAGTCAACAGATTTAATTTCTTGGGTAATAAACTGCTCTGAAATGATTTCTGACTCATCCTTTTCTTGCTTTAGAAGATGTATGAGGATTGCAGGAAGCCCACATTGGTGGGGATCCCACACCACGCATGGGGGGATGCCTGCTGTGCTGAGCCATTTGCCTCAAAGCACTTTGTGTTACTCATCCTCAGGGGCAAGTGATATTTGCAGCTGTGAGTCATCCTGCCCCATGGGGTGGATCTTCACAAAATTGAAGCAGCTGAAGCCTTGGCCCAGTTTATTCATCCCTCACAGGGGATCTGGTCAATTGTATCAGTAACTTCAGGTTTCTGCTCCTCATTTAACTTCTCCAGGCCTTTTTACAACTCTTTCAGCCAGACTGGTGGCCCCCTTTCAGCTTGCTCCAGCAGGCAAGCATTTCCTTATGGTTCAGAAAACACATCCATTTGTGGGGACAATGTACAGTGCACATCGGAGGGCAGCACAAGATCACCCTGCGGAGGCTTCACACTGGATGGTGCACTGGACATTGCCATGTGAAGCTTTTCATGCAGAAGTGAGAGAACTGTGACAGACAATCAGCATTTTTAAAAGATAGCTCTAATATCCTGACCTTTTCTGTCTTTTCTTGTTTTTAGTTTGTTTTTTTTCCCCTCCATTTTCTACCTGCCCGAAAAAAAAAAAAAAATTTCTTCATACAAGGCAGCTATGCCGTCTTTCTCCCAGTGCAAGACTGATTCAGATGCAGACACCAGAGATGAGACTCACTCTTAACTTCCTGAGGATGATACAAATTCTTCCATGAGATTTATTTGAAATCCAAGCTGTCACAGGTTTTGCTCTTTGTCTTTGCCTGCCTTTTTTCAGTTTCCCTCTTTGCTTTGCACACATGTATGCACACACCCGTGCAGGCACTAATGTGATTTAATCTTCAGCTTCAAATTACACTATGCTGATTTTTTCAGCATACCTATGTTCTCGCTTTAAGATACGAGATGGTTGTTGATGCAAGAGGAAGAAAAACACCTTCATGGACATGCAAAGAGAGAAAATTGTGATTCTGAGGCACATTCAGCTTCCATCTGCCCCTAATGAAGAGCCATCACCTTGCAGGATCTGACCCGTAATAAGGAACTTTGCATCTCAAAGTTCTTTAAACTGATAAGACTGTAACGGCATTGCAAACACATTTATCATCTCATATTTTCTCTCGCACCTTCACAGACACCCCAGATAAGGCAATGCACTGAAGAGTTATTTATGGTTAGCGTGACCATTAGCTGCATATGTGCATGTAATGTATAGTTTCTGTAATGGGACTATAAATCGTTTCAGTTATTCATCTTTGCTATATTTACAGCAGTGACACTTTTTAATATTGCAACTTCTTATTCATCTTTGCTAAATTTACAGTAGTGACATTTTTTAATATTATAACTTCTTTTCCTGCAATAGGCAGCTACAGGTCTCTGTCTGACCGAGATGAAATTCTTTGGGAAGTGATCAGAAAAGCTCAGTTCAGTTAACTGACAAAGAGATCTTTATGCAAGGAGCTTCCCAAAGTAGATAATGAAGAAATATGTGCCTGTTTATGTATGCAGCTAGACCAGCACAGATGACTCACCCTTTGATCAAGAGTCATTTGAAGTAAGGAGCCGCCTTTAAATGAAGTGAAGTATCAATGTAAATTAAAACAGGAAAAGAAGCATGACATGTTGGTCCCAGACCTACTATTGACTCCACTAAGAACAAGATCAGACTCATTATGTACCCAATTAACCAGACCCAGCTCTAGGAGTCCATGCAGCGCAGAGGGAGGAGGTGGGAGGCGGCAGCACTCACCCCTGGGGATGGGCACCGTTGGTTCGGCTGCAGCCACCTGACAGCCCCCAACCACCTGAAGGCAGCAGGCGATGCCAGCCTGGCCAGACGACTGCTCGCACTGCGGCTCACCTGGGCTTTCCCATGCCCGCTTGGGAAAGGCTTACCCCAGACTTATCTTCACCTGTCATCTGAGCATGAGATCAACCTTTATCGGGGATTTAAATTTATATCCTTTTGCACAGGATTAATTGAACCATAATTCATTCTAACACAATGTATGGAGAGGCTAATGAACGAAGATGTTTAGAGCAAGAAGGGTGAAAAGGAAGAAGGTTGATGGTTGCACAGCCAGAAGACTAACCGTCTATTTAAGTTTCTTTTTCACTTTCTGAATGCTTACACTTTCTCCTATGTGTAACTTACACATACTTCACATATTCCTCTGCCCCTGACAGTCTGTCTTTACTGAGACTTTGCTGATAAAATATATTACCAAGAAAGAACAACTACAGAATTCTTCTGTATAGCTCATTTCCAACACAGCAGATCCAAAGCTAGGAGGGCTTAAGTGTCTTGTCTGCCTACTATGGATTTGCCATTTTGATTTCAAAATATCAGCACAGAAATGTAATTGTGGTCTTACATGGTCACTCTGAAGGTTAATTTTGGCAGTAACATTTTGATAGGATTAATTTTGAGCAGCCTGGTCTAGTGGAAGATGTCCCTGACCATGGCAGGGGGGTTGGAACTAGATGATCTTTAAGGTCCTTTCCAACCCAAACCATTCAATGATTCTATGATGAATTTTAAGAAATTAATTGCACCAAGGTCTTTTGCAAACCAGGAACAGAACAGGAAACGGGTTCTCACCAGCAGAATAATCCCAAACATGGGCTCCAGTGCCACAGGTTAATGCCAACACCAGAGAGAGATGAGTCTCTTACGATCATCCTCATTTTCCCATTCAATTTTATAACCATTCCTAACGAGCTCTGAAAAGTCAGGAAGCAACATAGTTATGTAACTGCAAAGGCAGTTTATAAACAAACAGATCTGAAACTCCTGAGGGGAAAAAAAGGGAACGCGTTCTGTACTGGCCTGATCTCTAACTTTCTGAAGCTGTTCTGAATTTTTCTTCTAACTTTAATTAGCTCTGAATCAAAAAGGAACACTCCGGAATAAGCCCCAGTATTTGGGGATTATATTTATTCATAAAAATCCAAGCAATAAATATCTTATCAATTAATCTGAGATGTATTAGGGCATACAAAGAAGTGACTGATTGTTGAATATCAAATATACCGCTATTATCAGCCCTCTGTCTCACAAGGTGATAAATGAAGGTTCCAGAACTGGTGAGATACGATCACATTTTTATTTATTGTTTGGTACCATATCCTGTCCTGGTAATGGAGTTTTAAACAAATTGTAGCTTGCTTATCGGCATCCCTGGCGAGCCTGCACAAACAGAGCACTATACCCATCCAGTCTGGAGGGGATGAGGGAGCAGGCAAGGCATCAGCCATTTGGGAGCACAGCCCAGCCCAGGAGAGGAGGAAGGTGCTGGCAGGACGGAGCTGGTGTTCCTGCCTGCCTGCCTGCCTGCCTGTGAGTAGGACTGGCAGCGGGGGGTGAATGGATAAGCATGTCAACGCCCTCCACTTACCTGCGAACCCTGCCATTTTTCTGACTTGAGATTTGCATTTTTTCTGAGGCATGAAACAAATCCTTCTCATTATTTTCAACAGACTTTTCTGCTCTCTCAGTAGGGTTTATTTCTGCCAGCACACTTCTGAAAGCATGGATGGCTAGAAACTCAGATGTACCATGGAGGTTCAAATGAAAGAAAATAAGAAAATGGGGGATGATGCTAGGAACTTTCTTTAGAGGGAAAGCTTCTAAAGATTAGTGAGAGAGAAGGAAATTAGCAAGGACCTGATCCTGCAGTGTGGTCCTGGGGGAGAGCTCCAGCTCCAATGCTGGAGAGCTGGCAGGGAATTTTATTCATTCTCTGGTGAAAAAAAGTTGTAGCAACAAGCCAATCAGCACTGACAAACAGCTAAATACAGTGAAATCCCGCTTTGTGTTGCAGACCTTGTGTATGTCCATGTAAGCCAGCACATGCAGCACGCAGCTGAGCACTGGACTGTTGCTTCCTCTCATCTCTACCTACCTGCACCCCTTTTTTCCATGATGGCTCTTGTCACATGCAGGTGCATGTGTATATGTGTGTATTACATCCACAAAAAATTAAAATAGCAGCCAGGTCCTGCAAAAGCAGTAAGTGCTTGGAAAGCAGAGGATTAGATTATTTACAGTGTCCTATACTTTAATGTAAAAAAGACACCCCCAGCATGGTAGTGGAGAATAGGAATTTCTGAGGGATTTGAACAACAACAGAGATTGTAATGCTGATCAAGATGAATGACCCATACTGATGAAATATCTTTTAAAAACCCTACTGAAGAAACACAGTGTCCTAGAATTTGGGAAACTTGAGATAAATAGGGTGCTCAGGCACAAATGCAAAATACAGTAAACAAATAGAAAAGGTTACCAGAAAAAAAGTGAATGAAAATGTTTTTTTAGTTCAGAAACCCACAGAGGTATTCTTAAATACCCAGTCTAAACCAGAAATGCTAAAAATATTCAGGAATGTCAAACGGAATAAACTGGAAGGTAAAAAAAAAGTATTTATACATTCTATTGTGCTAATGGAAGTATCACCAGGTAAATACATTCAGCTGAGACACTTGAAAGCTTCAAGGACAAGTTTGGGTTGAGCTTATGGAGTTTTTGTTTTGAATTTAATCTTGCTAATTATTTTAATAATTAAAAATGTTCTGCTAAAGCAGGTTGTAATTAGCTAATCATTTGCTCTGTTTATGTTTCCTGCTTACTTATACTTTTTTATTATTCTCCTAAACTTGAAGAGAAACTCTTCAAAAGTGTCAGTGTTCACCTTGAGGTGTCTGGCCGGGAGGGCTCAGGACACTTGTGCTTTCTTTTTTGGGGTCAGAGTCCTGTCCTGCCATGGGAGACCCAGCATGGCCACGGCCACAGCCACAGCGCTTGTCCCTGCAGCATGACGATCCTGCCCGTGGTGCCTGCTCCTGCAGCAAGGCTTTGTGCTGGTGCCACGGGAAGGATCAGCCCCACTTCAAGTCTGTCATTATTGCGATAGCTGTATGAAATTACACAGCTCCTCATTTGTCTGTGCTAAAAATAAACACTGAATAGCTGTTTTAATTAATGAGTAAATATAACTAATTGATATAATTACAATTAATGCAGGAAAAGTGGTGAGAACTTGGGGCAGTATGAAACTAATTCACGACCTTTGCTTGGGGTAATGAAGACTATAATTTCCCCTGCCTCCTGCGAGCCCTGGGCTGCTGCTCCCTCCCTGATGGCAGGGATAGACACCCTTGCAATGCAACGGTAAGAGATGGTATGACAGGAGGAGAACCAGGCCAAAACACATTGTTCTCTGTGGTGTCAACTGCGGAAGCAGAAACAGCCAGGAGTCATCCCTGGCAGCACAGATCCAGAGGTATCAGTGCTTTGTAGCAGCTGTCCATAGCATCCCACAGCGGCCACGGGCTTTACTGGCTGTCTTGTCTCAAGGGACAAGCCGACCCCACAGCTCTTCCACTGGGACCTTCCCCGTCCAGGGCAGGAGACATTTCCTTACTGAGTGTGCTGCTCCCTTCCAGACCTGCAAAAAAGTCTCACTAGAGTTTTCTGTCCCATGCATGTTGTAATGGGTTTTTTCCTCCCCCCGTGCCAGAAAGCTGGGCATTGCCCTGATAAAGGAGATAAACAGAGAAAAACTGGCTATCCAGCTTTTTTCCTTATCTACATCCCTGCTGATGCTGTTCCCGCGGCACTTATCGCTGTGGTATCTGAGCACAGGAGCAGGGGTATGGCGTGAAGGAGTGCTCACAGCCCTCACTGCCTGCGAGACCCCCCCAGGCTGGCCTCTGTCTGGGGCATTTGAACTGACACTATAATCCACTCCTCGGGCAAGGCTGGTCAGAAAGAAGTGGTTCTCCAGCTCATCAGGCCCCATCCTTTCATCCTCATGTAAGGTTTGCATAAAGACTAGGGCATGGGGAAATTGCAGCTCCCTGTCCATGCTAAACTCTCAAGGAAGGGTTAGATGAAACTGTGGGTCCCATCTCATGATGGCTACACAGCTCACACAGCAGCTCTCTTAGTCAAAGACCAGAGAAGGAAGACTGAAAAAAAGAGTATGTGAATGAATTTCTGGAGAAAACAACATGAAATAATGAGGAGAAATGTATTCATATACAGAAAGCTTTAGGACATTTATTACTAATATATAACAAAGGCAGTTAAACATAGATAAATGACAGCTTTGATGAGGTTTTATTGCACAGTTCTTTGCGCCTCATTAAATATGAAGAATAAAAGAAGAGTAGAGGACTCCAAAGACAAATCTGCACACACCACTAATAAACGATGAGGAATCGGAAGACAAAGGACAGATTTTGGCACATTTGAGTTGCCACTGTTACAACAAGCATTTGTGCTTACTGGGAAGTGAGCACAAAAGTGAAGGAGGAAGAAGTACAAACAGGAGGGAAGTTTCTTGGTCTTTGCTTGGGGGAAGGGAGCCCAGTTTGGTACCTTAATTCATTACTGGGCAAAGACAGGCACAGGACACATTCCAGCACCGGAGGAGAAAAAATGGCTCATTGTTATAATTCTCCTAAGCCATGAGATTGCTGCGTGCTCATCAGCGTTCAGCCTAATGTTCTCAGTCTCATCAGTGCTGTAATGAGAGATACTGTGAAGACTAAAACTTGTTAGGAGCAGTCAGATAAAAGGAAAGGGCTGCCTTTCGACGTTGCTGTGTCCCCTTTGGAGCCTGTGCACTGACCCAAGCTGTCCTCTTCCAAGCGGTGGCGCATGTCACGTTGATCTGCATGCTTGCTGTAAGGCTCAGAGCATCTAATTGTATGCATTGCTTCTGCGTTCTACATCAGGGACCCCACAGATGACAGAGTCACTCGTGACAGCACACTGCTATGACAGTTCAGGCTGCAGCCATCGGTAGTGCCTCCGTTTCTGGTCCCCCATTGAAAGGGCAGCCAGGTAATTGGGATGTTTTCTAGCTTCATTTTGACAGCAGAGAAATGCTCCATTTTGCCAGCAGTCCACCCAGTCGCTGCATCACTTGGACAGCTTCTGCTCGGGGATGCTCAGCACAAGCCCTCTGCGCCAGGGCTTGCAGGAGACGGGTACCGTGGTGCGGTACCCCAGGGGCCAGAGGGGCTGGTATAAGGACACGTTACAAGCAGTGTGCAAAACGTTGGGGGTGCCAGGCCAGGCACAGTGATGGTACCAGTAGTACAAGAGATTCCCAGGGCACCTTGAAGGAGGGATGGCCCACACCACCTCCCTGGCACATGGGACTGGGGAGACCTTCCACTGCCTTTCTCATTTGCACCCCTTCACAAGGGAACAGTCCCGTTATCACCACTGCAGGATATTTCCCCTGCATAAATACAGATTCTCTAGCTATACCTCAAGGTTTTTATTTTTAATGCAGGATTTTTTTTTTTTTTTGCATGTGGAGTTCATTTGTTTATTTGCTTGAGAAGATTAGAAAAGTCCCAAGGGAGTGTGTGTTCTTACTCATACCCATTTCCTACTTAGAATTACATTACCAACAGTTTCTGTAGCCTTCCTGGGGTTTAAAATTAAAACAGAACATGAATATTGATACCAGTATGCTTCTCCTTAATGCACCAACAGCACACACGTCACACTCACGTATAGGGACAAGGAGGAGGAAGGCAGCCCGTCTGAGACGGACACAGCCAGTTGTGTCTCACCTGCTGTGTTCGTGCATGGACTGTGCTGCAGATGAACAGGCATTGCTTGTGCCAGCGCCGTGCTGCTGCTGCAGGTTTCTGTTGTGCCAGCCCTCTGTGCATCCAGACCCACCTTTCCTCTGCCCCCACCATGGGCTTGTGCCCATCCTGGCGAGATTCACTGGCATGAATTGGACGAGCTGAAGAGGGGAAAATGCCCACCAGGGTGAAGGGATGGCAGGATCTGGGGTGCTCTTCCTGATTGATGTCTGTTCTCCCTGATACTGTGGTTTCTATCCTGTGCTCCATACCAGGCTGTATCAGTCCTTGTCAAATGATTCACTGACTTCAGAGTCTATGGCAGCTTAAAAGCCGTTAACTTGCTTTCCAGGGTTACCACACTAGTGTCTCCATTGCTTTCAGATTCAGACTTCATTTGTTTGAGTAAGAAGTGCATGTAGCTGATAAGATGCTCACAGGGAGTTATCATTTCAAACGGATGAACGCGGTGAGCAAAGTCACTGTGCCAGGTCAATAAGTGGGAGGGAAGGCGACAGGTCCTCCGTACCTGCTGTTCGGCACTTTTGCCTTTTTGAAGCTCTTTGATGTTCTGTTGCTGTTGTTTTGAAAGTTTCCAAAGACAGGAGAGATGAGGGAGCAGGTAAACACCTAAAGAAGCGGGCAGACATGCACTATCTTTCTGTCTCCTCATGTGGGCAAGTGCCACCCAGGTGAGCAGGACTGCAGGTGGCTGCCACTGAAAGACCCATTACATGTCTGCCTCCAGGGTTTATTTTTAATGCAGGAAAGCCAGAAGTGAGCAGTAGCACAAGCCCCATTGTACAAGGAAGTGTAGGTCAATGGCAGTCTACAGAGGACGTGGCAGTCTACAGAGGACCTGCTGTGCCACAGGGGCAATGGGCAGTGGTGCTTATTCTGCAGAAATGTGGGGAAGGGGCTAAGCCCTGGGCAAAGCCCCTGTACCAGGCTGGGAATGAGAGCAGCGCTGCTCTGCTCTTGTCCCGTTCTCCCTCTTGAGCAGACAGACAGCTAATTTGGCTTGAGCAGGACTGCAGGCGGCTGCCACTGAAAGACCCATTAGATGTCTGCCTCCAGGGCATGCAGACACCTTTAAAAAGCCAGAAGTAAGTGAGCAATAGCACAAGCCCCATTGTACAAGGAAGTGTAGGTCAATGGCAGTCTACAGAGGACGTGGCAGTCTACAGAGGACCTGCTGTGCCACAATTTGGCTTCAGGACTGCAAATATACACAACACCGGCATACAACCTTGGGGAAAAGTGTGCACAGCAGAGTAAACACAGAAAATACCTCTGAAAATCAGTGGGACTCAGGTTCCTACATGGGTACAGTCTGCTGCTGTTCAGGGAGGGTTAAACTGCTAATTGACTGAATGTCTTGAAAATGAGACTTTTGTTCCTAAGGCACTTAGCAACCCTCAAAATATTACCCTGGTCAATTAGGGACATGCTTCCTATAATGCTTACGAGCAAAACAGTATAGCAAATCACTCAGGGGGATTTAAAGCAAACAAACAAACAAAAAAGACCAGCTAATGCCCACTGAAATAACTGGCATTCTGCTTGAGTTGCATTTCTGAACATCCCACTGGCTAGTGTATGCACCTTTGCACATCTAAATATCTTTGAAACTCTGCGCCCAGGCTCCTGCCCAGGGCAGCAGCTCTGCAGTCCCAGCTGCCAATGCTCTTCGGGTTGGGGTATGGACAAGCAATGCTCCAGGCACTGCTCCATTGATGTGGTTGTGACTGTCCTTTCAGATGGGGTGAGTGCAGGATTTGACATCATCTGACTCTCACATTCATCAAACTCGACCAGTTACTCTCCGTACATCAGCAAGTGGCTTCCTTGCGTGAACCCGGCATCATCTGTGCCTGCAGTTCTGCATCACCTTCCCCACGAGAAGCGTCAACAAGCAGAGCAGCCAATACACCCAGCACTCCCTAAAGAGTCCAAACCCGTAGGAAAAATGAAGGGCCTAGATGAGCTATACAAGACTTGAGTAATAAATTAAGAAGGGGAAGAGACGGACTTGTGACAGAGATACAGGAAACTGTAATTTGCTGCTACATGCACGACTGAAACTATGCTACTATTTAGAAGCAAAACACATGCTCAGCCCTCTCCTCTTGCAGCTAATTTTAAGGACACATTATGTAGAAAAACATGCCACTAACTCATAGCTGCATTTCAATGGAGCAGCATCGATTTTTTGCCGGAGAAAAGAAATCTCCTTTGGAGTGCTGCTCCTTTGAAGGACCTGCGGCAGTGTATTATCTCTGCATCTGACTGCGCCAAGTCAGGTCTTCAGTGTCACCCTGAGCTCGTCCGGATCCAATTTTCACAGGCAGTAATGACAGGGCAATGGAATGATGCTATTTGAGATTAAATTAGACTGTTCTGGAAAATCTCAAAGTCGGTGGTGAGATCTAGCCAGAGGGGATGATCCTGGCTCTTTGCAGTGAGGTGCAGATCAGCCAGCATGAGGGTGCCCGGCAGAGCCCATCTGCTGACACCGTGAGGTGGGGGCTGGCTCCCCCAGTCACGCTGCCATGGCGCCAGGAGCAGGGAAGAGCCCCTGGTCCAGGATCCGAACAGGGACAGTGGGCTTTGGGATGGTGTGCACCTATGGGAGCAGTGGTCAGTGCAGGGTGGGCAGCTCTTCTGCAGATGCAGAAGCACCCCATGCACTGCTCCTGCCAGAGCCAGGCAATGCTGCCGATGGCAGCAGCACAGCCACAGGCAGAGAAACACACACACACGCCGCCCTATCCCTCCACACGCTGGGACGTATCTATACATTGAGAAAGGAAAGCGATACGCCAGTCCAGCGGGGAGGCTTTCTGCAGGATCAGTGCGTGGGAAAGGAGAGAAAATCTGGACACCCGCAGAAGCTGTCACCATTTGCTGGAGACAGGATTTCCCGCAATGCCTCTGGGAGTTTGATCCCTTTCACAGCCCTACCCCAGCTCCTCACCAGCCAGAGACCGGCTGTTGGCATGATCCTTGTGCCCCTGAGCCCCAGGTGCAGGTGTGAGCGGGGATGCTGGTGTGAGCAGGGATGCTGGTGTGGGCTGGGATGCTGGTGTGAGCGGGGATGCTGGTGTGGACAGGGATGTTGGTGTGATCAGGGCTGCTGGTGTGAGCGGAGATGCTGGTGTGAGTGGGGATGCTGGGAGATTTGCAGCCTGCTTGCTGCTTCCGCAGCTCCAGTGCCCCGCATGGTGCAGGGTGGCTGTGGTGGCTGCACCAGGCTCCTGCGCCTCACCCTGTCCCGTCCTGTCAAAGGGGTTTCACCCCAAGCACGCTGCCGGGGATGTTTTGTCTTTGTAAATGAGAGATCAGTCACAGGATCATTTGATCATTGCACTCAATTCCTTTGCGGTGTCAGCTTTTGTTCTTGTTCCTAATTACTCAGGGACTTCTCTTTGCACATGGCTCCCTGGCTCTCCAGCACCAGCCTGGCAAAAGCGTGGGTCATTAAAGTCTTGCCTGATTAAAGCAGCAGCCCTGTAACAGGTTCCGCTTATCCCTGTATGCATTTTGAATCTGTCTTTTCCCCCCTTGTTCCCACTGTGGTTCGTCACTTACTTCCCTACAGATTCTATCATTTGCCTTAATCCACATGATCCCTCCAGCAATATTTGGGCTGCACATGTAACAAACACCTCCCTTCAGACGTTACCCCATAACCTCATGGTCTCCCGCCCAAAGCCCACATGACCTGGTGGGACATGGACCCGCAGCGTTATCGGCATTTCTCACCTGTGAGCGCCGATCGCTGTTGGGGCTTTTCCCTGCCACCTTGCAGCCCTTCACATTCAACCACTCCGGGCAAGTGCATTTGATAAATACTGCTGCGTAGGCCCTCTGGTACCTCTTTCCCCTCAAGGTAAAGAATGATCTCCTCCAATTATTTTCTTTTTTATGAAGAGTTGCAATAACAATGTTTCTGTGAATTGCTTTTGCAGATAAATAGACCAGGCCCGGTTCCTGAAGCGAGGAAATAATTGTACACACCTAAATAGGTGGTTTCCCCTTTATCTCCCATGTTCGTTTTCTTCCCTCAGCTATCTGATGGGTTTCCTACTGCTCATTTCACACTCCTCCTCCTCATTCTGTTATCCAAGTTTGTTTTGCTCATTCTTCCAATAATCCAGTGAAGTCCTCTCTGCAAGGGAGGGAAGAAAGGAACTTTTGATTTTTCACAAACTACTTGTGGACTCTGAACCCATTAAGATAATTCTGCTCACTGAGGCTCTGCTTTTATTCTCCAAACAGCAAGAGAAGGATCAGATTCCCCAAATGCAAAGCTCTTTCAGGAGGATGGGCAATGCAGCATTCACAACGTCGATGGTTTGGGGGTGGAGGATAGACTCACTTCAGTGTGAAAATTTGGAAAATACGTAAATTTATCAGGCAATTTGGGGTATCCCTACTAATTATGTCCCCTTGATAAGACTCATATTAGACCTCATCTCTGGTGAATGTATTAACCAGTGCAAAGCTGTGCCCAGCTCAGAGTTAATGCTTCTGCCATAAACAGTAAGAAGAAATCTTTTTGTAAGACTTACTCTGGCCAAGTTTTCAGTGCTTTGAGTGGGGGCCTTGGTGAGGCTCAATTATTAGATGCTGAGCTCCTGAGTGTACCTGACCGGGTAGCCTGCCAGCATCCAGAGATTCAGGTGGCATCAGGAGGGAGGACTTATTGTTTCAGAAGCTGTGGCAGAAATGTTTAATTTAAAAAAAGATGGAATAATTTGTCACATGAGTTTTCTACTCCCTGGTGGTTAGTCCATTGCCCCACATAACAACCTGCTGTTCAGTTTCCATTTTTGCATGATTGCAATTTCTTTTATACAGTCAAGCTGGCTTTTCTCTTCATTTCATCCTTTTATTCTCTCTCTTTGTGTCTGTCATTTCTTTCTTTCCTTTCGGTTTCCTCCACTCGTCTAATGCAACACCTTTGCCATTTCTACCTCTTTACTGTCTGAACCCCTTGTGCCTGTAATTTCTGCTTTCAAAGCAGTAATCTCAGGAAGGATGGGTCTCCAGCTCTGCTGCACTTGCATCGCGCTGCAGCTATTGTGCTGCTGGAGTGGAGGCTGACTGGGGCAGCGACCTCTCCGTCATCTCCTGCCTGTTCAGTACCTTGGTGCACTTCAACAGCCTTCCACGAATAATTGCATTAATCCCCATGAAATGTGTTCCTGGGAGAAATCCTACGCACTTTTATATAGCAGAGCACTGAATTCATTTATTCATGAATGGCATGTCAGTCATAGCTGTGCCCACTAGTTTTAGTCAGAAGTTTCTTTTGATTTCCTGTTTCATAAATAGTCAATATAGTGGTCTCTATGTTAAAGCATAATAATCTCATTTTATTTGCCCTGTGTGCTCTCTGGATGGAGATTAAAAAGGAGAAGAGATGTGGGAAGAGAAGTCTCTGCAGAGTTCATAAAAAAGAAAGAATGAAGATGTAGAGCATCTCTGGTCAGGAAGCTGTTCTGTATCTTCTAGTCATTGATATGCTGTAAGCATAAGTTGCATCACGTGGAGTACACCCATCCTTTTGCTGCTTAAATTATGTATGGATATAGATATATAGATAAAATTCACTGTAAGCTGGAGATGCTGATTCAGGCTGGAAAAGCCTGAAGACTCGTTAAAGAAAAAATAATGCTAACGATAAGCTTTTCCTCTAAAGGATGCCATTCAGTTAACGCTGGTGTGGAGTAAATGCTCATCATACACACATCAAAAATACATCAGATAGCTGCTCTGTCTGCTATTCAGATTTGTCTCGATGGTGTAACTGTATTATGGTATTCTTACATCTGAGTAGAGGAGCATCGTCGTTAGCATTCACTGTTCCTCATGCTAAAGGAGCAGTTGATGTGCAGGCTACAAAATGATACTGTAATTCAATTGCTGGCACATTAGGTTTTTTGACATTAAGACTTGCACTATAAATTCCAATTCTGTATTCTGTCAGTAACTAACAAATGCTGAATTATCTCCTTCCTTAGACATACACCATTGGAATCCATTTAAAGTGCTTAATGATGTATTAATAAAGCATGATTTTCCAGCAGAGTTTCTGAACTCCAGCCACTGGCGCCAGGACCAGCGCTGCCAATCAAATTAGAGTGTCATCACTCCTCAGTAAATAAAGGTTAATTGGATGTATAGTATGAAAGGATCAGGAACGTAAGACATATCTATGGCAGGTTTGTTCTTACTTGAAAGTCTGATATTACATCCCAGTTCCCATGCACATTGCTCAGATGCTGCTGGCAGATTCTGTGCCTGTTATTAGGGACACCGCCAGGTAAGTGTATTCTTCATATGACTTAGGATCTTTGAAAAAGTTCACAGGCAAAATATTTAATAGATTCAGCACTCTTGTGACCTACTGATTTCTACGGAGGGTGGGGATCTGAAGAAATTCTCATCTTTAATTTTTTCCTTACAAGACCTCTACAAGAACATTTTTGACGGGGGCTGGTGAGCTATGATTCAGAGGTGTCAGCTGTACCTCGGTGGGTGACGGCATCCCTTCCCAGCCACAGTTCTCCCTACGCAGTCTGATACTCGTGCCTTGGTGGGGGGACAGAGCACACCCCTCCTTTGCAGAGTGCCTCGTGCTGTGCAGCGATGGCAGCTTCCCAGGATTACCTCCTCCTCCGGGACTCCCAGAGCAGGGAGCCCCCACGGTAGTGCTCCACGGCAGGGCAGTGCCTGTCCCGTGGCTGTGAGGTGCTCCTTGTCACCTGCCACTGTGCCACCCAGCACTGCTTCCCACCACCCGGCATCGCTTCCCACCACCCGGTGGGACGGGGCACCCACCTTGCTAAGCCATCCTGAGACAGTTCAGGTGGCTCTCCAAGGAGTCTGTTAAAAAACATAACAAAATAAGTAGCCTAATAAGCACAAACCCATATTTACATTAAATAATGTGCAGTGTAGCATGAGCGGGAACTTCATCTCTGTGCATCAGGGATTTTAGTATGGAAAAAGTCCATCCTGTTTTTCAAAACCCATTAATGTATCTTAAGTGCCTTTTCTCCTTCAGAGACTCTCTTTCAAACTCCTGGCTTTTGTTTAGTCTTTCATTGCTAATTAACCCTCCTGAGCTATTTGCTCCCTGTTCTGCTCTGGAGGCCTGACCTTTCATTGAAGACATCTGATATTTTAAAGCTCTGATTAAAATATTTCCATTAAGTGCTTTTTCAATGAACAAAGGCTTTTGACATGAACAAAAATGTATTATCTGAAATATTTGGTTTTGCTAAAATGTATCAATTTGCCACAAAATTTTATTAACGTCACAAGCAAAAAATTAGTTCAATAAAAAAAAATAGTAACTCTGCAGTAGAAAACATTTTAGGTTTTCACTGCTTATTTATAAATGTTCATTTGAAATCTAGCAGCAATAACAGAATTTTAGAAAATACAGCTGAATTAAAACTACCCATGGAACACAAATATTGTTTTTGAGCATCGTTACTTTCTGGTCATACCTTCCAGAGGAATCACAACTGAGGCAGACCTGTAGCTGGTGTTGTCTGTCATGAGTCCCATTCCTGTTACAGGGAAGCCACCTGGATTTTTGCCCTTAGCTCTGAGAGTTGTTGGTTTGCAAGCCCCTCGCTGCAGGAGCTGCCCCTTCAAGACTGCACATGCAGAAACATAATGGGTTAATAACAACTTCGGCAGGCCTTCTTTCTTCTGCTTTCAAATGTGCATTTACTGGGCTGCTCTACAAATCTAATGAGCTAATTTTCAGTAAAAATAAGCCCTTGAAAAATAATTGGTTGATACTAAAACATTTCCAGCTTTATAGTATCATAGCATGATATCATTAACCAAAATGAGCAAAAGTCTGGAAATGGAACAAAAACAAAGGGATGACTTCAGAAACAAAGGAAAAAGAGACAATGAAGGTGCCGTCTCATGGTTTATAACAGAATGCTGACATGCATGGCTATTGTGCGCTAATGCCACACCATCAGTGCATCTCATTGTCGGTGCTTTTGTTGCGACACACAGAGCACTCATCAATAAGCTGATTCGTGGGCAGCTGAAAGCATGCATGAGACTCCCATCCATTTTTAACAAGAGATGTAATTTGTCCCACGTTTTCTGTGTCATCATTGATATATACAGCAGACATCTATAAGATCATGCAAATCAAAGGCAACAGTTCCTGGTTGAATTCAGGCCAACTGAGACGTACCTGCCTGGGAAGCCCACAGTTAAGTTTCCTGGTTTCCACAGAAAGTGGGTACCATGCAAAGGCACGAGGTGAGCACATAATCACCAGTCACTCATTTTAGATATTTTTACCATATTTCAAAGTGTTTTCAGGCTGCCTGTTACTTTTCCCCTAATATTTCAGGGCTAGTGATCGACAGGGGTGCGTGCGATGGAGCCGGGATGTTGGTACAGCAGGGTATCGGTCAGGCACCCGCCTTCTGTGATTTACCAAAAGCTTTCTCTTCCAACACCATTTCATTTCTTGTTTTTCAAAGTTTCCCTGTCCTGAGCCATGCCAGTTTGGTGTCTGTCCACTCTGTCCTGGTACAGTGAATTCTTCAGCATTTAGAAGTGTGTCCAAAGTCTGAATTCTCTCTGCTCCTTAGAGCCTGTGTGTGTTAGGGATTTAGGGCCCAAGGCTCCTCAGTGAGAAAAAGACTTGTTCAGAGGAGAAGGTAAATTTCTGTCAGCTTCTGCAGATTTGGAAGATCTTTGGCAACAAAGGCGACATGATGGTCTGACACCTTTGTCAGTCCATTTTTCATCCCTAACATTAGTTGCATTATTTTTCATTTTACTTGCAGAAACACTATGGATTTTTAAATAGTTGTATTAGTAATAATAGCAGGTTCTTTGTGGGCCAAGCTACAAAAGATCACTACAAAACATGTGCCCTGCTTCTGTATGTAGCTGCATTTTTGTTTTCTTCATCATGCTTTAAAATATATATTTTTTATTTTATACATTGCTGAAAGCGCCTTCAGGAATGAAGTTCTTCCTTCCTTTTTTTTTTTTCAATATTTTCCCAGCCAACCGTAATTGTTTAAAAAAAAAATCTATCACAAACCATTCACCTCCATCTGGAAAGAGAGATGCCCACCAGAGTCACTGCAGAGGTCATCCTCCGTGCCAGGCAAGGTGGAAATGCTCCCCACTGCAGCAGAAGAAACAGGGTTTGTTGCCCCTCCATCTATCACGTTCCAACTCCAAATTATTTCTCACTTTTATCTTATGCCTGTACCATCTTCCATAGTCACATATTAAGTTTGGATTTTTAGACAAGTTGTTTGCTCTCTCCCACACTCCCCATATCTCTAAACAAAAAGCTAGTGATGGAGCTAACAGTAATCTGCAGACACTTATCCCAGGACTTGGTTACTTCCAATGAGAGTATTTTCTGGTGGGTCATTAACTGCTACAAAGGAGTAGTGAATAGCTCCTATCCCTACATATGACTGTAGGTGTAGGAGTGGCTGGTAAAGGGAACAAGATATTTGTGTATGTAGTTTTAACTTAATTAATAGAAAAATATCTTTCTGGTCATTTAAATCAGGTGATGTCCAGTCTAACAAAATTAAAATCCCTAAAATCATATATTTTTGCTCTAGCCAGAAACAAGTGAAGGACTCTGGGTTTAAGACACTGCCCATTTTGTTAATGAAAGAAGGAATAAACAACGGGACATAACACAAAGATTTGCACAAGTTTGGCCTCATTTTCCTTGTTATCACATCACTTCTGATGGAAGAAAAAAAAAGCAAGTATCAATATTATCATACCTTTCATTCTTGCACAAACCACTGTAAGTATTTTACCCCAGTTACCAGGAGCAAGCGGTGCTGTGATAAAGGCACAATCTGGGATTTGGGCTGTCTGGACTCATTTCTGCCACAGTTTGCCAGTACCCTACAACCCAAAGCATGCGACTGTCCTGTGTGGTGCTCTTGGTTACGTCCCTGAAAAAAAAAAGATGCAGTTATAGTGCCTTGCCATTCTTCAAGTTTTGGTTAGTGTTACTTTTTAGATTATTAATCACCCAAGACAGAGGTTGCATCTTGCCAAATATTTGTGCAGCACTGCCCTGACCTCCCCAGTAACCATTGCTGCCTCTCCAATGCAAAC
This sequence comes from Pygoscelis adeliae, assembly GCF_000699105.1. Lineage (NCBI taxonomy): Eukaryota > Metazoa > Chordata > Aves > Sphenisciformes > Spheniscidae > Pygoscelis > Pygoscelis adeliae. The sequence goes on along the minus strand of NW_008824411.1, from coordinate 2,021,321 downwards.
GGGTAACATCACCAACAGCAAATCCGCTGTGCAACGGCCATGGGGAGCCCTGACCGCCATGCAGTGACCATGGCACATGCAGCATTTAGGGAGATGTAGTCAGAATTAGCAAGTATCTGCCTCCTTTCCTGATCATAGAGAGAGCAGCGATGTAGGTGGAGCGGCACAGGGCACAGGGTCTGGGGCTGGAGGATACTCCCTGCCATGGCACGTGCCATGCCTCGCACACTGCCTGCACTGCAACGCTGGCTGCTTTCCTGCAGAGCACTCAGCGATAGCAAGAAACATGTTAAATCCTCCAGCCATGCTGGGAATGAAAAAGGAGATAAGAAGAGTCAAGTAGAGTGGAGATGTTTTTCCCCTACCACAGACTCTTTGGAAGCTGAAAAATTGACTTCCATTTCATCCATTTTAATGTTGAAGGGTAGGCTAGCCAAGGCCTGACTTTAAGATTGTCAGTGCTTTGTCATCCCGACACTGCAATTTCAGAATATATGATGGGAAAGTCATATCGATGCCAAATCCTGGGTGCGATTTCAATGACACAAAGCTTGCAGGGTTTGGAGTGGAAGTCCAGGGCTTCCCTTCCTTGCTCCCCCATGCACATGCGCTATGGCAGGACAGCACTACCGAAAGATATTCTGGTATGTGCACTTAATTTCAAAGAAAGCTGTTTTTTAAAACACACACCCATCCTTACTTCAGCTTATTTGCCAATTCAGCTTAGAGCTCCTCTAGGGACAGAAAAGTAATACAGTGTATTTAAAGACAGGCAAAGCATCAACATTTAGACCCCAACCAAAATCACTCAAGTTTTATACACACAAATTTATGTTCCAGTTTTGACTGTTGCCAAGTTATCTAATTAAGGCTAATTAACAATTTTCAGAACAGACATGTTGCTGGTTGGACCACACCGCAATGCTAGGCAGCATCGAGCAGTCTATCAGGTTGTCTCCCACCAGACCTGTCCCCTGCCCACACATGTTTGCGTGGGTAACTGGACAGACAGCGAGACCTGAGGGATTTCCCATTCCTGCCAACCCCAAAGGAGAAGCAGCATCCCGCTGTGTCCACCCGCAGGAGCTGTGGGACTGTGCCCGTTTCCCAGAGCAGGTAGGCTGCAGGAGCACCAGAACCTTGATCCTGCTGCTGGCTGAAGCCTCGACATCCTGGATAATGCTGAGAAACACACCAGACTGGGGAACTGGGTCTTACTGGAAATGAAGGCAAGTTCCCTCCGCTTCCTGTTACCAGACAAATGGCTGAGGGGGGGAAAAAAATATCTGAGTAAGAGAAATCTGGCAGAAGTTTCCCTTTTTTTGGTTCTCCAGCTTTCCTACAAGACAGTCTTGCTAAGTTGCAAAATACGCCATACCATATAACCACACAAAAAGCAACTGCAGAGCAGTGCTTGCGCACAGGGCAGCCGAGGTTCCTGCCATCACTGGCTCTGGTGCTCTGGTCTTTCTGTGCACTGACTTCAGAGGAGTCTGACTAATCCTCCAGGTTTAGCAGGTTTGCTTACAAGCAGCAACAGGATTTACAGCAGCAAACTGCACAGCTCCTCTGCACATGGTTTTCTGTGCAAAGGATCCCAAGGCATCTGAGGTGTTTGAAACAGAAATTGCCCTCCAGGGTCAAAGCCCGACCTGACGAGTCACTCTAACCATGGTTATGGTGGGAACCTTGCAAAGGCCCTGGATGGGAGTAATGAGTCTCACTGCTCTCCTTGCACAAGAAATTAATGTGTTAACGATCCTCTGCTGGAGCCACCTTCCCATCTCCCTCATTTACTCTTGGCATCCTTCTCAAAAGTGCATTTCAGTATGATCCTGTTACCTCACTGTATGGTTTCTGTCTTTCCCCAATTTAACTTTATTTATATAATATTCCCAAATCAATAGGATTTCCCTTACATATTTAAAAAACTATATTTTGGTTAGAGAGGAGTTTGTTTTAGCTATAATCTTTTTATGTATCTATTTTTTCAGCATGTGGTAGCACAAGAGACAGATAAGTAGGTGAAATTCTTTGTTTTTTTCCTATCATGAAAGTCCTACTATTCCACAGAACATAAAGCACAGTCAACAGAGTGTCATCTACTCTTTAACCATCATTTCATGATCATAACGCTATCATTAGGAACATGTTTCAAGTGTATGTGTAACAGCTTAGGGATTGTCACCTATAATAAATTCCTATCTGGGACTTGTTTAAATATAACAATTTGCCTTTCTAGATCATATTAGATCAGTGAATACACACTACTTCTCAGAATTAGATTTGTATAAGGAAAGATTAGCCTTGTATAACATAATGTTACATTTTGTTGTTCTGAGCTATACTAAATGTAAATCATGTCTCAGATACAATAATAATTCAAACAGAAAATGCAAAAGAAAAGACATAAATATGAAAAAGAAAGATAGGATATATAGGAATCCAGTGCATTTGAAACTTGTTTTGAAAGTCAACTACATACCTTTATTTACAATGCTCTGATACTATTCAGTTACCCAATGAATTTCTGTGAAATAATATCATATCTGCACCTTTATGAACAGCACAGCCGGAGAATAATGTGAATGAGACAGCAATAACTCAGAACTGTCAGAGAAGCACCCCTCAAAAGAGGCAACTGTACTGTTGTACAGCAATACAGAAATCTAGAAGTTTATATAAGTTCCCTTTGGAGAAAGGGCTGAAGAAAGTGTTCCAGAAATATGACTTGCTAACATCTCAAAAATAAATAATGCAACTCCATGTTTAAATGGTGCTTTTATAAAAACTGAATTAAAATGGAATTAAAATATGACACGGAGACAGAACACTTCAATTACAAGCTTTTTATCTGCAGTGGATAGGCAAGCCCTTCAAGCAAAGGATGACTTCTCCAAACAGAAAACCTACCTGCGCTATGAAGATGCACACACCGTACTTACCCGTAGGTGGCTAAGGAGCAATATGCTTGAAAAATTGCACATGACACAGGTAAATGTAACCTATCTGTTCTAGCAAGGGAAAGTAGCAATGCTGCAGCCTGCCACAGAGGAAGGCAATGAGCTCCTAGCAGGAGAAGCAGCTTCTCCTGAGTACAAAAATCTGTAAAGCAGCCTGGTTTGGGCAAGCTGTGGAGAATTAACTGGTTTCCCCCAGGAGGCTATAAAAGGAGTGTGGACAGGAGGTGCTAGGGAGTGTGTGCTGTGGGAGCAGGCAGGGTGGCCTGAGCGATGGGTGCTTTATGTGGTCATACAGTTAACATCAACGCAGGCAGCACATGGGGATGTGGGACTACAGACACCAGGTAGGTGCTGAAGGTGATGGGAGATGAGGATGGGCTGTAGTGGGGTGTGAGGGCTCATCTTATGTTTCTCACCAGGACCTTTCCAGCTATGTTGTATGTCTCTGTAGATCTTTTCTTTGTTATTAAGCTAAAATCAGGTAGATGCTTGGCCTTAGTTCAAGCTTGACTTAAAGCCATTCTTTATTCAGCCTTAAAAATGTAGCTGAGACAGTATGAGCATGTTTTAAATTCACTCTGTAAGATTCTTGCTGTATTTCTTCTTGCACTCTTGCTGCTGTGTGTCCCATGCAGATCTATTGTGTGTTGAGTCTTGCACACAACCTGTGTGGCACTAGAAAAGCTATCTGCTAGAGCTTCAGCAGGCCTTGCTTCCAGAGAGCTCTGTAATGGTAGAGCTGGAGATATTCCCAGTGGGGAAGGAGGAAGAGCAGGTCCCTGTAGGGAGCACTGGATTATCATGAACTGCAGCATATTGACCAGTCACCTGGTCTGCAGTGGCACAGGAATGGCTTATCAACAAGGCTGGCCTGTCCTCCCAGGACACGTGCATGGCCTTTAGGGGAAGTGGTGTCCCTTTCTTCCCTGCAGCAGTGCCCTGTGCAGAATCCTCCCTCGCTGGCAGTGAGGGGGTCTTACAGCAGCCTCCCTGCTGGTGGGATCCATGCAGCTCCATTGCAGCCCTCTTCCCTCAGCTGTTGGACTTGTCCCTTCCCAGCTTCATTTTGTGGAACATGCAGCTTCTGTGCTTCGAAGAAGCTGTAATACAAAATAAGAGCACAAAGGTCTGGAAAGGGTCAATGGGGCTACTGAAGGAGTCTTATATCAAGAATAAAGATGGCTCTAGCTCTTACTCTGATGAAGGGCCAAATGCTGCTTTTTTCCTTGTAACACAAATTAATCCCTAATGATGTACAGTTTGGGTTAGTAAGAGCACTAACTGATTCTTCTCTGTATCAAGCAAATCAGCCTTTCCCTCTCTAAACAGCAGTTTGTACAGATGTGTAAATAGAAAATGTTGTTTTGCTTCTCAAGGGATCTATTGTTTGGTGGAACAATAATAATAGTTTCCAAATGTATTTCAGCATTAAAGCATGTGTATTTCTGCAAAGATCGGCTTTGCCTATGGGAACACAAAGCCTCTCAGTAATTACCAGGAAAAGCTGACTCACTCTTTAAGACTTCTCCAGAAGAGCCAAGATGGAGCTCTGCAAGTCTCAGGCTGAGAAAACAGCTCTGATGCGGCAGCCTCATTACTTATGGGGCTTTTTAGATCCCTGAAATCATCTTGGCATTCTCTAATATTTCATGGCATGCACTGAGCATTCACATGTGTAATGCTGGGAGGAGAGCATACTTGGTGTCGAGTGTTACAGGAATAATGGGGTAGGCCAGCAAAACGGGATGATAAAAAAATGTTTCTATGCATCCAGGACAACCTGAGATGTAGAACTGATTTATGAGATTAATATGATACTGGAGGAGTTGGGTGAGTTTTAGGTTATTAAAACCAAGGTTGTTTAGGTTTGGACAGGAGTTAGTCCTGTAGCTAGCATGCAAAAAGGCTGACAGTATTCTGCTAGCAAGGATTTGGACTGCCAGCATTGCAGCTTGTATGACCTTGGTGTGTAGTCAGGGTGTTGTGGTTTAACTTGGCAGGCAGCTAAACACCACACAGCCATTCGCTCACTCCCCCCACCCCCAGTGGGATGGGGGAGAGAATTGGGGAAAAAAAAGTAAAATTCATGGGTTGAGATAAAGACAGTTTAATAGGACAGAAAAGGAAGGGAAAATAATAATAATGATAAAAGAATACACAAAACAAGTGATGCACAATGCAATTGCTCACCACCTGCTGACCAATGCCCAGCCAGTCCGTGAGCAGCGGTCACCGCCCCCCAGCCAACTCCCCCCAGTTTATGTACTGAGCATGACGTCACATGGTATGGAATATCCCTTTGGCCAGTTTGGGTCAGCTGTCCTGGCTGTGTCCCCTCCCAGCTTCTCGCTGGCAGGGCATGGGAAGCTGGAAAGTCTTTGACTAGTGTAAGCACTGCTTAGCAACAACTAAAACATGGTTGTGTTATCAACATTATTCTCATCCAAAATCCAAAACACAGTACCAGCTACTAGGAAGAAAATTAACTCTATCCCAGCTGAAACCAGGACACAGGGTTTGAACCAACTTAGCTATATGTTGAACAATTTCTTCATATCTGAACCAGAGCTAGCGGGATGGGGATGGGGAGGTGTCCACTAGTGGAGCTGCTTCTGCTGTGCTTGCTCAAGAGAGGCAAATACAAAAGCAGCTTAATGCTGCCTATAGCAATGAAACAATGGGAAGGAAGAAAATTGTATCCAGATTCTGAAGCTGGTATCTTTTGACTTTTTTTTGAAAAGTTTAAAAGTAAGATTTATTATTTCCTGATCTGATATACTATGCCATGTGTAATTAAGCTAAAATTTTAAGTGGCTTGTTTATTTAGGATATGGCTGGAGTACATCATATAAACCATTCTTTCCAAGACTCAGGTTGTCCTGTGTTCCCTGGGGTGACCTGACCTTGCAGCAAGCAGATTACCTGCTGTGCTGGGGCACAAACATCCAGGGCAGCTACAGAAAGCAGCACCGCATGCACAGTTGCTGTCTGTAATGCTGCTCTGTGGATACCATTTCATGATCTATTAGTGTCTTGCTGAATTTCTATAAAACTACTGTGACTACAGGCTCTAACTGTATCCAGTTTGCTCATTCTAGTCATAGGTGCTAAAACCCATTGCTGTGGTCTTGTGGTTTCGTGGTCTGAGTCCTTTGAGAGCCCTTTTTTTGGGAATGCTTTCAAATGATACTGGGATTACTCTTCCCTGTATGGGTAATATCCACTCACAGTTATGCATGAGCAAAGAAACGCTTGGTTTCTGTATTTCCTACAGGGTGCTTGACTGTGTTCTTGCTTATCCCGTTCTGGGACATAGTACCAGGGTCTCATCCTGTCTCCATTGCTATGAAATGTGGTCGGGTGGTGGTCAGGTGCTTTGCATCAGGGGACTCTGGAGGGAAAAACCTTTCTGTAGTGGGGTAGAGCAGCTTCAATCCTCCTCCAAGAGAGCTGGCTAATCTTGTATCATTAGCAGACCTAAACCCAAATCCATCTATTAGGCTTTGAAAGAAGCCAGTTATTTTTCTACAACTTGAAACAAAGGCATGGAGTGGTATTCCCATGTTTGCAGACAAAATCTTTCTGACCAGATGGCAGAGCAATAGGAAAGGCTTTGGGCAGCTGCTGCTCCCCTGTAAACCGGAGGGACAAACAGAACGTGGGCGTCCGGAGAGCAAAGTCTGTACAGGACTCCAGGGTGGTAATAAATTAGAGAGAAGAGTTGGAGCAAGGCCATGAATGAGAATTTAATTGCATACTTCTTGTGTTTCCTGAGACTGGATTATACTGGCCAGGAGTGCTTTCTGGAGGAAATGAAAAGATGATACCTGGTGAAATATTGCTGTGAGAGACTGCGTAAGATGAGTTCTCTATTGAACAAACTTCTCCATTAATAGAGATATGATGTCTGAATCTACATTTTGAAACTTGGATGCCTTGAGTATTTGCTCAGCAATTGTTTATCACTAAAGAAACACTGCACAGAACAAATGTGGTCAGACTGTGACCACCTTCTCCTCCTGATGATTAATAGAAGATGAGGTAGGCAGGGGGTGATCAAGAATAGTCAGCCCAGGTATCCAGGAGGATACTAGGAGGGGGGCGTGTGTGTGTGTGTGTGTGTTTGACCTCCATGAAGTTAACAACAGATGGAGGTGACTACCTGTTCAGTCTGCTGAGTGCTAGAGACCGGTGATCCACAGTCCTTAATAACCAGACTGCTCCAGGATGCATGTGGAGGTGAAACGTAAGCCAAATGTTCATGCAGAAACATCAAAGGTTTTCAGACTTTAGTGTGTTTTGGAAATGTTTGTCAAATATCTGCATTTTCTGGCTTTACAGGAGTCAGGAAGCAGAAGGACTGATGGAAACAACTTGTCACTGTTAAGAAGTACTGGGTACTTGACTAAAAAAACCTCTTTATCAGTAGACAGGCTAAAGATGATATGCAATATTGGATATAGCTTCTTACTGGTTAACTCATGAGTCCATCGGTACACTTAAGAGAAAGCCAGCATTCTAACAAACTTCTTTACCATTTCTGTGTCAGTTCTCTCATAAGGTCTTACAGAAAATTAAAGTGCCATCCTTTACAGTAAACTTGGCTAAGCATTTAAAACTATCTCTAAATTCTGTTTTATTTTGAAGAATTAAAGCAAGTGAGAACTTCTGTTCAGGATGCACAGGATTTTTAGGGTACTGTGAAAGAAGATATCTGTAAGGAGGCTTTTTATAATACACCAGATAAAAACATTCCTATCAAAAAAAAAAAAGAGATTAATAATTTAATCCAAAGTTGTGGGATTATTTTTACTTCAACTTTTGAAGGTGGTCCAAGTATATTCTAGCAAAAGATAATACTTTTATATCTATCTCCACAATGTCTATCCTTGCTTGGCTAATGCAAAAAGCAAACCCGTCTCAGGAATCAAGTAACAAGTGTTGTCAGGGGAAAACAGGCATGCACAATTCTGAGCTGCTAACGTAACGGAAACAAAAAATGGGCTGCAAGTAGTGCTGTTGTGAAACTCTATGTGATAGTCTGCAGACCTGGAGAATGCAGTACATCTCTCATCCCCAGGGGGATGCAAGGCAAGACAGCCCAAATATCAACAGTGATGTTAGGTTAGCATCATGCAAGGATGGTTTCATGCTCTCCTGACCTGTGAGAACATGCCCCTCTTGGGCTGAAATCTTCTGCGCTGGATCTGTCTGCAGGCAATGGTCTTGGTTTTGTTAATTTTTTCTGTTTTACTGGCAAGTTTTCAATAATTGTGTGTTCTGACACTGGCGGGGGGAATGCTTTTATCACAACAAAGAACATGTTTTTGGGAAAAGGCTATGCTGACTAATGCTGATCATAGAGATGGTCCTCAATGAGGATGACTACCAGTATTCAGGGAGAAGGAAATAACGCTTAACAAAAAAGGATGAAGCCTTGGGTTGATCTATTTTGGAGGAATACTTTGTTCCCAATAGAGCAGTGCCCTCTGCCAGTAGTTGTGGCAGGTGCCCCTGTCCTGACAAAGACTGGGGGCATTAAGTCTGCTGCATCCTTATTTTTAGCACCCTTACTCTCGTGCCTTTACAGTGGCCAGAGTTGACTGTCATGTACACACTTTGGGCCAGTAACTATGGTCATGTATACACCTTGGGCGAGGAGTAAGAATGTTAGGGCCCTCAGCCAAACAGAATTGACCACAGGTCAGATTCGACCAGGGTATAAATAGAGCCCCGCCGGAGGGCAAGTGGAGCCGGTCCTCCTCGGAGCAGCGGGTGTGCAGCTGGGGACTCTCCCCTTAGGTCAGGACGCCGCCCAAGGAAACTCCTCGAGGTTGAGAGCCCTCATCTTATAGGCGAGTGATTGTGCACTCGTTTGGATTGGAGTGATTAGATCCTCATTTCTAAAGCCGGCTGTGCAGTATTAGTCCCTTGTACGCCATCCTGAGCCTGTCGTTTACTGATGTCGGAGTGACACCTCATTTCTACTTAGTCTTCTGCTAAACAATTTTGGTTAAAATAAAGTTTATTTTTGAATCTACCACTTGCCTAATCTGATTATGTGAGCCTCCACAACAGTAGTAGACTTGTGTGTTTTCAGTTAGGACTGGTTTTTAACCCTTATGCTGAGGTCCTAGTCTGAAACCAGACACAGAGAGATTCCTCCTGGAGTGGAGGTGTTGCAGACAAGAGCAGCCTGCGCTGGACTGTGGTGACTTGTCAACATATTGAGCAAGCTGTTGAACTTCCTTTTCTCCAACTGGGGCCAGGACGTGTTGTCTGAATTTCGGAGTTAGTCTCTGCAAGGCCAGAAAAGATCAAATCATCTTGGATATCTGATACAGCCAGGATCCTCAAGCTTCAACCCAACCTCTTCTTCATGTACCACCACGACAGCTTGTCCTTGCCTACCACTTCATGTTGATTTCAGGAGGTAGAAGGGACTCAGTGCTTCCTCTGAGACTCTGCTCGCTCCAGCGGTGAATCATCTGCCACTGCTGGATAGGGAACAACTGCCAATTTTTCCAGGGATTAATTTGTCTGGCCTTCGTTTCCAGCAATTTCTTTTGCCATGTTTTTCACAGGTAGACTAAAAGGCACTGTAGTACCCAATACTTTATGTTCAAAACATTCAGATGCTGTGGTTCAGTCACCTCTCTAATTGGAGATAACCACCAAAGCCTACTGAGTTCAAGTCCATCACTGTGCTGTGTGTTTTCTCCACCTCTCAAGTTGTTTCTGTGGTTGTTTTCTACACTTCGTCTTTGTGATACTGATGAGAAGACTCATTGAATTCAGGGCCAGCCAGAGCCATGAGGCAAGGCTCGTTGAGGCAAGCACACCTAACGAAGCACGGCTGTCACCATGACATGGCCAAGCACAAAGCCACAGGGTGGCTGCAGACCGCAGTGCACGACTGTGTCCCCTCGGTGCATGCCTCCTCTGAGGGAGTCCTGCCAGCACCCATTTCCACCCTAAGGCTGTTAATGCAAACTTTGAATAGCATCAAACCTGGGTCACCGGGGAACCTTGGTAATAACCTTTCTCTCCCTCAATCATATCTACTGCTGAAAACTTTTTTGGATCTCATTTATAAAGCTCCTCATCCAAAGCAATTTCATAATAAAATGAAGTATATGCCAGTTCTGCAGGTTTTTTCATCCAGACATAGAATATCAAATGTAATCAGGGCTGTTTAACCTGTGTTGGTCAGCTTTAAGTGTATTTTTACCTTTTTAGTACTTTGAACTTAATTGTGTAGTAGCATTGCACACACTGTCCAAATTTGATGCCAACAGATTTGGGTCATTTGGCTGGGCCATTTGAAATGCTGGTATGATTCTGGTGCTATTGCACCATTGAAATCTGCCTGGTATCTTAAAACATACAAAAAATAAATCTTTTTATGGCTTTTCTCACCAGGCTTTTAGAGGTTTGGAATTCAAGCTATCTATTTGGACCTGTTCCTCCTTCAAAGTCCTTCCTGCCAGTCCTTCCTTTGTGGTGATGACTGAAGTTTTTCTTACCAATTAGAAATTGGAAAATAATCAATATTAGAAGATAAAATTTTCTTGTATTCCTTCTAGCTGGAAGTTTTCTTTCTCGATTATGGACTTTTGGGCCTTTAACAAACTAATTTTAAAATAATTTGCTTCTTATATCTATTCTCATCAGTATAAATCATAACTTTCCTTAATGTTGGGCAATTATGCTTCTGATATTGTTGGAAATGCTTGCAGAGAGGAGAAGCGGATTGGCAAGCTGAAGTAGCAAGCTGGACAGGGGGTTGGATTTCACACCAGCTCAGTATCTCTTCCTTTAAGCTCAACTTCTGTGGTGAGCAGGGTGATGGGACCCCTCCAGTGCCTTCCTGCACACATGGAGGAGTGGTCCCCATGAGGAAGGCAAGGCTGCAGTCTGGGCCATTGCAAGACTGAGAACAAGGGCACGTTCTCTCCTTCACCCAAAGGCTGCAGAGCTGTCTCCTCCCCCAGTGCAAGCTGATTTTTAGATGTTAAAGATGATCACATCAGTGGATTCTCAGAGGACCTATTTGTGAATTTTATTCCTTAATTGATGTAAAAGGTTGTAAAACCTTCATATGACCTTTTTATGAGTTTGGTGCAGACAAGTAGAAAATGTTTTGTATTATCACTTAAAAGTATCCTGTTTGCTGTACCTTACTCCCCCAAATAATTAGAGAAGAAAGTGGTAATTATATGAATCTATTGATAACAGCATTTGGCTTAGACAATGCTAGAAGTAGAAACTATAATTTAAGCTTAATGTGTACTATAAAGTTGACCAAGAAAATGGAAATTTATGTAAATTTATAAAGTTATAGAATACGTGGGATGCACATGTTTGTGACTAGTTCTTTAAGTTCAACTAGTTAGGTTGATTTTCCAGATTGAGCAGGTGTTTTCCTTTGGAGACCACCGACTTAAAAAAAGCTTTTATATTTTAGGAGGGTAAAGTCCCCACTTCATCTTGCCTTTCATAGAATCTTAAAATGGTTTGGGTTGGAAAGTACCTTAAAGATCATTTAGTTCCAACCCCAGTGTCATAGGCAGGGACACCTTCCACTAGACCAGGTTGCTCAAAGCGCCATCCACCTGGCCTTGAAGCCATTGATTTCCTTGTAGTCATCTTGTTTTTGGGGGCTAGGGGTGAGCAGATACTGATATGCTACAAAGCACATAATTCTTTGAGTTACTTGCATAATTAAACACTAGGAGCCTTATCAGAAAACATAGGAGTTTTCTAATAGACAGGAGTTTTCTAATAGACAGGGTACCCAATATGTTCTGGGACAAGATTTCACCAAAAAATGCACATTTCTTCTCTTGTAGGCTATAAGTTCATGTCATATGATTTCAGGGGGCAGACTGACAGTGACAAAGAACACAGTAATGGGGCATGGGTAATGGGGAGGTTCGCGGTGGGCTCAGACCTGATGGGAAGGGCTGGTGTGTCCAGGTTGGCACGGGTGCTGCTTGTGTCAGTGCTTGTGGTGGGTGTGCTATCTGAGCACCCATGCACCGGTGATGAGGTGAGCACCAGCAACATGTGCTTTATTAGATTACCTCCTTGTGGGAAGCTAAGAGTTTCTCTTGTCATTTATTCCCTGTTATTTATTCTCAAATGCAAGAGGGAAGTGTTTTGAAAATATGAAAAAATATGAAAAACCAACATGTTGCCTTATGAAGCACAATCTATCCCTTTGTGTTTTTAGTTGCACCTGCTGACTTCAGCAGAAAACATGAGCTTTTACTTGAATTTATTCTTTTCAGGAGCAGCAGAAGCCTATGGAGGAGTGGGTGGGCTTTATTTTATGTTCTGAAACCCCCACAGGTTCAGTCCTACTCTAATTCATACTCACAGAAAACTTCCATTTATTTGAAAATTACATGATCATGTTGTAAATTCCCAGCGTGGAATCAGCTTTTGCCCCTGTTTACATCGCTGCCTCAAAATCAAAGCAGAATTTAGCTCTGGGAAGCTTAACTTCTGGTTTGAACATGAGTCAGAAAAATGTCACCCATGTTTTGAACCCAACTTGAATTTTAATGTTGGTGAAGAGGAAAAAGTCTTAAAACTGTGTTTGAAAATTGCTGACCATCAATAACGATTGTATGTTTTATATCTTCATTCAGGATCAATTTATAGAATATAATTGTGGATTCAGCTAAATCCTGGTCCAAATTAGAGTTTTGGTCTTGAGAACAAGACCTTGGCCCTTTAAAGGGTGATAGGAAAAGTAACTTCATGTGTTTTTAAAATAACTTTGTGTAACTCATTCTTTAATCTGCCAATTTCCATTTTCATAAAAGTCTTTTCTCCACAGTTATTAAACATCTTTAAAATATAATTTAAAAAATGTAATAACCTTTATCATCTGTTCTACAGCTTGCCTTCAGCCAGTGCACTACTTGTGAATACAGAATTTCAAATTAAATTTACTAATCTCATGGAAAAAGGACACTTTAGAAAATATTGCATTCAGTTTATACTGCCACAGCAAGCTAAGAACAACTAATTCTATCAAGTAACAAAATAAATTATACATTCTCTCTCCTGGTTGAGCTAAAATATTTCACAAAATTATTGAAAAGCTTCTCATGTAAAACCAAAGGAAAATACCAATTAACCACCCAATCTCTGGCCGTAGATGAAGCGGGGATGGTTGCGAGTGTTTCACTCTCAAGGTAGAGGGACAGAGGCTAATTATTTCTTGACAGATGAGGCCTGTCACAAGGCAATCAAGAGGGACAGGAGGAGTTCTGCATCTCAGTGGATGCTGTAGATGCAGGTCTGCGATGTTCATCCCCTTGGGCACAGCCATGCACAAGCATGGGGGTAGCTGTGTTCTCCCGTTGGGCTCCAGGGCGGTGGCGTGGTCTCAACCAAGCAGAACTCCCACGATGGTAGTGTCTGCAAGGGCTGCTTAAGTGCAGAAGACTGTTAACACACCTGAAATGTCTTCTATTTCCAATACATAACATTCATTCATGGATTACAGGCAAATTAAGGCTCTCTGCAGAAGGATTGCTGCACATAAACACATGGACATAAAAGACGTATGTGTATATATATATTCTTCGCATACTGCAAACTGACAAAATGTATATTTGCCACAAGCAGATGTGATTTAAAGACAATACCATTTGAATATACTGTGATCAAAAGGACTGATTCCCTCTATTTGAATTTTAAATAATTCTAGTGACTCTGAAACCAAGGTGTCAAACCAGAAAAGTTAAAATCTTCCACAATGTCAGTTCTTTTGATTTTTTTCCTGCTGTATAAACTTACAGCTGTCAAATGTAAAGAAATGCATAAACCTGCCAGCATGCTCTCCTCCCTGCAGGTCCTGTTGGCATGTTGCTGGATGCCCGAGGCCAGCTGGACAGCGGCAACCCCCTCCCTGCCAACCCATCCCCTGGATCCAGGACCAGCCAGTGCTCCTGGGAACTGCAGTCTTTAATCAGTCTGATATATGGTTTCTGTCAAGGTCAAAGTTTTCCCAGGGACACCCCAAAATCTTTTTATCATCACAAAAGTCCCCAAATGTTACAGGAGAAGTTGGTCTAAGAGACTACGGCTGCTGGTGTGGTGGTATGTGTGGTATCTGATAGTGACTGGGGTAGAAAAGAGGTGAAATCATGATTCCGATGAGTGAGTGGTGACTAGAAACTTTAAAAAGTCACTCCTGGCTATAAAGAGAGTTCAAGAAAGAAAATGGGTTCAAGACCATAAGTGACACTTTCCTTCCTTCCTCCTTGCTCTCTTCCCTATGGGTGGGGGTTGCTTTGACTTTTAAAGCTAATGCTCACACTTCATATGGTCCTGCTGATCTGGAGTGCCCAGCTTGGACTCTCCTCCCCAAACTCACCCTTTCAAAGTCAGAGTTTTAAGTGGGTTTTCACATAAAAAACTGGGGTAGTGTTTTGAGCTGCAGCCAAATCTACCCAGGAATGCACTGGAGAAATTTATTTTTGCTACAATGTCATTTAGGAAAAATCCAAATAATACATGCACATTTTTTCCATATAATGGGGTGGGGGTGGGGAGGAATAAAGCTCCCCTTGCAAAAAGCCATTTATAGGAATGAAGTCAGAAAACCTAACCCAACAGCGTCAACCTTTCTGATACTGTTCTAACAAACAACTCTGTTTTGACGTGGCTGTCTTTCTGTCCATGCTCAGAGTAAACTGTATGGAAACCAGAGAGAAATAAATGGGGAGGAATCGGCATGCTGAAAACGGTGTGTTTTGATTTGTCTTCCCATTCAACCTCTACCTGTCAGGCCTCTGAAGCTGACCTTTATTTAATTGGGAAAAGGCTGGAAGGATCACTAGAAAGCATTGGGTTCCTGTGTCTGTTCCACCATCTATTTGTGAGGAGAGGATTGTCCATAGGGTACAGCTATAGTCTACCAAAGCAGTTGCCTGCTCCTGTCAGGGCTTTAACTGGTGTTTCAGAAGAAGGTGAAATAAAGCTCTCATGCACCTAGGAAACTGAGCAGCGCTGCTCACTGAGGTGGCATTTGGAAGTGTAACCTTCAGGTGCTCTGTTCTGAAGGAGAAGATTTGTTAGAGGCAACTTCCTCACTCATAGTCCTGTCCCACAAGCATCCTTTGCAGTGAGCTGAGAGATATATTGTTAATGGAACGAGGGAAGATCATGCATCAAGCAGGCATTAAATGTAAGTGAACAGCTCTTTGGACAAACACTCTAGCGCTAGTTGTAGGTGCCGCTCCCATCTGTGTGCTGGTGGTGATGCTGCATGGCAGCAGATGCACAGGTGTGGATGCTTCACCTCGCTTGGGCACAGGAGGAGGTCATATTTTCAAAATCAGCCTCTTTTGTGTTTCCCTGCTGTGAGCTGCAGCTCTTACAGAATAGATTTTTTTTTTCCAGAAAAGGTGCTTGAAAAAATATTCTTTAATGAAAAGCTTTAGGGTATGTAATCAGATTTTTTTTTTAATGATTCATGTCATAAGTGCAAAGAATTTTGGCTAAAGTAAAAGGTAAGATTTTTTTAATCATCAACATGCTCATTATTCACTTCCCACTCTAAGCCAAGACAAGAAAAACAGCAGCTTTCTGATGAAAAGAGGATCCATCAGGTCCCACTCACTTTTCATGAACTAAGAACTGATGTCAGTGACTGTCAGATTCAAGTGATTTTCTCCATAAATCTCCTCTTTACTTGCAGAAAGGAATCATTGTTCCCTAACACTGCACAAGCTTTTTGTTCAGGTTTGCTGTGTATAAAATTTAATGAGAACAGGCACAGAACACATCAAGAGCTGAGCATGTGTCAGTTAGGAAATGTGTGTGTTTGAAAACCTTTTCCTATAATTATCTACATTTCCAGTTACCTACTTGGGGATGATGAGGGGAAGGGGGCTGGGCACTCACTGAAAACAATAGCTTCCCGAAATGTGAGAAGTACCTGACTGCCAGAATTGTATATGTCTGGGGAAATGCGATAGAAAGGAGAAGGGGCTCGGATGACTCCAAAATCAAGTGTCCCCAAGGCAACATTGCTGTGGCTATTTTCTTGGTTTGAAGTGTTTGGGTAGTGTTTCTTGACTAGCTGCTGCTGACTACGCTAATTGTGATAATCTGTTTTGTTGCCTGTTGGTCATGCCCATCTGCTGTATCTCAGTTTGTGCTCTGACCTTGTCCTGGGGAGTTTATGGTCCACCTTTTTGTCGCAGCGTAGAGCATGCAGCACAGCAGGGTCCTGGATGTGGCTGGGATGCTGGGGATGGGCACAGGATGAATGACGGTCCTGGCAAGGATTGGGAAAACAGTGGCGTCATATGGGTTGCTTACAGACAAGCTGATTAGGTAGTAATGAATGCACACGGATGGTTAGCAGAGTAACAGTGGCCTTATTCACCTATGCACCTAGCACACTATGCCCTTACGAAGTACAGCATGTCTTAATCTGCCTTTTTCCTAAATAATCTGTGATAAACTCTTGTTGCATAAATGAAAGAGCGATGCCTGCTGACAGCCACATGTCTGTGCTTTTGTGAGGCTTGCTGTTTGGGGGCACAATGGGTATTATCAGAACCCCCATTTGACCCTGTGTAGTCTGAGGTCTTCGGTGTTGGCTGTGACTCACCAGCTTGTGTAGCCTTTAGACCTGCACTGCTATGAGGGGAGGACAACAAACTCTGGTTCTGTCTTCATTTTGTGAAAGGAATAACTATGTTGGTATTCATGGTTTTAAGCAGAAATGTATTTTTTCTTTAAGAACATTTCTTTCCTAAAAATAAGAATAGCTGGGCTTTTAGGTCATGGGAGGGATGGATGCAGCCAGGCTGGGAGCTGTTCCCCAGCGGCTGCCATGCCCACTTTCGTGTGAGGGGGCAAAGCCGGGAGCAAGAGGTCCCTGGTGCCAGAGTCAGGCACAGGTTACAACAGCACCCTTTGAAAAAAGTATTGGCATTGGTTACAAACAGTGGAAACTGTTTTAGCATTGCTGGCCTTAATCATGTAGGGACATTTTTTGGATGCTCACCCTCATTTTACAGAAAAAAAGTTCTTCTCATCTCTCTCTGTTGTCTCTTTGTCTTCAGTCATCTCTGACCTACCATTTTCTTTATGAAACTCAAGTATCTTCTCCCTGGGACATCAAGGGTGTGCTGATGACCTCCCATCCTGTGCACCGTCCTAGGTGCAGTCACGCAGAATAACTGGGCTTTCCAGTTTCTGATCATCCTAACCCTGCATAGATAATAGTAAAGAGCAAAACTAAATGTTCAGGATTAGCTGGCTAATGTTCATACATGGTTTCTAAAAGGCTAAATGTTCTTTTGACGTTTATAGGTAACTACTGTCATTGTAAGGGTGTTTTACAAGTATGAAATTCAACTTTTGTGATGCCGTGATTCATCATCTTAACTCTATTGTTGTGGTTTAACCTCAGCTGGCAACTAAGCGCCACACAGCCGCTCGTTCGCTCCCCCCGCAGTGGGATGGGGGAGAGAATCGGAAGGGTAAAAGTGAGAAAACTCGTGGATTGAGATAAAGACAGTTTAATAGGTAAAGCAAAAGCCGCGCACGCAAGCAAAGCAAAACAAGCTACTTCCCATGGGCAGGCAGGTGTTCAGCCATCCCCAGAAAAGCAGGGCTCCATCATGCATAATGGTTACTTGGGAAGACAAACACCATCACGCTGAACGTCCCCCCTTCCTTCTTCTTCCCTCAGCTTTATATACTGAGCATGACGTCACATGGTGTGGAATATCCCGTTGGCCAGTTTGGGTCAGCTGTCCTGGCTGTGCCCCCTCCCAGCTTCTTGTGCACCTCCAGCCTTCTCAGTTGGTAGAGCATGGAAAACTAAAAAGTCCTTGGCTAGTGTAAACACTACCTAACAACAACTAAAACATTGGTGAGTTATCAACATTGTTCTCATCCAAAATCCAAAACACAGCACTGTACCAGCTACTAGGAAGGAAATTAACTCTGTCCCTGCTGAAACCAGGACACTCTATTTATGAATATTCTTTTAAAAATGTCAAGATTATTCTGTTGTCTTAAGAAGCAGAAAGCAATCAAAAAGCAAAGACTACAAGCAAAAAGATGTATTGCAATTTTTTAATGACATTTGAAGCAATTAGAAGTTCATCTAACTCCTTGCTTCTATAAAACACTTATCCTAGAAAGTTACTGCAGAAAAAAAAAAAAATCCTATCTGCTTGAAAGCTGTTCCTCAAAACCCAGAGGCTTGGCCAGCCCTGGAGACAGAAGCGGTTTTGTCTCACACACAGGGTAGTAATTCATCCTTTGCTTGAAGGACCATCCAGAAGTACATTGTGATTTTAGGGTTTTGCCCCGTTCCTCTTGTGCCATGGCACCCAGGGGTGGAAACGGTTGGGATGAACCACATGAGTGGAATAAAGTGGTTTTTTTCCTCATCTCCAATCTAAAAAGCAAATGGTAAATATTTCATCTAGTTTGTGATTGCCTGACACAATCCAGTAGTTTAGCAGGTACATTAATAAAATGTATGAAACGTGACCTAGGTACCATTAAAACACCAAATGTGAAACTGGCATAAACCACATCGAGCCTGAAAGGTGCAGCGGTCATTTGCTTTCTTGACTCTTACCTCTAGACAGCCCACTCGGTATTTGTGTTGAAGTGACTTCTGAAATGTTTACCAGTACTGTGTTTTAAGCTCAGTATTGAATTAATAGAAAGAGAAAGAGGTCATGCCCATAATTTGTGTTTGGCATTAGGGAACTTGCAGGTTGTCAATTGCATTTTAAATTTTTCTTTCCGATCTATTAAGGTGTTTAATTTCATTTTAACCTTAAACAGTTAGGGTTGGTAGTAGCCATCAACATTAAATTAATATTCCTGTTTTGCAAGTCATTAATTGCTATGGCTGAATTGCAACAGTAGCTCAATAAAATAAAATTCTGATTTTAACATCTCCCAGGTAGTGTATTTGGAGGAATGTGTTATGAAGCCGCATGAAATCATCTACAATTAGAACTGAGTGATCTTTATTAACTGGCCTGTGTCTTGTGAAGCACAGCCAGTGTCGTTCTCGGGTCTCTGATTTACTGCATTTCATTTATCAAAGTGTGTACATCAAAGCAGAGGTAATTTCCCATAACAGGGGTAGGGTGTGAGTACAATGAAGCCCAGATAGTAAATAATTACAACCTCTTTGAGATGCTTTTGTGCAGTGACGTTTTATTGATGTTTCTTCCTGATCACTGTGTTGAGTACAAGAAAAATAAAATGGGCTACCAAATGCCTAGGAAACCATTTCAGAGAGATTATCTGAACATTTCCGTGTTCTGTAAATTTGACAGGGTGGTGAATGTGTAAGGGATTGCTGCTTCCAAAGGGAAGACATCACAGTAAATGATGCAAATTGGCAGGATTACAGAATATAATGAATCCAAAGAAGATTTTAAAATATAATTGGAAAGGGTGTCAAAGAAAAAAAAAAAAAAAACCAAAACTGGTTAGTCTATTTTATCTGTTATTGGGACTTGAGTTTACATCCTATTAAGAAATTCACCCGTGCCAGAGAAAAAGATGAAATGTATCGCCGACTCTTGTGAGCACTATTACTGAACAATAAACTGTGTGTAGGGGTGATTGCAGAATTGTTGTCGTGGTTTTTTTTTATCGTTCTTTAATTCCTAAGGGAAGAAAAAATCTGTTTCTTAGAAAATTCTTCTCTGTATTTTGATTTCTTCTGCATTTCCTTATGCTAATCAGGCTTGTGTGATGTGAAGTATGATTATGGGAAGTGAATTAACCATTTCAAGCGCTGTGTCTCTTGCCTGCAGAAATAACTGCTAAAAAGCACCACTGTGTGCCATGTACAGCCCTTTCCAGGGGCAGGGAGCCCAGCGCCTCTCCCAGGGCAGCGTGGGATGGGGCTGGGCACATGGCAGTGTGATCATCAGTGTGTCACTGTGACACAATTTTTTTAATTGGTAGGGATATGCATTGTTTGGTATGGATATACAGAAACTGAGGATGCAGGTAGCTTCAGAAATCAGCACGTTAACTGATGTTGTTTTGCAGAAATTAGCCAAAACATTTGCTGCCAACAACAGGCAGACCCTGTGGTCCCTGTGCCAGCTGGCAAAGCTCCTTTTCAACTTAGACCCTGGGAGATGCAGATAAAACTGACTTCTGAGATCACCTCCACTGAAGAAAGAGACCCCACATTTATTAATTTGAAAGGATAAGAGAAAAATAATTTTCTTGTAACAAGGAGACATGGTAAAGGGTGATGGAATGACAATGCTGAAGGCACTTAAATAATAAAGTGAAAATTAAGGTTAAAAGATGTGTCTTGGTGAATTGCGTACTGAATCTCTCAGGTGCATGCAGTGTACATTGCTTCTTGCAACACAAAAGCATTTTAACTGATTAACATGCTTCAGTGATTTTTTTAAACCCATTGTTCTTTAGCTCAGGCCAGTTATGTGATCTTCTTAGAAAAGAGGTAATAAATATACAAGTTTTTACAGACGGTACTATTGCAGAAGGTGCTGGGCTAGAGTAGAAAAATTGCAAAGTAATTCAAATAGGGCTTAATCGACACCTGTTAACAGCAGCAGTTGCTCTAAACACAAATGCAGGTGCCTCATTCCCAGTAGGTTTGGAAATTGTGTTGGAGGTCCACAAAAGAGGTGGGTGATCGGCTCCTGTTGTGCCCACTTACCTTCAGCACCATCCACATAACCCATCAAAGGTCTGAACGTTCATGCTGGTCCTTCTCCAGCTTTGGAGAAGCTGATTGAAGCTTCTTACTGATGGTCATAAACAAATATAATTCTGGAAAAGTGAGGCCTTTAGCATAAAAATAAAATATTATTTCATAAGGCTTGAATTTATTCGCATTGTTTTTTTTCCTCTCAAATACAGGCATAATGTTAAATGGACCTGTGGCCATCTCTATATTTTCTAGAACTATTACATAGGAACTTTTATAGGAACTCTATTTTATAGGAGCTTTCCAGAGTTTCATGTTCCCTTTAACATTATATATTTTAATCTAAAACAAGCAGACAGATGTGTCTGGTGTTAGAGCAATAAGACCTTTGAAAATCAAGGCAACTTTTTCAGAACCTATTACAAACTCTTAGCTTTATTGCCTGGTGCCACAAATGCTCCAAAGCAGAGGAGTAATTACACGACGTGTTTCAGCTGTGCTTCACGTGGTTCCTCCTGCAGGTACCCTCCTGCAGCCTGGTGCATTTGATGGTTCTAATGAGCAGTTTGGTTGTTCCTCTAGAGGGACTGTAGGTGCTGACTGCAGTGTAACCCCCTGCAGCTGGGCTGTCCCCGCTCCGGCACAGGGCACATCTCCCCACGGGTGCCTGGCATCCCCTGGCACAGCCCCCTGCAGGGACCATCCCTGTCCGTGCCCAGCAGAGCTGCCCGCCAATGTGGAGCTGCACTCTGGGTTTTAAAGATTTTATTGAAGTCAGTTTCCACTGGGAAATCCAGATGAGGCTGAGATTTGTTTCATTAGGAAAACACAAATGGAAATAAGATAAACTTTTACAATGGAGATCTAAGTGAGAGATGAAGCACACTGTGGTCACTGTTCTGGAAGCAGCTTTGACTTGCAGAGATCTTCACTCTAGTCATCTGCAGTCATTGAAATGATGAGTGTAATTTATTTTTTAGGCCTGTAAAAATTAACTGTATCTTAGAAAATAGTCATACTATGTACTCAATATAGCAAGCCCTGTACAGGGAAATGACACAACCTTAAAACGGCCCTTTAGGGAGCTAGCGCTGTTGCAATCCAATTTTATTGGAGAGCTGCATCTGTTTAAACAACTGATATATTAGTTCTTTATTACATTAATTTCAGAAATATTTTCAGAAATAACTTCTGTCAGAGATTTGGTTTTATTCTGTCTGCTCACGGTGCATAATTCCTCTTCCTTTCCAGCAAAAGTCTTGGGAGAAGGAGGGAGGAGAGGAATAAAGAGTTTTGAAAATCTGGCTGTAATATTTCCGCTATTTGGAGATAAGTTGATTATGCGCCCTACAAAAATGGAGATTTGGATGATGTTCATCAGCTTTGGGGAACATCAGACCTTTTGATGAGCAAAAGCCTTTGAATGACATTGGTGGCAGAGTAATAAATAAGAGCTCGGAGTATGTAAAAGGATTTAGCCAACAAAATCAGCTTTATGACAGCCTTAATGAAGTAAAAGGGGTGAGGAGAAGTGTGGAATAGGCTGAAGCTGGTGACAGTGAACACCAGCCCAGCCAGAGGTAACCAGCTCTCGGAGCTGTTGCAGCTTGCCACTTGCAGAGCTTGTGAGGACGAGTCACCGTGGGACAGCGGGGACTCCGTGTGACAGAGGCAGTGACACAGCCTGCACCCATTGGGCTGGAGGGGCCACCGGGGAACTCTGCCTTTGCACAGGGGGCACGTTGTTCCCTTGTGTCGAACAGGTAATTTTGACAGGAAAACACATATGCTATAATACCAAAAGAAACTCATATCAAAGAATAATTCTTCCACTTTTTCCTAAATAGTTAGGTTGCAAATTGACTCGGGCCTGTTATTTCTGTCTAAGAGGCTGGAAAAATCGATGCCTTACAGCCAACTTTGCCTTCAGTGCATAACCTCCGAAGGCAATGTGTAAACCAATATGTAAATTGGTTATGTGAGAAGGAAAAACAAAACGTGAAATTTGACCTGGCTGTCATTTGTTATGAGTAACAGGTAATAGTATTGATAAACTGACAAATTTAAATGGTAATAATATTTATTCATTGTGTTCTTATTTCTAAACCACCTGCCACACCAGGGGTTTGACCCTGACTTGTCTTTGGCTGGGATCATTTCTACAGAGCACAGCAAACCACCTGGACCGTAATTAGCATTGTAACTGCTGCCTTGGAAGAGTTAAAGAAACAAGCAAAACTCATTGCTCTTTTTCAAACAGATCTGAAAAAATGATGTGATCTAGTTCAACCAACTACCAGAAACTTGCTGTGGCTAACAGGCCATACTAGAGAACATGTGACAGCATACTTGCAATTATCTTTAGATTTGTAGTTTACTTTATTTACTTTTAAACCACTAAGAGCACAAAAGTAATAGTACTGGTATGTCATTAAATAATGATAAATAAAAAAACTGAATACAAAACCCATACAAAAAATGGAGACAAATATTTGATCATGGGGGGAAAAAATGATAATCCAAGTAATATTTTTAGAATCTCTGTTTTTCCTGGAACCCTTAAAGCAAGTTTGGAAGTACTGGGAATGTCCATGAAGCACAAATCCTTACTTCTGCTTAAGCGCTGAAGTAATTGAGTGATTCAGCCAGGCCGTTCACCTTGCTAAGAGGTGTGTACACAAGCCGGGTCTGCACGAAGCCCCCCATCTCGGTGAGATTCAAAGTCACCTGTGCTAAGGCAGATGGGTGTGCAGTTTGCAGAAGCAGCACACTCACCACTGCGTGGCACGCTGACTCAGCGCTCTCCGCAGCTCTGCCCCGGCGCTGGGCTCCGAAATGGCATCAGTTCAGGTTTGATTCAAACCGAGCGCTCATTGCTATCTGCCTTCCCTCTCCTTTCCTGCACAGCAGCAGCGCTGAATATGCTAAACTGGGCTTAAGTGTGCTGTTTATGCGTGGGACAATGAGTAGCAGATGCCCATTGATAATGGTAATGTTGATGCAGATACAGCGTTGAAAATGTTTCTAAAGTTGCTGAAGAAGCAGAAAAACCGTATGTTTCTTATTTGAATGAGTTTTACCTTTTTATCTAGAGACAGTGTAGAGCTGAGGAGTCTCTCAAAAATGCCAGGAGCCTGAACAGCACCATAAATAGATTCCTGAATCAAATGTAAATTAAGCTTTCTGCTACATTTCTGTAATAATCCATCCAAAGAGGAGCAGAAGCTAAAAACCATAATAACAATGGGATAAATTATACAGTCTCACAATTTTTCTAGCACTGCTGTTAGCATAACACTAGATTGATGTTGTACCTATTTTTATTTTTGCTGCTGGAACAGTCTTTGTCACAGAGAGGAGGCATATGAATTTCAATATCTAATACATTTTGTGAAAAATATGGAATGCTGCACTAATCTGACCTTTTCAGAATTTTTCATTTCAATTGGCTGGTCACCTCAGTCCTTTGCAACAGGTTAGGTTCCCCTTTTAATAAGAAGAGGAGGAGCGCAATGGTCAACCATTCAAAATACCGAATATTAAAAAGGTCAACAGAGTATGGCATGGCAATGTGAAAATGAGACAATACAATCCCAGATACCTCATTGCAGTGACAAAAATTGTAGCAAGAAGAGAAAATGTCACAACATGAATCCATTTCCAGGAAGGGATGGGGGCATAGTGTAGAATGAATCTGTCCTTGCCTGCAGACTGCACAAAACCTTTAGCAAAATGAAGTTGCATGTGTACTAGTCAAAGTTATTTCCTCATGATCAAATTATATTCGTGCAAATTATGCTGTTAAATGGCCACACAAACATGGCAAATGTGCAAATTCTGTATTATTCTGTATTTCCTTTTCTCCATGTGTTGTGCTATCCTAGGAACATCTCTTTCCTAAAGAACAGAGGCAGATGAGTTTAACAGCTTGTCCTTTCCCTGTTTTCAGCTATAGGAGTGAAAACAGAAAAAGATAATAAAAAACCAGAAAATAATTTTTTTAAAATTCTCATTTTAGGGGAGAAAAGAACAAATCTGAATGGTTGTAAAATATAAAATGTAAAATTTTTACTGCAAATAAAGTATGAGTTTTCTTTCTGAGTTTTCTGCTCAGGGCATGGCTGGCATAGGTGCTACAGCCTGCTTGCCCCACATCTTACAGCGCGTTGCTTGGTCTGAGTACGGCAGAGCTGAAGGCGGCTTCTTCGCAGGAGGAGGTAGCCAAGCCCTGTGCATGCAGGACTCTTCAGTTTAACACCTTTCTTGCTTTGCTTTCCTTTTTTCTTTATCAATATTCAGCAGCTCTTCATTTTCCATTTAAAACATTTGAGAAACCAAATGGTATTTAGAAAAATTCACTTGTAAAATTTGTTGGACTGACTGTAACTGCAGAAAGACCATTTCATGCATTTCCAGTGTCATAAAGAAGTACTTTGGTAACTATTTATTTTGCCTTGAAAAGATAAGTCAGTATATGATAGACATAGATCTGAGGTACCTGACTTGAGGCACCCTAGTTTGCAAATGCTAGCTGATGGCTACAAGAAATTGCTATTTTAAAAAATCCCAACCCCAGAATTAACATAAATAAGCTTCAATTGAAAATGGGATTTCTTCCCACCTGAGGCAGGAAGAATTAACTTGCAGGAATCCTATCTGGCAATAAAAGTGCTTTTCTTTTGCATCCTCAGAGAAAGAAACAGCATTACAGAGAAGTTAAAAGAAGATGTCCCAGCCATGTGGTTTTATTACAACCTAATGGGATTGTACTGCTGGGCTGTGACAGACCCAGAACTTCTTTCAAAGCACTTTAAGCTTGGCTGCTTATATTTTTGCTTGGGCAATTATAGCTAGCAATCATTCTTGATGGAGGTCATATCTTGTCACAATTTGCATGCGCAGCTCCTACTGTCATCAGTGAGGTCTGAGTAAAATGGGTGGAACATAAAGCCCCAAATTTGGCCTGACTACCTGGCAAACTGGCATAAACATAGCTCAGTTCACACTTCTGATCAAGTGCCATATGCAGCAGCCTCTTAACCAAAAAAAAAAAAAAAAAACAAACAACAACAAAGCCCAGCAACACAAGATGCCTCTCTGCTCCCACCTTTGGAAGCAAACCTGCCTGTGCACACCCAGAGCAGGAGCCAAGTGCAGACCGAGAGAAGGGTGACAGCAAAATCATTTGGCTAATCTGCTCTTTGTGCTTACAGAATGTTTTTGCAAATGGTAAGATCAAAATCACCAGAATAGCTCCTAAAAGCATCTCAGCTTTCCAAAGCCACGCTTATCTGACGCTGTGACAAGGAGCCCAGAGGACTGTTGGTGGTGATGGCGGTGCAAACCCTGGGAAATTTGAGCCAGATGTCAGGACGGAGCAGAGAAAGGGATTTCCTGAAGCAAAAGCAAGGGGAAATTGTGTTGGGAAATGAGAATAAAGTAGCTTTATAGAGATTTAGAATTTAAAATTATTCAGAAAAGGTGCAATAAAGACAAAATATGTCTGTGTGCACCCTGCAGAATTAAACTCCCTGATGAGCCGAGGGGCTGGAAGCCGTCTCTGGTTCACTGCCACATCGCCCAAGAGCTGGAGCTGCAGGGAAGAGGTGGCTCCCACTCTCCTTGAGTGGGAGTGGGTAGCAAGGGGTAATTCTGGGTCAGCACACCTGTGAAAATAAAGAGTAGCAATTATACTTCAGAGTACAGCTAAACGATGTCCTGCATTGTCATTAGCAATAGGCAAAAATTGTGCTCAAGCCTCTAATCCCCTTGCCAGTTTAGATATCATGAAAATTGGATCTGAAGTACTCTTGGTCATGGCTTTAAACAAGTAAAACTCCAACAAGCTGATTAGAGGAAGCCAAAATCAGATCTGAAACAGCCTGTGCCTGCCTTCACTCGTGAAAATTATTTCGGATGGGACACATACATCCTGCCTGCTCAGGATGAAAAATAATGCAGCACCACGGGAGAGAGGCCAGTGCAAGCAGTGCCTCAGGGCAAATGGTGTGAGGTGTTTTAGGAATAATATTCCCAGCAGTACTGGTAAGTGTAGTAATGCTAATCCTTGCTATTCCAGCCCAAATTAGAGCAGTCTAGGTCCTTTTATATTAAATATACTTACCAGTGACTATAGGTTCTCCAACACAGTATTGATAAGTACCGTAAAATCCCCAAAGCATTAAAATAATGACTGAAAGAGGAACTCAGCTCATCGCCTACTGATGCCCCTCTCCCTGAAGCTGTGCAGGAAGTACCCTTCGTGCCCTCCCTGCGGGGCTGAGCAGGGACACATTCCTCACCTAAATCTCTTTGGTCTATTTAGGGTTTTATGGGACATAACCAACACTTCAGGGTCCATTTGCAAACTAATGTTTGGAAAACGCACGTCCCCGATCTCTCCCAGGCTGCAGTGAGGAGCCCTCCCGGTGAGTCAGACCCAGCCTGTGGGGGTAATGGCACGTGTGTTTCTGAAATGCAGTCCTGAGAATACAAAACAGTGGTTTACACCCAAACATAAAGCTAACTAAATTTCTAATTAGATTCAGACACAAAAAAGCAAATGTATTGTTTTAATAAACATTGCTGCATCATCATTACAGCGATGGGGAAATCCCAAGCCAAGGCGCAGGTGTGGAATAGCAGAGCAGAGTGCTGGCTGTGCCTGTCCCCCAGCCTGGACTGACCCCCCAGCCGCTGCCTACAGCCCTGCTCCCCTCCTTGCTGGCTGGGCAAGACAGATACATCCAGCTGATGGCACTGGGGCACTGGACATCCCTGTTATGTCTTCTTTGGTACCTCTGCCTAAGTGAGTTGCTCTCTCTTCCTGCACACATGCATGTACAGATACAGCAGAAAAAAAAAAAAAAAAAAAGGAGCTGACCATTCCTCTCCCCGTCATGTGTAACAAAACCTGCTACTTCACTCTGCCTATGATGGCAGGACGTATTATACGTTGTGCTACGAGGGTATTATCTCATTCATTTATTTCTTATAGATCTTCCTGCTGTCCCAGGTGCTCCTCAATCCATTTTCAATCCCATTTTCCAGACTTGGGGCTAACGTTAAACAAGTACTGTTATTTTAAAAACATCATCGCACTAAATGACTCATTCTTCATTTCCTGTCATAATAATTTTTAATAGTTTTTTCTCTATGATAAATCATATAATGGCTTGGGTTGGAAGGGACCTCAAAAGGTCATCTAGTCCAACCTCCCCTGCAATGAGCAGGGACACCTTCAACTAGATCAGGTTGCTCAGAGCCCCGTCCAACCTGACCTTGAATGTTTCCAGGGATGGGGCGTCTATCATCTCTCTGGGCAACCTGTTGCAGTGCTTCACCACCCTCATTGTAAAAAATTTCTTCCTTATATCTGGTCTAAATCTACTCTTTTTTAGTTTAAAGCCATTCCCCCTTGTCCTGTCGCAACAGGTCCTGCTAAAAAGTTTTTCCCCATCTTTCTTATAAGCCCCCTTTAAGTACTGAAAGGCTGCAATAAGGTCTCCCCAAAGCCTTCTCTTCTCCAGGCTGAACAACACAACTGTCTCAGCCTTTCTTCATAGGAGAGGTGTTCCAGCCCTCTGACCATTTTTGTGCCCTCCTCTGGCAACAGGTCCGTGTCTTTCTTATGCTGAGGGCTCCAGAGCTGGACACAGTACTCCAGGTGGGGTCTCACCAGAGCAGAGTAGAGGGGCAGAATCCCCTCCCTCGACCGGCTGGCCACGCTTCTTTGGATGCAGCCCAGGATACGATTGGCCTTCTGGGCTGCGAGCGCACATTGCTGGCTCATGTCCAGCTTTTCATCCACCAGTACCCCCAAGTCCTCCTCGGCAGGGCTGCTCTCAATCCCTTCATCCCCCAGCCTGTATTGATACTGGGGGTTGCCCCGACCCAGGTGCAGGGCTCTGCACTTGGCCTTGTTGAACCTCATGCGTTTCACACAGACCCACTTCTTGAGCTTGTCCAGGTCCCTCTGGATGGCATCCCGTCCCTCTGGCGTGTCAACCATTCCACTCAGCTTGTTTTCATTTTTTTTCTCTCCTTTTTCAAATAAGGTATTTCTGGTTCCTTTTTTCTTTTTTTAACTTTAAAACTCCCATGTCATCAGCCACCATTCAGCTCCCCTGGAAACATGTTATCAGTTCAAGTAGCTTTGAGCAACTGGAGGAGAATAAGAAAAGCCACAGGTATCCTGAGGTAGGGATGATGTTTGGGAGGAGCGAGTCAGGTGGTTGGCAGAGTTGGGGACTCTGCCCAGGCTGGGCTGCAGGAGCACGGCTGGGGCTCATGGTCCCACATGGCGCCTTGGCACAAGGACTGGCTGTTCACCTCCCCGACCTTCTGCTAGCTAATTAGGGAATACTGATGCAAGCCCTTCACAACTCGCTTCATTTTAAAGTAAAATTCCCAGTAAGTGTAGCAGTAGCAGGAGGTACTTGCCACCTCTGAAGGATGCAGCTGAAGGACCTCAGGCTTAGGAATACAGTTTGGAAAGGGTCATCTCGGTTGTAGTGCTAATCCTTATCTTTAATTATCAACAAAAACTCCTTTAAATGTTGCAGTCTAGCTCTGTCTCATGAAGACGAGGATTGCTGTTAACAATGACACCGGGGAGCATGGGATGTGTGAGCTGGCTGTACTGTGGCTGTACCCCGGCACTGGCGGTGATGGACATTTCATGCTCCAGTGCCCACCTTCCTCTTCCCTGTCCTCCTCTGCCTTGACTTGCTTTATATGCAACTGCTGCTAAGCAGATGCACCCTTCTCGCGTTTTCGGTGATTCCCAAATAATTGCTGATGGTGGTGGAGGCCACAGTACTGTGCAGAGAGACTTTATTGTCCTGCTTTTCAAAATGCAGGATGAGGATCATGATTTTTTTACAGGGTGGGTCTAATCCAAAGCCAAAAAAAAAAAAGAGGAGAGGGAAGGCTTCCTAGTCCCTTGAGGAAACTTTAAATCAGGCCTTTCTAAACCGTTCCCCCGCTTCTCTGCTGGATGTTAATTATTACAACTTGCAACTCAAGAATTTTGTTCTCAGTCATATCCTGGTTTTATTCTCAGTATAGCTGAATGGGAAATTATTCATTTGCTCTAATCACAGTGGGGTTAGGATCTTTGGTATGCAAGTGACAATATTAATTGCCTGGTGTGTGGTCTTCTGAAGAACAGAAGTTAGAAAGAATGATTCCACACCCCAAGTCATTAGGAGAATAGTGCAATTCATTATCTCTGTGTTATTATTATTAATGACATAGTAATAGACTCCATACTAACAATAAATATCTTTTTACAAGCTCAGTGTTTTACTTAATAGTCCTTTTAACTTGATGGCAAAGGTTTGTGTCATCCTCAGCTGAAGCACTGCTGCTCATGGGGAGCTGCCGAGTGCACCATCTCAGGAGCAAATCCTTTATTTTGCAAGCACGGTGCTCACAGCGTTGCACATCAGTGTCAGGCCACGCAGTGTGTTTTTTGGCCGTTTCTGTGCTGTAAGTGTTTTGGCTGGTGGTGTCTGCTCAAGCCCTGGCATGATAGGGAGGTAAAGCAGCCCAAGCACAGGCTGGGGGAGGGGGGGGGGGGGGTTGGTAGATAGAACACTTCCCAGTGTTCTATCCCCTGTCCTGCTGCCAGCTTGGGGAGTGAGGACCTGCTCAGACATGCATGTACCAGTAGGGAGAAAGCCTGTCTAGCCTTTGTTTCAGTATCTCCAATAACAAGACCTAGCGAATAAATATCTTCATAAATATAGATATTAGATCTCCCTTGAAAACCCAGAGCATAGTTGATTAATCATCCCTTGGCAATGGCATTTGCAGCTGATCTATCCTGAAACTGTTGGTCACTGCTGGCCAGAGCGGTGCTGTGAAATTTCACCACAGTGGGAAGACTCTCCTTCATCTGAAGGGGTTGAAACGGATTAGTCATGACTCCTGTGGATGAGACGGTGCAGTTCATTGCTTCGGTTCTTCTCCTCACCTACCCTGAAAGTTTTTTCCTACTCGAACGGATGCATATCAACATCTGGAGGGTGCAGCACTCATTTTGTGCATACAGCGACTCCTCAAAACAGTTCATAAATCAAGAGTCGCTCCTAGAGGTAGGCACAGCATCTTCCCCCCCCCACCCCGGGCTATCTGAGGGTTATGTGAACAAGCTCCCAAGACCAGGCTTCTGTCTGTATTTTTTTTTAGGTGACTAACTTCTTGCTCTTAGCACAACTGTATTTATATGCAGGGATGGCATTAACCTTTCAGAAAAATCATTTTAGGAAAGGTGCTGCCTCAGACACAGTCTACACAATGAAATCAAAGGCTGTGCTAAAATCCACACACTGTGCCAGCTTTGGGCACTGCACAGCTATGGAGCTGGTTGGCAGAGCCCAAATTTTCAAGCCTGTCTACGAGAAAGCTCTTCTGTAATGACATTGAACCTCACCACTGAAAGCAGCCTGAAAATAACAGGGCATGAAGCAGACTTTTTTTTCTGGGCTTTTTGCACTGGGCTTGATTTTCCCTGGGAGGGGGGCTGGCTGCCCCCTGCTCCAGATGAACTCAGGAAGCAAAGAGTGGGTTTTTGTCGCCAACAGGGAAGTCAATAATACAGACTTCTTATAGTGGATATTGATGGATGGTTTTTGTTAGATTGTGAGTCATTCAAGGCCAGTACATACACTTCTTATCTTCCCAACAAAACCCTTAGAGCACAGGATGGTCTGCTACGGAGACTTGCGCTTCTTTCCAATTGATGCTGTTTTCAGGGGACCTGACACCAGGTCCTGGTGGAGCCCCAAAACTCACCCATGGCTTTGCACTCCTGCATTTAAAAGGAGAGGGAGAAGGACAGAAATATTGCTGAAGTTGAGGGAAGAGGGTTAGGTCTATTTCATTTCCACTGGCTATTTGGCAAGAAATTAATTTCTCTCCCTTCTGACATTTAGAAGTGTTTGATGTTGTAAAAAACCTCCGCTTCTGATCTATCACCAGGGCTCCCAACCCATGTCCAGGGAAGTGGGACACGGTCCCCCTGCTGAGAGCATTGATGAAGAGCAGACCACTGGATTCAAAACCTTTGTCCTGATCTCAGAGGGAATCTGTTCTTGGAAAAACAATATTAAAAAACATTTCAACACTATATCCTTTTATTTCCAGTCACAGGTGTATCGAGACAATTCTGTTGGTGCAGTGGAATACAAAATGATTTATTAATGACAGGAAAATCTTCACCCTTTAATATATCCCAAAGCAAGTTTGAAGTTATTGAGGCAGGGTCATTACCATCCGCTCTATTAGGAAGACCTGGAAAATAGATATTTTAACTTTAATTGAATTTCATATAAGTTGCAACCTGGCCTTTAACAGAGAGGCTTCATTTTAATTTATCACAGACCCAGGCATTCGCTTTAGGCTCACTGATTTAGTCTCCAATGCTGTTGAAGACATTTTACCCCAATTGCATTCTGGCATCGAATGCAGAAACTTTAACTAGAAAATCAGCATGTTTTTGCTTTGGTGTTTCCTAATTTAGACATAACCATGCCCAGCAGGGACGAAATGTCTGACATTTTTTGCCTGAAGTTGTTCAAATTGTCTAGCCAGCTAAGTTGGTTAAATTGGCTGTTCAACACTAAGCAGAAGTGATGTCCTGGTGCCTGTCCACAAGTCATGCTGCCTCGGGGACTGAGGGCCAGACCTTCCTTCAATGGCCCAAGGTCCTTCCCCTGGGGAGGTGTCCTGTGGGGTTCCTGCTGGGGAGGAATAAGGTGATGGCGGAGAACGCACAAGTCCCATCTGTTGAAGTGGCACATTCCCTGTGCCTGAGTGTTAATGTGAATTTTGGGTGATTTACATGGCAAGTCTCCAGCACGCTGAACCCTCATCCTGAGTGACTCCTGGATGCTGAGCACACTTCTCACTTCTAAATTTCTCAGTTTGCAGGAGGAGGATTCAGGTGGGTCAGAGAAGAAACAGGTCAAGCTGGGAGGAAATCTATCGCTGTCACCCGCGGTCTCACAGTGAGCTCTCAGACCATTTTATTTGGGAAAAACGTATCAGAGAAAACAATAGCAGAGACATGTTAATGCCTCTGTACAACTATGTCCAGGTCAGCATCCCAAACCGCTTTCCACATACCTGTTTATTAACTGTGCTGAAAGCTAGAGCTGGAGCATTCCTCCCTCCAGCTGGCGGTACCCAGCTCCTGGAGCTGGGATGAATCCTCACCGTGCATTGGCATCAGCTTCCACTCAGCCAGAGTCCTGGGCTCCTCTACAGCAAGTCAACAGAAATGTTTGGTGTCCTAACAAATTAAAGGAGGAGAAAGGCATGATTCAAACTGAAATCACATGTGGAATTATAGGAGCCGACCGTGCATTTTTAATACACATATTAAATTATGCCTTAGAAAAGCAAGTTAACATTTAAACATAGTGGAACTGTTTTTAACTTGTTTGTTTAGAAAACAAATATCTATTTCATATTACATTACATTGTTGAATTATTTATTTACAGATCAAAATACCTGTGTTATTTGTGCTAGCTGCTATTACAAATACTGAATTAATGTTCATTTATTTCTCTACTTACATTGTGGAGATTGCATTATGACTCTA
Source organism: Pygoscelis adeliae (assembly GCF_000699105.1). NCBI lineage: Eukaryota > Metazoa > Chordata > Aves > Sphenisciformes > Spheniscidae > Pygoscelis > Pygoscelis adeliae. The sequence goes on along the minus strand of NW_008824411.1, from coordinate 1,988,034 downwards.
TCAATTGGCTTTTTTTTTTCAAAGAACTTATTTCAATCCAATTTCTTATGTCATGTTACAGATAAATGAAAGCAAAGGCCCCCCATATTGTATGTGAAATCTGTAATACCATGGCTCTAGAGTAATGCCTTAAACAATCAAGCTAAATATGTCAAGGGACTTTTTAATATGCTGCACTGATGAAGCAAGAGTATTAAATTTATTCAACCATGAAGAAGGCTTTGATTATCATACACCTCAGCTGTGCTGGTATGTGTTGACCATGAGAAAAAAAACATAAGAGAAATGAAATGTGATTAGTTCCTGATGGGTTGAAATTCCTTTAATACGCGTAACATGGAGGAAATTCATATTAAGAGCTTCCATCAAGAATATTTTTTTCATATCTACTCCACAACACAATGAATCAGTGTCTCCAAAGTGTGATAACATTCTTGTCAATATCTGAATGGAAACATATGGGATGGTGCAATTATTGCTATTTTATTGTTTGCTCAGTTAAGTGGTACATGTATTGTGTACATCTCTGAAGTCCTGTAAATAGCCATACCAATTTTTACTCTTGAAAACAGAAGTGATGATTGCTTTGTGCCTTCCTTTGTCAGTAGATTTGATTGTGCAGATTTGGAAAATTGATTAAGTTACAAGATTTTAAAAATTATTTTTGAGCTGAAGCTCAACAAAACCGTATTTTTAAGACCTTAGTAAAAAAAAAAAAAGCTGTAATGCATTTGAGTGAGACACGATTATAATATGCATAAGCCATTGTCAGTAGATGAAAAAATTATGAGAAAGTTTAAAAGGCTAATTATTAATCACCTGGCTTTGGCAGTACTACAGTATTCATTTCCCTGTTTCCTAGGCAGATGCTGGATTTGCAGAGCTATAGTGGTATATCTGGATTATTTTAAAGAAAGCGTCTAGTGCCTGCATGCACAGTACAGATGTTTACAACTGAATTATTACAAGTCTGTGTTCTGCTTCTCTGCTGCCTCCGCAGTTATTTCACACATGCTTGTTGTGAGTACTTGCTAGTGAGGAAGCACAGAAATTTCACAGAATTCACGAAGAAGTGCGAAATTGAGTTTAAAATGTTGAGCATTGTTAATTTGTGTGCATCACTTGTAGAGGTAAAAGTGGTATGATCACAGTGGAAACGTGGAGCCAGAAAAGAAAATAAAATTTTGGGGGGCACCATGCCGAGGTCCTGCTGCCCCCACTTCCCCCGCTCTGCCCAGACCCTGGCACTGGCATGGGGGCACCGCGGTTGCTTGGGCGCTCCTTTTTCACCCGCCTGGGGCAAAGAGCATCCATGCCCATGGGGACCCGGGTCTGCCCTGTGCAGAGTGCACCCTCACTCCTCCATCCAAAGAAGCAGCCAGAAAACGCACCCCAAACCCAGCGGAAGCAGAGGGGGAGCACCTGAATTTACCAAACTGCAAGATCCCTCAGCAAATACGATGCTTTCCGCACTAGGAAAACCTCACTGGGGAAGGAGCTGTAATCCCCCACGTTATATTGGCCCCGCACAGGATTAGGGGACTTCTTATAGCCAGTCTCCACCATCCTGCTGTCTGTTGGTCCCTTGCCAGAGCAGAGGCAATTACAGCATTTACTGGGATGGGCAGGGCAGCTGGCCAGCTGCTCCATCGCATCTCAGCAAAGATGCTCTGCTTCTGCCTGCACCGCTCTGACACATCAGCTGAAAGCTGCATTTTATGAAACCTGCCTGGATCTAATGGCAGCACCGAGAACAGACTTCATAAAGCTGTCTAATTTCTTTGGTTTCATCACTGAAACATCTGCCTTCTGTGAAGAAGGCAATGTACTCTTAAGCATGCTCTCCTATTAATATTGATGCTTAGGGCAGGCTCTGGCAGAGCTGGCCCCAGGAGCTGGGGCAAGCTGGGGCGAGCCAGGGTAGCGGGAAGAGCCAGGGGCTGCTGCGGTGAGGGAGCGGGGCGCTCCACAGAGGCAGCGGGGGGCTTACTGCCCTGGGCGGATAAGCAACTGCAAAGGGAAGAAAGCCCTCAGCAGAGGTCGTGTGTCTGCAAAAATGTGTTGAATTTTAAGCTGACTATAAATTTCTGACTTTAGCTAAAAGTCAGAAAGAGCACTTAAGACATAAAGAAAAACTGTTGGCTTCACCAGTGGAAAGTGTCCTGAGTGATTTGTGCAGACCCTGCCTGGGAAACCTCCACCAAGGCTCTCTGCCGGGGTGAGCCAGGGCAGGTGGTGCATGGATCTCCAGGACAGACTAGGGGCAGCAAACCAGGGGGTCCCACCTGCGGGAGCCCCTCCTGCACCAGCAGAGCAGCGCTGTGACAGTGTTCAGGGTTTACCACCTGTGATACAGTGCCCACCCAAAAGGGCGTTCCCAGGGGATTTAATGCTTGGGGAAATATGCGTGGTCAGTACAGTAAGGGCTTTTGCAGTCTTACATTAAAATGTGAAAGTTTAGCTGGATGGGTGATGGGTTTAATGCAAATCATGTAACACCGAGCTGGCTGCTCTCTCCCATGTATGACAGATGAGAGAGCTTAAGAATTTGTGTATTTTAATGGCACTTGTGCTGAAGATGATAAATGCAGTCTTCATCCAGTGACTTCAAGGTTCACTTTTTTTTATTTTAAGAGGGACATGCGTATGGTTAAACACACTTGCAGCATTAATAATACTTCTCTGTAAGAAAGATTGATATATGCAGCATACATACTCATGCAGCATACCTAGCTTCCGGTAGACAAGTAGTATTGCTTTTGCCTTCAATATTTGGATGGAAGAATGAAGTCCAAGTGAGGGTTTTTTTCCTTCTTCTTTTTAGAGGAGTATGCTCCAAAGCTATTATTTCACTTGCACCTTGCTGATGACTGCATGACACTGTGTAGCCCTGTTTCAGGAGAAGACCAGCCCATGAGGATCGTGTCACAGTTTTAGGCACTGTGGGGATAAAATCATGGCACAAGCTGCTCTTTGCAGTGCTTGAGACAATAAGAAAATCGGAGGGGCTGTGTTCTTATCAGCGACAGTCCCACCTGCAACTGCCCTCTGCACACAAGCAGCGTTGTTCAGTGGAGTACAGAAGAGGAGCAAGTTTTGCAGGACTTACATTGTAGGTACTTTATTTTCCAACAACAACAAAAACTTCTTCCTTGTGTTTGTGAAGAAGTCATTTAGGGTTTAATGAGGCTACTGACCCCAGCACACAGTTCTTGATTAGCAGGGGAAGCTAGCACTTCTTTTACTTGCTCTTGCCCCTGGGTCATACTGTGTGCTGCATTAATACAAACTGCAGTTGATGGCTATTTCAGCTTCGATGCTGAGACTCGAGCATGGGCAGTGGGGAGAAATGTGGGAGAAGAAACCTCCAGCCCCAGTGCCATGGTGTCCTGCACCATCCCACCCTGATCTCCCCCCTGGGTGGAAGATGCACTCAGGGAAGCCTGTACTAACAGTCCCGGCACAGAGAAACATCTCTCTCACTGCTGGGGGAATTTTCTCCTCTGAACAAGACATTTGGCCCTTAATACGCAAGAGACTTTTTATCTCCTAATTTCTTCAGTAGGCTTACAGAAATTGTGAGTATAGAGCTGCAAAACTACAGAAGCACCCAAGGCAAGCTTAAATGGAAGCCAAGTCATTACTGAGTAAGTAAAATAAATTCTGGGTATTGGAAGGAAACTGGGAAAAGACAAGACATGCTGAGCGTAAGATGGAAAAATATACAAAATGAACAAACCTTGGAAATGCAGCTTTTAGGAAAGACTCAGAGGTCTCTGTGCTTTCCAAGTTGAGTTCTGGCTGAAAGAGGGCTGGAGCTGCAAACAAATAAATGTTCTTCTATTATTTGGTATCTCCTGTGTTCATGGAAACAAAAACTGCATTCAAAAATACCTGACTTCATTATCAATTTTTATTCCCAGCAGAACCACAGGCAGGGCTCTTAGCTTTGTCCTGAAAGGGCTCACTATTTAGTCGTCTGTGAAACATTTCACAGCCTGTTAACTCATTTACCTCATCACTCAGATGTTGGATACCAGGTGAAAAACGGGAGTCTCAGATTTTCATAGCTCTTCATGAGGTTCTTCGTCTTTTTCAAAGACTTTTTAAGTGAGGAAGAGTGGCATCCTCAGTGATGTTATGAAGATAAAAGCAGATGGAAAGGAGATGCAAACCATAAGTGCAGGAATAACCATACCAGTTCCCACCAAGCCCGTCTGGCTTGGGACCTGCAGAGGAGCGTAAGCAGAGCCAGCCGTGCTGCCTGGGCATAAACTCCCCACACATCAGGAGCCTGTATTTTCGAGGTCCTCTAGACCTAGGGCTTGTGTCTTGTTGTCAAACGCATCTAATTTCTTTTCTCTAAATGGTTTAATTCTTCTTGGAGATCCCACAGACTGTTGGCATCCTCCATGCTCTGTGGCTTTGAGTTCTGTTTGCCTCTGATCACTTTGCCCTCCCTCCTGTTGATATTCAAATGAAACAGAAATATATTTTTAAATCTGTTCTGATTTAGTTCAGGTTTTTTTCAACTACATTTAAGACGTAGTCTTCATCATCAGCTTCATTACAACACAAGAGCAGGCAGAGATGATTCTGAAAAGATGGTTATAGGTGTTTGTCTCTTTGCGAATGTTTCAAACAAGTACTTTTGCACAAAACCTTTGCAGATCATCATTATGTAAAGTTGGATGACTGTGGTACTGAAAAGAGATGGACCTCTGACCAAGAAGGACACAGCTTTATTTGCTTCACCATGCAAAGTCCTGGTGGGGGGATTGCACATTGTCGGGAGCTCTCCCCTTGGGCAGAGGTAAAGTAGATCGCACAAACTGGGGAAAAAAGACTGATGAAAAGAGGATCAGTAGGAAATAGCCTCAAAGCAAAGGCTGAGGGACTGTCATGGTGCTGTTCCCTATCTGAGTAATTTTTATATATGTAGTAGAACAGCATGAATCTCTTGATTCATGAGAGTGAAACATCCATGATATTTCCTCCCAGTGCAACGGTAATTAAAGCTGGGTGAGGCTGGGACGGCTGTTTCGGAAAACCTTCCAGTGCTCAGGAAGGCTTCATCCAGGCAGGCGTGAGTGGGTGTCCTCCCAGGGTGGGTGCAGGAGCCTGGGGCAGGCAGTGGCTGTTCTCCTGAAGTCCCCTTGGAATAAATATTAATAGCAATGTGCCGAGCAGATGCTGGATCTCGTGTCATCTGTAAGGAACCCACTTAATATTTCAGTAAGATTCAGACAAAAGCAGAGATGAAAAAATGACAGATTCACAGTATCATGGAATAATATTTGCTGATTGAAAGGCATGCGGCTTTTTTAAAAAAATATGGGGGACATAATTTGCAACTTGTTCTTGTGAAGAGAGAAGTCCCATGACAGATTTCAAATCCTTGGCACAGCTTTATAACTTTATCAAAGAAAAGCATCAAAGCAAGAACTTTGTTCTGAAAAAAAAAAAGGCAGAAAAATAATCAATAGAAACCACCACAAATATAAGATCAGGATAATCATGTTGTACCATCCAAAAGGTACAGTTTTTTTGCCTTTTGTGATGTTTTCTTCATGACAGTTTGGTCTCAATGGCACAGTGAAAATAACTTGCTTGTCTTGTGATTGACAGGAAATTTAAATGCCAGCAAGCAAATACCAGTAGGAAAAAAATCTTAGCTCACATATTGTACACCTTAATGCAACATTGGATCCAACCAGTTTCCTTGTAAGTTGTAATTGGACCCATATGGCACCCAAAAAAGTGCAAATTTGGCTTTTCAGTATAAGAAGTTACCTGGGAAACTGTTTACATTTAGTTACTTATCAATATTCAGTGCTATTGCCAAGACAAGATAAAGGAATAAGATAGAAACTTGAGAGCTTTAGATAAAATAGGCCAATAAATGCATCAAGAGAGAATCTAACTCTGCAGCAGTTTCTCCTGATATTGAACTTCAATCCTGACCATCATAACAAAAATAAATGTCAACTGTATTTTCTATAATAGCAGCACTGAATAGTCCATATATGAACACTATAAATATCATTGCCTTTTTCAGTCTTTTTTTTTCTCTCTACATGTTTGATTAAAGAACTTACAAGTATTTATCTCCCCCCTTTTTTTTTTTTTTTTTTTTTTTTTAATCACCTTTCCATCAGTGTATCTCTGGATGAATTGTCAGTGAAGGAGCAAGTGCATCTTGGATGCTGCTGGGAGTTCAGTTGAAAATGTTTGATACCATAAAGACAGCAAAATTGAAGTATGGGCAGCTTTTCCTGGTTCAAGGGTCAATAGCTCCAAGAAGACATCCAAGAACTAGAAATGTCTGCTTGGAAACAAATATATGA
>NW_008824411.1:1950713-1981654 GCF_000699105.1 Pygoscelis adeliae | reverse complement strand
ATGTAGTTAATGATAAATTGCTGAGGCTTGCACACTGCGGTGTTTTTACACTGTAATTTTTAGGTAGCAGTTTTCTCTGAAGAGGGACTGCACTGCGAGGCATGTGATGGTGAGCTGGCTGGAGTGCCAGCATGGCCCGATAACCTCTGGACTGAGTGCTGGGAAGTTTGCCTGCCACATGGCAGAGGGTCTTCAATCCCCCCAGGAATGCAACACAGGGCTTGCTTTGAAGCAAGTGGCAATGTTGCTGTTGGGATCAGATCAAGGTAGGGTCATTGGTAATCCTTCGTTTGCTTAACACTAGAAGGAAAGAGGAAAGGAATAATGCCAAAGTCATAGTAATTGTTAGCTAGTTATCAACACCGAGCTTGGTATTGATTTCTGTGGCATGCCTGTGAGTAACAGCGGAGATGGCACATTGCCACAGAGAATGTATACTTGTCCTGGTTTCCTGTAAAATAGTGTGATGCTTTAGAGAAGTGGAGCCAGATGCTCCTTTCCAGCTGCAGCAGTGGCCAAATAAGGCTTTGAGGCTGGATTGTATACTGGTCGCTGGGTTAACGATGCGCATCTATGGGATCCTGCATTCGGATAGGTAGACTTTCGAATGAGAGAAAAATAATTGTTTTCCTTGTGTATGTTTTGATGTGCTGCTTGTGTGTGCTGGCACAAGCCTCTCATTAGTGACAGACTGTCTGTGACTAAAGTATGGGCAAAAATTCTTTCTGTCTACTTTATCTGTAAAACAATAAAAAACTTTAATCATAAAAAAGGAAGGGCCAACAGCCTGCTTTTGTGATACAGACTTTTCTTTTTTATTAGGTCTGAGACTGAGAATGGTTCTTGTTAAGAAATACTGGTTTATTGCAGCGGGCTGGGAGATGAGATAAGAATGAAATACCAAACGCGCACACGCAAACACAGAATGTGTGAAAAATTGGAATGATAAGGTCTTTGGAGCGGGTTCCTGCTAAGGTGATTGAGGTGCGACACTGCATCATATTTGTTGGAGAAGTTGAGGAAAATTGCAGTATAATCAATTAAAATTGATGCCACTGTGCCTGGACAGAGCTGTCTAAAAGCAAAATATAATAAATAAATTTCTTCCTTACTTTTTGTCAAGGTTATGTGACTTTGCAAACAGATGATGCAGCTGCAGAAAACATACCACTGCCAGCAACAAGAAGGGTATGGCACTGAAGCAACCTTTGTGTGGATTAACCTTACACAAGGATCAGAGAGGATACTCCATTGCAGGGAAGGAATTTGCTCCCCCAGGGGATATTCCTGAAGCATACACTTCCTCCCAGACATGCTGAAGTTTTGGCTTGGGGGATGGACTTCCCACCCAGCCCCATCCCAGCCCTGGGGGTGACCCTGTCCCCAGCTGGGTGGCAGTGAGCTGGACCCCTGGGTCTGTGGGACAGCCTCCACCACTCGGACCCTGCTTCTCCAGCTGAGGAGAACCTCACCTGAAGGTCTATAGGCAAAATCGGGCCCACCGCGTGCCTGCAGGTGGATTGAAATATCTGCAATATTGTCTGTGGAGCTTCCATGGATGCTGGGCTGTGCCGGTGGTGTGCCACGGAGCTGGTGGCACCGGCAGAGTGCAAACCCCGCACCCCCAGGTGCACACCCTGGCTTGTGCTTGCCTGCAGGCGATGGCCATACGGGCACTTAAATAACGTCTTTTTTCCTCTCTCTGCCTCTCATCAAGGCATATGAACTGTCATTATAACTTGTGGGTTTTGTGGAGAGATAAATGGGGTACTTTGGTTAATACTCCCATTATGCCCACACAGAAATGCTGAACAAAGCCTCCCCGTCCCTGGCACTGCACTAATGTTATTTCTCAATTACTTTTTGTTAAGCAAATATGTAGTGTGCTTTAAGTACTGCATCCAATAATTATGTTGAACTCTTCAGTACTGCGTGATGGCTTTCTTACAAACCCTTTCATTATACCTGTCATATGAACTTTAAACACTTGGCAATGCAGTAAGATTGCATTTGAAAAACACAGAATATTTTTACACACACCACCTGTTAGAGAACATTTGGGAGTGCAAAATTGAATGAAATTGAGGCATCCCACGTGGAAAAGATAGTATATGGAATGTCTTCAGCAACTAACCTTGTATTTTTTTTTTAAAAGAGACAGAAGTACAAATGTTTAATACACGTACACACATATGTTGTCTGGAAGGTTTTGCTGTTCACATACACATCTGCAATTTATATGCCAGGAGCTGCTGATGTTAGAAAAACAGTATCTCGGTTCTCCTTATGTCATGGCACAATTTTAGACAGAATTCTAACAAATAATGTCATTTCTGATTCTCATTTATTTTAGCAAATAATTTTTGGGATGACTGAAGTCTTTCCAGAGAATGCTGCTACTATATAATGGGACTAATTAAGAGATTTTGGCTATAAGAGGTATTCAAATACAAGACTAACTTCAAATATGCACATGATTTTATGGAGAATTTTCTTCTCTTTTACAGAGACCCGTACTACTCAAGGGCAACTCTTCTCTAGGACTCCCTTCCACCAGAGCTGGAAAGAAGGAAAATCCTGGTGTGGTGGGGATGTAGCCCTTCCAAAGAGGATTAAGTTTCTGCACTAATGGCAAGGACGGGAGTTTAATTAGCACGGTAATTCTCTCTCATTCCTTCTGACTGTTAGGAAAAGCCCAGTTCCTTAAATAGATGTCACATTTTTTTCTATGCAGCCTATAAGTCTTCTGAAGTGCTGACAGACACAAGGCCCTGTTTATGCCTCAGCCATAGCTAATTCAGAGGATTCGGATACTTCAAAGCTTTCAGTTGATTATTTCCTGTATGTTAGTTACATTTGAAAGCCAAATGATTTTTCAGTGAAAAATTCTATTGTCATTTAAATCAGGTGTGTTTTAAAACATCAAATAAAGTTCAATAAATTTTTGTTTTTAAAACACTGAAATCAAGTATTTCAGTAGAGTTGACATATTTCATTCAACAGTATTAATGGAATGTTTTTGATCTTCAATTTCCAAAGAGCTTGTCCAAGTGAAATCATTAGTGCTTACACTTAAAAAAAATAAGATTTTTGAAGATTAACATCATGACAACATTTCAATTTCATTAAAGCAAAGTATTTTTATTAATTCAAAATTATTTTAAAATGTGTTAGAAATTTCAATTTCTTTTAATTTGAATGTGAAGATGGAAAATTAATTCACTGAAACAGAAAACATAGATCCTGCACAGATATTATGTGAGTTATCATTTATTAAGTCCAAATCAAACTTTGCTTTAAAGTCAGTGATGATTCAAAACATTAGCTTTAATTAGAGTAAAATACGGGTGATTCAAAACAAACTATGCTCAAATCATTAAGTTATGATATTGCTAAAAACATTACACTGATGATAAATGGGAATCCAGTGGGTATGCACGTGGGAACAGGGAAAATATGTTCTTTAGATTTGAATAAATGCTTATAGGAAAGGCCATTCCTGTTATAGCCTTGCCTGTTTTCAGTTTTGAACTGCTTGCTGTTCACCAAAGAGAAACCTGCAGAAGGTCAAACTTTGCAGCAGAGGGGTAGAGATGCTCTGCTCCCTTGCAAGATGCACGGGCAAGGACACACCACCACAAGGACGACGTAATGTATAGCTGCATAAAGTTAGGGAGCTGGAATAATAGACCCTCATATCTGCTTGCTGCTGGAATTAAAAAGGATGGTGAAGCAGTCCAGGATGAATTAAGTCCTTTTTTCAGTCTGTATGCATTGATCCAAAAGCCAAACCCTCCTCCCTGTTGTTCGCACCCTGCCTGCGCCGTGGCCTACCGACTCCCTGGTGTGCTGGGGAAAGGGAATTCAGCGACCAGCTCCCAGTGCAAATCCATCTGCACTGCAGTCTGCGAACTTAATTTAAACAAGTGTTTCCAAGAAATTTCATAGCAGGAAGGGACATTCCTCTGACTAAAGTGATTACGTTGGCAGTGTCTGAAATCAATTAAGCTTTGCTTTGGGTCTTTGCTGAACCAATCCACCATAAATCTGCTCCGTTTTGCAGGCAAACACTGGGCAGAGCTGGAGGCGGGGATGCTTGGCCTGCCCAACAGCTGTTCCCGGGTCTGCTCAGACGAGAGGTCTCTCACTAAGCCCAATATTTTAAGAAAAGTCTTGTGTACACCTCAGGAGAGCACATCTGGCAGCAGAGCAATGCCAGCACAGTGCACGAGTCATCCTGGGGTGGTATGATATTCACAGTAAGTGAATTAATTCCAGCAATCCAGTAAACACAATGTTGTCTTAATTTGATCTTCAAAATCTTGCAGCTGCTTGAATAATAAAGAATTATTTTAAAATATTACATCTGATCTCTTTAAATAGAGGTTATCAGTATAAGCAAGCTTTTTTCCGGGTTTGGCCTGTAGTTTTGCTGTTCAGGTGGTATACAAGGTTTATTGATAAAGATGGGTTGTGAAATTTCTATCAAGAGTTTGTTTACTAAGGGACTGACTCTTCTAAATGAAATAATAGACAGGTTTACTAATCTGAAATGCTTTTAAAACATTTTTTGTTTGAAAAGAAAGTCAAGAGTTTCTCCAGCATTATTTTTTTTCTGTTATTTTTTCTGGTGGAAATGTTGATAATCATTCTTTTTCTTTTTTCAGAGTCACACTTTCCCTGCAAGGAGAATGTAGTCTTTTAAAATTTATGCCGTGTTCCTGTTAAATACATTTTAGGAACACTGTGTGCACATGAAAACACTCCTCTGCATTGATATATGTCACTGTATTATAATCAAGGAAAGGCAATGATCTCCAAAGTACTAGAACTTGCAACTTCAAACCCTATATTTCCGTATTTTAATGCATATCCTTATGTGCCCAGTACAAATGGTAACACATCTGTATAACTCATTGTTATATCTACAGAAGGAAGATGCGCACATGCACAAAACAGGGACAGGGGTTAGAAATTCACCACGGAGGGTGACTGCGCCATGGTGCCGTCAGCTGCCAGCCATGGGATGCTGTGGCTCCCCATTGCCTGCCCAGGAGCTGCGCCAACACCAGTCTCGGCAGAAGTGCTCGTTGGAGTCGGGCTGATACTGGAAATCGATCCCCAGCTTTCCAGAAGGCATTTGTGCCATTTTGTAGCTTCCTAACTTAATTAATGGATTGAACTTTGAGTTCTCGGAACATCATTGATTTGGGAAAATGTGCCCTCTCGGTTTACAGAATACAAATCACACCCAGCAATGTTTTTTATTAGCTCTCTGCAACCCCGAAGCGAACCTTTTGCCATGTAAGAAAGGGGAGTGATATGCACACATCTGGGCTAAGGAGGTGGAAAAAAGCAGAGATTTGGCTAGCAGAAGTGGAGTCTGACCTTTCTCACACACCTGCTGTTTGGACAGGTCCATGTCTGCTGCAGCGAGCAGGGCTTGAGAGATGTTGGAGGACCAGACGTCCTTGCCAACAGCAGCTTGAGCTTGCTGTGTTTTTTTTCAGGCCCAGCTGTTTTGAAAATAATAATCGTTACCTAAAACACACAAAGGAAAAAAGTGTCCTGAAAATACTTCTGAAAATGATGTCTGTCTGGGTTTTCAGAAAGCCTGAAATAAAGATGTACAGTCTGTTCCTACTCATCCCAATATATATAAGGCACCTCAGAGGCCTTGAGGTTATGCTAGTCCCATAAAAGCCGGTAAAGACTGTGGAACAAGTCAAATTTATGAGAAAAGAGGCAGAGACCTGTGCAAACAGCTGTGAGAGACATCACCATTTGCTGCACATTTTTTTCCAAGATGCCACTGACTGTGTCCAACTGACTGGAAACTGAGGGTGGGAAAGGGCCACTGTCTGTCCCTGCCTCCCCCAGCATCCTCACACTCCTGGCTCAAAGGCAGGAGAGCTTGCAGGTGTTCAGCCGGGTGCTGCTCCCTGGCATGGGGCTGAGGAAGGCAGGCTCTGCCCTGCCCTGGGATTAACCGATCCATGATCCAGACCTACCATGTACAAACTGTCACCACATCTGGAAAAATCAGTGGGGCTTCAAAGGAATAAAGGAAAAATAAATTATCCAACTGAGTGTTCAAGTAATCATATTTTTGTCACTTAATTACAGCTATTATGGAAAAAGTATCCAATGATTGCCCTACTTTAAAAATCTTTGACAGTAGTTTTATGGGGAAATTAATGTATATTAATGATATCAACTGGAATGATCAGTTAGATAAGGACATGTTAATTATATCGCCATGAGCATCAGGCTGACTGAGAGAAGGCCACACATCCACCTCCTGGGGAAAGTGATGGGTGCAAGGAGGGATGCTCTGGTCCTTGTGAGACCTGAGTGACCTGGCTGGATCAGAGCGGCATCCTCTGCAACGGGGCATGGGGCGCGTGCAGCCACGTTAGGGCAGCCAGCAGCACAAGGCAATGCCACAGGGACAGAGGCTTCCGCCAGGAGTCGTGCATTCATCACCATGACTTTGGTGCCCACAAATTCTCCTGCTCCCGGGTAATTCAGTTTGATTGGATGTTCAGGAGGGGACGTGGTCTGCCGTGCTCGCTTTAGTACCTGAGTGGCATGGAGATTTCGCTGTGTAGTGTTTCCTATCGACTGCTTATTTTTTCTACATGAGCATGGGGGAAAATAATGGAATTTACTGCTGCATTTGTCGTCCTGTGTTTTTAGTATAGGCCCCCTAATAGGCCAGGGGATTTTTTTGAATGATCCAGACCTTCAGCCTTTTCTTGCAGCATGTTGCTGGTGACCCTGGACCACTTCTCCATAACCCTCTACTGCTGACGTCCAGCCCCTCTCATAACCGCTCCCTTCTCCTGTCCTCTGTCACTGGCAGCCTCACATCTCTCTCTCTCAGATCCAAACCTTTCCTCATTTGGGGTGGGTGACTACTCAGATACATCATACGTATAAGCCAACAGTTGTGACCGAGGAACCACCGTGGATCCTGCAATGGAAGACGAGATCACACTGGAGGTGATAATGTCTAAAGTTCAGCTGTCCATGACACAGTTATCTCAATCTGTTTCAGAGATCTCTAATGCCAGGGTTTCCCCTCCTTCCCTTTGCTGGAGGCACTCTAGGCTGACAATTGGCCTGAAAATATATTCTCTATTAATTTTCACCCCGTTACTCCTAGTAATTTCTCTCTTCTACCAATGTAAACAAATCTCTCATATCCTTCATGTTTATGCCCTTCCAATATATTTATATGCTCTTATGCCCCTTAAACATATTTTTCAAGTTGATGGAACTTCCAGGTTTTCACGGTTAAGTAAGAAATGAATAATGAGTGAGAACAAAGCCTCCTATTATGAAGTAAACTGAAGCGTGTGCTAATTACTGCACACAGACATCATGATGGAAGAGGGGAGTTTAAGTGACACAAACATGGTCTCCTGCAGCCCCACATGCCCTGCGAAGGAAGAGAGACAGGGTGAATGTCCTGGTGTCTCCTGCACAGAGGATGAGCGCTCAGACCAGTATGCTTTAAAGGAGGTGATGAAGTATAAATGACAGGCAATAAGACGTGCATTTGAAATGTGGTATGGCCAGCACAGTGAGAAAAAAAAAAAAAGTGTCTTTTTGTAAAATTGCACTGCTATGAGAAAATGTATTACTGCTTCCCCAACAGAGCACCCTGAGAAATAAATTTTCTCCTCCTCTAACAAGTGTTTTTGTGACTAAGGCTACTGAATTCTCCAGGATCTGCTCTATCCGCATGTGTGGTTTTCCCCATCACATCTTCCCTTAAAGAGAGGGGCTCTGACCTGCCAGTCCCTCACCCCAGAGCATAGTACCTGCAAAGAGAAAAAGAGCCCCAGTTTCTGTTCCAATATAAAGAAACTTTTTTTACTGTATTTATACTTCTGCATAGGATAATGCTGATGGGAGCAGTTGCTGCTGATGTGGACGCAGACCAGCAGCCAGTGAGCAGAGCAGCAGGGGGCTTGAGGAGGCACGCCCCAGCTCCCACCACTACCTGCGCCCCCAGCCCTCCCTCCACCCCTCTCCCCTCCCCTCCCCTGCCCGCGGTGGCAGGGAGGGGTGGCCCCAGTCCACGGTGCGCCTGCGCCCAGTGTCGGCAGGAATTTCCTCCTGTTTGTCAAATATTGACTCAGACTTGAGAGAGCTCTCCTCAGGCTATGTACATCCACCAAGGAGGCAGAAGATGAAGGAGGTGCAGACAGGCAGTGGCACCAGGGCAATGCTGAGAGCTGCAGAGAGCAAACATGGAGGGCACGGACGTGGTCATGTACCAGGGCTCAGCTTTCTTTGCACTTGCACATGAACAAGCTCGTGTTCACCTGATGTACAGTCAGAAAGGACGGAAGAAGTAGAGCTTCAAAATTAAAATTGAGAAAACAATCTGCTCTTTTAAAGCAAATGACAAAATTACCAGGTAACACAAAGAACTGAATGCATGCTACATAACAACTAAGTTACATTTTTAGTGACTGATGGCAGCATACCAAATTATTAATGTTTCAAGTAAAAAGAATATTGGCAGAGGAAAGAGATGAAAATATTCAGAGCCATAGAAGAAAGGTTGTCTCCATTGCCAATAAAATGAAATCCCATCTCTGGGAAGGGTCTGAGTATCCTGTTTGATTTCCCATTGTTTTGTAAAACTCCAATACCAAACAAGGCATGCTTCACCCGAAGGCGGATTTGTGAAGACCACTGCACTACTGCACCAGTCATGTCTGGGTCTCCTGGCTCCAGCCATGGGGCAGCACCGGACCTCGCCCCACAGCTCCCCACCAACACGGGCTTCAGCTGGGGAAAAAGAGGCGATGGATGCTGTGAGCAATCAGAGGCCGAGAATTTGGGGGGAAAACACCACAGTCTGGCAGAAGATATCGATGTTTCACAGCACATTCGGGACATTTTGCCTGTGGCTTGTTTTCTCAGGGATTACTTTCTTCCTAAGACTTCTAACTGACTATTGAGTCGAGACCTCCTTCCTTCTTGTGATGCTTCAAAACTGTAAGTTGGTTGCTTGAACTCTTGGTTTTTATTTTCTTCTTGTACAGCTCCAGCAGGCCCCTTCTACAGACAAGTGCTTCTAGAGGGAGACAATACACATCCCATTTAATTCCCTAAACGGACTTAATATGCACATTCTTTAACTCTGTCTTATGGATTTCAATTCATACTCTTGTGATAGGACATCTAACCTTTCTTATTCAATTGGAGGAATTGAGATAGATGTATTTCTCAAGGAAGGTCCATTCATAGTTTTTAGTTTAGGGTGAATCATTTGTGAGTTTGGGGACAAAATGAGTTTGTTCCATTGGGTAGTTTCCCAAGTTTTGACAAGATACTGTTCATACGGATGCTGGATTTAAGATTTCCTTTACCCCTTATGATCCCAGTCAGTGATGCAGGTCCCTGCAGCTGCAGGGAGATGGGCATTGTGTCCCACTGCCGACGGCGAGTGGCTCCTGTCCCGGGGCTGGGGGGCAGGTGGGCATGAGGGGACGGGGGGGTTCAGCTGGGGCTGTCTGCAGGTCCCTACCCGGCGTCATGCAGATCAGCACGTCTGTCTCCCACAGCGTCTGCTCCCTCTAGGGGGGGACGAGCACCCCAACAGCAGACTGGCGGGTCCTGGTGGTGACAGGATCGGGGTCACCATTCCCTGAGTGGGTGAGCCCCGAGTGGGCTGACACTCATCTTTAGCAATAGACATATTCAAGGGTTATTTGACATGTAAACATGATGCTCTCACTGTTGGATAGCTTGCTCCAGAGCTGTTCATGGCACCTCACACTCTTTACAAGCTTTTAACTGACAAATAATGAGACTGTCAAGCAATTACTTTGTTTTCAATATAACTAATAATTAAAATAATTTGGTCAAACTCTGCATTTCTTGTATCAGCAGATATCTGATGTAAATTTCCACCCATTGGTAGGCTTGGCTTTATTTTTTCTGATAATATTCTGTCTTTTTACATTATTCAGAAGATCCTTTCTAGCCATCTTAGGTGGTCCCCTTCCTGCTGGGACAGAGCACGAGGCAGGTGTGCAGGGTTCACAATCTCAAAGGCTCAGGTTAGGGTACAACTGGTCCTCCATGCCCTCATGGATCTATAAACTGCTTGCTTTCTTTAAACAGCTGAGACGTATGTCAAGAGATAATTCTTCCCTTATCCTTTAAATCCTTCTACCTACAAAAAGTGACAGCTGCTGATGAAATGACAATATGAGCCAACCAGTGATCGCTGCAGGCTGTCAGTTGGGATAACTGGAGGGCTTGGAAGGTTTAATTTGAATTTGAAAATATTTTATATGGGAAAACCATGAGTGATAGGGTTATAACAGCAGCTGACAAATAGGACCGCATCACTTCATGTTTGTTTCCCGTTAATTAACACTTTGCCTTTCTTCCTTTTAATGTCACATACACTTTTGGAGTCATGTTTCAGTTTAGATCTTTAAAATTGCCAGGGAAGAGGTACTCCCAATGTTTTGTTTCTGCAGAGCAACAAATACAGAGGGTCACCAGCTGACACTGCTATCTGCAAACTATAATTCAGTGGTCTTCGTTTAACCTCTGAGAAAATGGGTAAGCATGATTGCACATGATATCCAGGTTCCGTCTGTTGTCAAATACATCCAGAATATGGTGCAGTTTGAATTACCAGAAGGATAAAAGTGTACCAGGCTAGTCAACATCACCATAAATTCTGTATTTTTCAACATTTAATAAAGTAGCCTTTTATGATGTCTCATTCAGATGTCCAGGGATGCTTCTGGAAATCAGCAGTCAGCTGTGGTTCCAGCAAAGCACCTCTATCCCCGATGGGGCTGAAGGTAAGGGAGAGGCTGTGTCAGTGGAGGACAGCAGGACCGTCTGGCCAGCACGGCAGGCAGCCTGACTTCCATTTTTCAAAGGCTCTGCCTGTCCCCCCACTGCCTGCAGCCACCTGGCAGGGTCAGGAAAGAGCTCTAACTCCAGGGGCATTTCCACAAGGCTGCGATGCCAACGACCCCCGTAAAAGTCATCTTTCTCAGATGGTACTACTGTGGAAAGGGTTTTCTTTTTGGTTTTTTTGGTTGAAAGTTTGGTACAGCCACCAAAATTTTTTCCCTAGATTTAAGTATTGCTTGTTTCTGCAAGCTTCTGTTCTCTACTTCTAGTTAGGAGAAGCCTGCAGATTCTAAGAGTATCTACCTGGTTTCTTCAATTTTGCAAGAGAAGGATTTTGATTATATAGTAATCTGAGCCTACGAGGCTTTGGAAATGAGCACTATTTGAGCCTTCACCATATTTCTGTTGCTTAGAGTGCCCATCCCTGTATTTTTCACTTGTGATTCTTTAGCTAACATGACATTAATTGTGATTGGAAAATGATTGAGCCTGTGAATTGTGAGGCTGTTCTCTCTTAACAACATAGCAAGTGTCGCTTTGATTAGATTGCTCTCTCCTTTCATTACTGAACAACTTTAAGCTTAAAAAGAAGTTAGAAGTGAATAATATTTGTGTTGAGAGACTCTTTCACACACATGAGCACATGAGTGAATAGATGTATGAAAGACAAACTTGCTCTTACGCACAGCCAGAGCACTGTCTCCTCTGTGATTGCTTTTCAAGAAATAAAAGTAAGGATCTGCTCTCAAGGACTAAGCACAGTGTTTTCCATCAGTCTGCCCGTTAGGACTCTTCTGTTTGAAGACACGCCATACAGCATCTTCCTATTTGAAATTACTTCAGTGGGAAGAAAATAAAATAAAACAATAAAACACTGCAGTAGAAAGGCCTCGTGGAGGTGCCATCCATGGGGAGAAAGGTGGAGATGAGAGCTGTGACCTGAGGGTGGAGGATGAATATGTCCCTTGTCGGGGGACAGCACTGGCTCCCCGTTTCTACTGGGCACCCAGGGAGAAGGGTTCCCCTCTGGTGCAAAGTACCTTTCCTACTAAGAAATACCATCTGTCAAGTAATAGCTGTGGCAATGTGTTAGTTTAACTTCTTATCAGTATCTTAATCCTTGTACATTATAGAGGAGCCTATTTAATTTCCTACTAAAGCCCTGGTATGAGGTGTAAGACAGGCTCTACGCTGCTACAGCTTTCTTACCTTCTGGAGGGATTCTCATCCCAAGCAGGCAATGGCCTTCTGGGGGTCATCCTCATGCAAGAAGGCAGAATTAAATAATGACTAACAAAAATCAATTAGAGAACTGTTTGTTCAATAATTTTCTTTCATCACTGTGTTACTTGCTTCTCTTTGTGTTCATCACATTTTCAAACAGTCACCAGTCAGTGCTGAAAGGGTGACCAGGCATCTCCAGCTGGCTAGCATGGAAACACATTCCTGGGGTGCCCCCTCTTACGGCACTTTAATTAGTGCAGATTCTGTGTTTTGATGTATATTATATGCAGTACGAGGGATCCACTGGAGGCATATTTTTGACACCATATGACAATCTTGGAGATCCATCCTATATTTTCTTTATCATGTGTAAACTCAGAGTACTTGTGCATCTATACATCACCTGTGCAGTGAGCTCTCTTTTAAAGTACGTATTTTAAAAGAATGGTGATTTTGGAACAAGATCCTGTAGTCTTTTCTGTTTCTCCAGATAATATGAGAATTAAATTATCACAAGCCCATTTGAAAAGATGAGGATCCACCTCTGCATGTTGCAGAGAAGGCTATTTGCTATTTTAGAACTAATTAATGTTAGATAACCACAATAATCTACTCTCCAGAGGGTAAAAATCAGGAAAGATGTATTTTACTAGAGAGCATTACACCAATTTACATCAGGTGACAAGACAGTATATTGCATGTATATGAACTTGATTTTTTAAAAACATTTTTTTATTAGTGATAACAATGTCAGTAAGGGAGAGGCTTTTAGGGCAGGACTGTCCTCTGAAGAAGTGTTGCATTATCACCTTGGGTTCCAATGCATGATGTAGGCTAGACACTGCTTTTATTAATAAGATGCATATTTTGTGCCTTGCCCTTAGTTTGGTGAAAAATCTTTGTAATCCTATAAAGTTCATAATTCATGACCTTGAGCTTATCTGCTTTATGGCTATGCATTTCAAAGAGGGTAGAGCAGAAGTCTGCATAGGGTAAATCTGTCCGAAGCCAATGCAATGCTACTGCTTGTTGCTTTTTAACACAAGTACTCCTCAAAATAAATAGAAATAATTAAAAACAATTATTTGTCATGCTAAGAGTGAGAGTCCTCATGAGAACTCGTGTATGTTCCTAGTGAACCTTCTGGAAAAGGAGTCTACATAGCTCTTTATAGTGTCTCGTTACTCAAGGTAGGATTTGCAAGAAGTGCCACCGCCAGAGCCCCAGGCTGAGCTCTGCCTCAGCCCCATCTCGCCAGCATTGGGTACCGAGCCCCAGCACAGTGATCTCAGCAAACAGCCGACTGGGTCTTGACTCCTGTGGGGGCACACTTAAAAACTCTTCCCTCCTGATGTGGCTGAAGTGCAGGGTAGACACTATTTGCCTTAGTAGATCTGCAGCTACTGCAGTATGGATTGTAAGGAATTGTTTTAAAACACTTTGCTTAGAAAAATTAATAACTCGTCCTTTAAGTCCTCTTTTTAGAATCTGCACAAATGCAATTGAAATGATAATTTTAAGAATTTAAATACAGCAGAAACAGCAACGACATTATCAAATTATAAGTAAAGATCACTTATTTTGTTTCAACCTTTATAGTGAAAATTATTTTCTTATTAAAAAAAAATCAAAGAGCTATTACTATTTTCCTGGGTTTTTAAAGAAGTAATGAGCAGTAAACTCAAGCAATTATTCACATACATTATTAAATGTCACTGTTAAAAAACTGCATACTATGAAGAGGAAGAGACATCAATTCATGGAGGAAACTTGGGGCTGATTTCATACTCACTGAATTTTCCTTCTTCAATGTGATGCCTGAATAATTTTATGCACAGCATTTCAAATAAAGATAGAATTTTCTTGATATTATTTGACTATGAATTTAATTGAAATGCTTCTTATACCATCTTGTGTGTTAATTCAACCAGCAAAACCCCCTTACGTGCTCCTAAATGATACAAAATTAGATCGTATATCACATTTTAAACATGATATATACTGACACTAAAGAATTTGTATTGCTTTTACCAATTCACTACCTCAGAGTTTGCAGTCGTCTTTATACCCAACAACAATTACTCCAGCAAGGGCAGTTTTAATGAAATGTCACTCTTTGAAACCAAGAAACAAGGTCAAACATCCAAGGTGAAACTGTCCACATCCTTTGGAGGGGGAGGAGAAAGATGCCTTCAAAGTTTTCTGTAAAGTACTTTATTATTTCTGATAGTACCTAAAGGATAATCAGAGTGGCAACATGTTTTATTTATTATATTTATTTCCTAGCTAACGTATGGTTATCACTACTTAGAATTTGGCATGTTAAACTCTACATTAACAGGAAACAAAAAATGTAATAAAATGTGATCCAGTACAAAATCTTAGGAATTAACATACAATCCTATTTTTTTCTAATAAAAATATAGCATTTACTTTACTTTCAATTCCTACTTTTCTACTATTTCAAGCCTATCTGTGCAAGAGGATGCAAACTGCTCTCACCCTGGCACAGGCATAAGTTCAAAGCCAGACAGCTGTGGAGCTGCTGGGGGAACAACAGAAAACCCAGCAGGGTTCACAGGGTCCCTGATAGGGATTTTAAAATAATTGAGAAGGAGAAGACTGGTTTCAAAGGTATGCAGACTTCATCAAGACAATGACACAAAATGTCCTGCTAAAACGAAGTAAGTTTTAAAAACCGAATACTCCGCCATCTATGGGTGCGTTTGGTCTATTTGCTGGTGAGGGGTGATTCAGAGACAGTGGAAATACAGAAGAAGGCAGAGAAATTGGGAGTCTCTGAGATGTCTTGACGGAAGCAGAGGACAGAAAACAGAAGAGTCTGGGATTGTTATTTTCTGAAGTCACTAATGGCTCTGAAAAAAATTATGGTCTGAGAAACCACAGATAACCAAATCACAAGTGTCTTCTGCCAAGGACATTGCATTAGCCTGAGGAACTTGGGTCTAAGGAACATAATTTGGAAATCTCCTGGTCCTGGTACAACTCTGGGCAATTCTAATACCCCTGAGCAGAAGAGGGAGTTTTCCAAGTAATACAGGGAAACTTTGTATCAGGACCCATTTAGCAATCAAGGAGAAATTTAAAACACCACCAGTAATTGGTGCCAGCTTGGTTTCAAGTGATCACAGCCTGTTTGCAATAACAAATGTTATTAAAATGAAGTCCAGACTTCATAATGTAAACAAATCATTAAAATTATGAAAACAGTTATGATCCATTTAATAAAAACATCCTGAAGTCCTTCAAAAGGTCACTATATGGTATGATCAAGAAAGAAGATTATACTGTCTAAAAAAATCTGAGCCAAAGAAACTTCAACTGATCTACAGAAAAACTGCAAAAGTTTGTATGAAAAGCAAATGGAATAAAGGGAAAGTGAATGGTAACCCCCCCATGCATATAGGGGGTAGAAATTGAGAGTAATATTAAGGGAAGTGAAGGACAGAAAAAAATCAGTATCTAGAGGGAGCCAGACAGTAAAAATGGCTTTTCTAATGAATATTATGAATAAAAATAATTCCAGTTATGGGATTAGTGTATTTTGAGATGGAAATGGAAACCTTTCCAAGTAGAAAAAGCAGGAGAACCCAATAACTGTGGCACATCTACACCTGGAAGAAAGTCATACCATAGGAAGACAAAGCACTTCTCATTTCAGTATTAACTCAGAACTTACACTAGAAAGATGCTACTAAGCCTGATCTTTAAAAGTCAGGACCTCCAAATAAATCAAAATATTTTAAAAGACCTGGCCATGAGGCTCTCTGGACCTCCAGTGCTCCTTTAGGACTGGCATGGCTCAGGTCGTGCCGGCATGCATAGGGCACGTGGCACGGCGCAGGCAGCACAGGGCTGCCAGACTGCCAGTGGTGCCAGGAAAAATAATGGGACAGCTGATAAGGGACTCAATTAATAAATTGAGGAAGGGTAATATAAATACTGCCAATCAAGTAGGGTGTACTGGTAATAGATCCTGTCAAACCAAATTGACGTCTTCTTTTAATGAGATTATGAGCTTGGTTGATAAAGGTAATAGTGTTGTTGTAATGGATGTCTGTACAGCATTTGAATTGGTACCACATAACATTTTAATTAAGAAACCAGAATAATATAAAGTGCACATAATAAACATGCAGTGCATTAACAACTAGCTCACTGGTGGTTCTCGACACGTAATTGTGTGCTTTCCAAATGAGGTGCTCTAATTCCAGAATCTATGGCTTGGTCGGTACAACAGGTCACATTAACTTCTGCATATGGTCTTTCCTGGCTTTCTGATCTCTGTATCACAGTATTTGGAAAATGTTTTTAGACTTCAGATAGTTGGAGAAATTATTTACAGAGGACTCTGCTCTTTCTATCATCTCAGATGTTATTATTGTACAGAACTTTTTCTTTCTTTCTTTTTTTTTTTTTTCAAATAAGTGTGTATTCTCTGCTTCCTCTTGTTTAAAGTGCACTATCCTGAGTCCAGTGAGATTTGTGATGTATATTTCCTGTTGACTTTAACAGCAGAGGATCCAGTTTTTTATTCTTCCTGTCTTTGCTCTGCAGATCATTTTATGTCACAGTCATGCAAACTGGACCATCACATGGTGTTGTGGAAGTAGAAATGAGATCCTGGAAGGAGGTGAGCAGACTGGGACAGAGGATGCGAGCACTGCACTCCAGGACTATTTTTCTGATCTGCCTCCAGCACGATTTCTCCATGTTCTCTTCGATCTTGACGGTTTACCAAGTATCTTGACACCTCGCCATTTTTCTCTGAACTCCTGCCAGTCTGGAGTCTTCAGCATCTCAGTGTTCAGCACCTCAGTCCTCTCACAGACATTTCTGGTTTGCTTCTTTGGTCAGGAGCCAAGAAATCCTTTCTCCTCTTGCCAGCCTGCAGCACCCTTTGTGGGGACATCAGTAAGAGGAGGATCGTTAGAGTAGGAGCGTTAGTGTTGGTTTAGTTACCAGTGCTATAGGTTTGGTATTGGTATCTTCCCACATCATAACTATGGGATCATTGCTGGCCACCAGAACACATGCCTGAAAAAAACACAAATGCTACATTGGTTTTTGCAATGATTATAGCCTTCAACTTGCCTTAGAAGTGTGAGATGATAGAAATTAGTGCTGAACAGAGCACAGGCTCTACTGGTTACTAAGAAATGCAGGTAAAAGGGAGAGTTGTATTCTTTTCCTTGATAGAAAAATCTAGCGTAGAATATAAAAAGAATACAACAGAGAGAAATGTGAGAAATGATGGTGTGGCTAATTTTTCTCTGTTTTGTTTTGTCTTGTTTTAGGCAGTGACCCTTATCGTACAACATTACACTAACCATGAAAGGTATTAAATGTAGACAGCTCTTACACAGTTATTTTGATACTGTACAATGTCCTTAATAATATATTCATTTAGAATTTGATTGATCTAAAGTAATTTCATCTTCTGGCTGGATGTTTTCAGATGATGAGTATGAATCCGAATCTGCTATTATGGCAATCCATTAGACATACCTCAGCCTTCTGTTTCACCATTTCTGAAGCCTTTTATATATATATATATATATACACACACACACACACGTATATATAAATACACATATAGCCTTACACGCAAATACTGATGTCAATGCTCAGTACCTGAGCAGCCCTACAGACTTCAAGAGAAATACACAAATAGCAAAGTTCACAGCAGAACTAACTCTTTTTTGTCCATCTAATGCAATATAGCAAATAGACAAGGATATATGGGAAGTCTTCTGAATATGTAGGAAGTCTTCATTACAACTACAGCACATGAGACTCTGCAATAAAATAAAAGTGCTGTCACTTAATGTGGTGCTGTGAAAGGTGGTTATGAAACTGGAATGTACATTGCTGTAAAAGGCATTAAATACCTGCCACTTTTCACCAAAATACAATTTACAGTATTTTGCTGCAATAAAAATAATCAGCCCAGGATTTCTAAAAGATGAGTAGTAATTCTACCTCGGTGTTCGAGTGTTCAACTCAAATCTCCTTTATGGCGACTGATTTGCAGAAGCATTTCTGGAAATCTGAAGTCATTTCAAGCTAGGCATCTAAAAGCTGTAGTACCCCTAACCACAGCTTATCTTCATAAATGTTGTCCTTAAGGACTGTGGCAAAAATTAAGCACAGTGTGAAGGTCTAATTTTCTGAATGACAGCATAAATCATAACTGGAGGCAGTTGCTTAATTAAAGCTGTGCAAATAAATGACTTTTCAATGTTCTGGCGGTTCCAAGAAATCCAGAAGTCATTTCAGGTCAAACAAAATGGTTCATTTAACCCTTTGATACTCTTTCATATATTTTGTTGCCTTTTTAAGCATTCCTTAAGCATTTACCTCTGAAACTAAAAGACATATTGAAAGACATTTCTTAATCAAAATAATGAAAATATAAGCTGAAATCACTTAAAATCAGAAAGCACATACATTTCATTGGTGACTCTGAAAATTAAGTTTTGAAGTTTTGGTCTAACTTCATATTTTCCTAATGTAAAAATTCAGAAAAGCTGGAGCAAGTTTATGACCTTTTCATTGTCACCAATACTACTTTCTCTGTCAAAACCCTAAATTTGCCCATTTCCAGCTACTAGTACATGGGGTAGGATGGCGAGTGAGGCTGAACCCATGCCAGGATGAACCATGGCTTCTTCCATGCACTTGCAGAAGGGGAGGTCATGGAGACTCTTACTGGGCAAATAGATAACAAGAAATAAGTTGAACAAATTACTTTTTAGGAAGAAAAATGTGAAAGGGCTTCTACGTAAAATATTGAAAGCAATTAAAGAAAGAAATGACAACAAATTTTTGAATCCCTTAAAGTGTCAGTGACATGGTTGGTTCTAGTGCATGTCCACCCACTGCCCCTCCATCCTCCATCACTGGCAGCGGGGCAGAAAATGGCTGCAACCAAAAATGGTGTTTGACCTACTCAGTAATGGCTTTATCATGAAAACAAGTTGAGATAAAACATGTTCTGTGAATTTGAAACTGATTGGCAACCTCATTGCACCTGATGCAGGGAGTACTGGAAGTGGGAGTGAGGCCCCCAGCGCTCCTCGCTGAAGGTCCCCTTGCCTGGCAGATGGGATGAGGACACCCAGGTCTGTGCCAAGACCCTCCTGGTGCGCCCTGTCTTGCAGGGTCTAGATTTTCCTTTCAAATCTCTTCTTCCCATGTAAGTGTATTTCTGTTGGTGTCAACTATGACTACGCTGTAAAGAATAAAATGGAAACAAGGCAGATTGTCATATAAAAAATGAACAGATGGGGAACCTATATTTAGAAAACAAATAAAAAGGTTAGGGAAGGAAGTGCTTGCATGTGAAAGGAGAGACTTTTATGATGTCTAGCTTAGCAGCACTTGTTATTCCTGGGCAAATACAGTGGCCAGCTGATGTCAATTGCCTACACCGGATAAAATCTGATTTTGAGATAAATTGTAAATCCTACACATCCCAGAGACGGTGATAACACCTCTGGAGAAAGGCCAAAGTGGGCAAGACTCACGTGTGACCCCAATAAACATCTTGTGATGAAACTGTTGCTTTAGAGCGGTCACATTTCCAGGCTCAGTCGAATGTTTTACTGCCTCTCGGCTTCCCGACGTGCTGGAGAAGGCAGGAGGAATTCCCAAATAATATGCTATTAATGTCTTCCTGACATTGCAGTGCGATGTTTAGTGATCTGTCAATCTCCTATTACAGAGCATTATTATATTCTACCCAGGCAGGCTTCCCCTTGCCCGTTATTTAGAGTGGACCTCTGTCCTCTGCTTCTCATAAAAAGGCTTAAAAGAAGCTGCAGTGCTATATTTAGAGCCAGCCTGCCTCCCAGCACCATCTTCACACATGAAAGCACAGTATGAAGAAAAGTGTTTTCATTTTAAACAGTTTCAGGATCAGAGTTACCAAAATGTGATATCATTTCACACTATAGCAGCAGCACCGAGCCTGCTGCTCTTCCTGATGTTGGCTTATCTGGGTTTTATACCTCCACTGGACATGTTAAAAGTGAGGGGCTAATAGCCAGGCTTCTTGACTGCTGCTAAATTGAAAAGAAGGAAGAGAGGAAGAAAACCAGAATCAGAAAAACAAGAAGTGCCCTGCTTGTGGAGAATTAGCAATTACGCACCGAGTTTCTACTAAGTACAGGGGATTACTTAATATTTTTCTGATCATTGATGTTATATGATTGACCCAGCCTCTGAGAAACTATGCTCCATCAGAAAAGCAGACACATTTTCATTGACTTTTAAATAACTCTGAACATTTTACGGAAATTATATGCATTGCTGTAAATAGATGTCATACCTTTCTAACATTCAAAGGCTCAATTTTTAAGAGTTTTACACTTTTTTTCCCTCCAAAAGTCAGTGATTTTAGGTCAAATTTTATTTCCTGTACACATTAAATGAACTCATTCCCTATCAACTAGTTCACTTTTGCCTTCAGGGCTGACCAACATAATTCTATTTTTACCCTAATTCAGCAAACTTATTTTTCATATACTTAAGACTCATTGACTTCAGTGGACACTAAACATTACCTTAAATAATTAATGCATTTAAGTCATAGACTGAAGTGAAACCGTGGTCAGTCAAAGGAGTACTATTGAGACTCACTTGCATGAACCCCTCAGTTATGGAAGAATCAGTGCAAATCTGTGGATGTCATGGAAACAAACCTTTTTTCTTCAGGTTGTTTATGGGGGTGGGTTTTTTGTTCCATCTGGAAAAAGAAGTACAGAGAAAAGTAAAAAGGGGTCTGAGAGATCAGGTCACAAAGCTAATTTTGTGAGATAGTCAACCAGTTTTGCAGAACAAAGAACTTTCAACAAAAATTAAATGTACAGCCAGGAAGCAGCCAAAAATCTGAAAGCTGAATTTGTGGTACATGACAGAAA
This sequence comes from Pygoscelis adeliae, assembly GCF_000699105.1. Lineage (NCBI taxonomy): Eukaryota > Metazoa > Chordata > Aves > Sphenisciformes > Spheniscidae > Pygoscelis > Pygoscelis adeliae. The sequence continues at coordinate 1,960,580 of NW_008824411.1, read as the reverse complement.
TGTGATTTCTCATTATAAGGATAAATAAAATTTTAGCAAATTTCAGTATTTCTGAAATGTATTATTAGCAACAACATACATTTCATGTTTTCTGAAATCACATGTTGAATGTATACACTTCAACAGCTAACACAATTTTTTACTATTTTCTTTTTTTACATATTCACAAGATAACATTGAAATATAATTACAAATTCATGTATCTTTACTACATCTAACTTGAAATTGCATCTAAAGGAATGACTGTGAAAGATTAATGGCACAAGCACTTGTGTTAAGAATATGAGAAGTGATATTCTTGCCTATATCCCATGTGCATATTTATGTGGAGGCTGCCATAAATAACCTTTGGAGATGCTGGCTTGTCTGCACAGTCTGCTGTTCCCGGGCCACACAAAATGGATTTACCTTATGTCCCGTTCGCTCCCTCTCCCCACCTAGCTGTGCAACAAAAGCTGATGAGACCGGGAGTCTGTGTGGCTGCACCCTACTCCCAGAGATTACAGTTTCTCCCTGGATTAGTGATTGTGATTGAGGTCTTGTGAACAACCCATGGTTATTGAGGATAAATGGCCACAGCTGGAGAACACAAGCTCTTGTGCTCTTTGTGATGTCAGGAGAAGCAATGGTGAAACGCAACAGGAATTTGGCAGAAGTTATCCCCCATGGTGAGATTTTTTCCTGAGATAAACTTGCATATGATCGTGAAGAGCAAGACAGACAATCTTGGTTAGCTTACAGTGTCAAGACTTCTTGATAACACAATCACAGTATGACACTCAGGGCACCTCTCTTGCCTTTGGCCAAGACCTTTGATGAAATCTCAGTCTTCCTGCATGTACATTTCTGGTGTATGCTGTCTGCCATTACCCAAAATTTCAGTGCAACAAAAGAAATCAGCAAGCTGACAAAGGCATAATTATAACATTTATAATTATATCTATTTGCCAGGAAAATGGACACCAATGCTGACAGTGGCTGCCTGCTTTTGGGGGACCAGATTTTTTTCTCCTGTCCCAGCTGAAGCCTCGAGCCTGGACATCGTCCCTCTCCTGTCCTATCAGCTTTGTTGACAGGAATCATCACAGAGGCGTTACCAGGCTCTGGAGAAGATGACTGCAAGGAATGCTGCTCATGGTAGTCAAGCCATTTTCAATCCATCAGTATAAGCTGTTTTACTCTAAACCTCTTTAGATCCTCTCAAGGAAGGAACTTCTCGCTCACAGCACTTTTTTCCTTAAAATGCCTCAAGTTTCCATATTCCCATAAGCATCTCCTCCCTGATCACCCATTTGCAGTTTGCTCCGCAGAACCCTGCCTGTGTCCCGCTCCTGGAGGTCTGGGCATGCTGCTGTCACCTGCACCCTGTGCTGCCCGAGGACCACACAGCCAGCAGAGCAGCCTTGGGATTGCTGTCGACTTTCTCTTCTACACAGTGGGACCTAATATTCATTAGAAACTGTGACTCTGGCCAGGGTGGGCTACTTCGAGAACTACCAGTGCAACAGAAGCTGCTGCCTGATAGAAACTCCAGGCGACCGATAGATTTGTCACCAAACTGAGCACTTTACAGGACACTCGGTGCTAAATAGCTGTTTGTAGTGGCCTCTCCAGAGCCTGCTGCTAGTGCATCATCACAACTTTTGCCTTTGGTCTCTAATATTTCATGCTCAAAGCCGGTACACAAATAGGGTAATGTTCCTGCTTTGCCAGGGGTTTACATTAAATCACAGTCTTCAAAGACACCTGGCAACTGATGTATGGGAAATACAACAGGATCAACTGCTGACTTGGACAGGGAGGTGATTGCCCTCTTGGGGTGCAACTATGCTATGGATGTACAGAGGAGTGACCTTGCTTTCTGTGGGAAAGCTGTGTCATATGCACAGACTCCATTTTTTCGTGCCATCTTTAGTTCTTTCCTCTTCCCCACTGATACAGGCTGATGCAGGAGGATGTTAAATAAAGACATTACATTTATTTGCTATTTCAGCGTCCAAACACAACAGCCTAAACCCCAAAATCTTCACAATTTTTACCTTTTACATGAAAAAAAAAATGGGCTGCTCAGCAATAGGCAGAGGAGAACCTCAGTTTTTGTGCGGCACATGTTCTGGTCATATGTTCACATTGCAAGCAGCAGCATTTTGTCACAAACTCATTTTCCAAAGCATATATTCACTCCCTATATATTAGTCTTAAATTTAATCTGCTGAATCTAAAACAGACTAATTTGGTAAAATTAAGGGGTTGAAAAAAAGAGAAGTAATATGAAAAATAACTTCAAGGGGTGTGTGAGTTAGCCTAAGCCATCTCCCACTTTAACTTACAACTTCATTTAGCTCCTAGACATCTAACATCAATTTGACCACAAATAAACCCACTTACTATTACACTTCACCTCTGCATTTGGCTCTTTGTTTTGCAATGCAAGCTGATATATTATAAAGAATAATTCCAATTATTCTCTGTGTGTGCTGAAGGATTAAAGATGACATACAGCCTGGTGGAGGGTGTTTGGAGGAAAAGGGCCAGATATGGGGAATCTGGAAAAACTCTCTCTATAGTTAAGCACTGTTATCTCTGCCAAGTTACAGAGCCCAGGCACACTGCTCTGACTTTAAATGAGGGAAGCGACTGCCGCAAACTCAAATGCGGTCTTAGAGACAAAGTCGAAACATTCATCACTGTGGTAAACATCTGCCAAACCTCATGTCTTCAGTTGGTTGCAGGACCAGATCTGCACTGGGCAAGCATATATCCAATGTTCTTGTTCAAACTGGTACCGAAACCCCATGGCATGCTTTTATGAGGTCTCCGGGGCCGTACTGCTTTAATGTATTTCACATTATGCGGCAGCAGAAGAGTTTCAATCTCTTCGCCTACCAAAAAACAGCAACTAAATGCAGTGTCTGTTAGCAGCACCAGATACATAGCATACAGTCCATGACACTTAATTTTTAAACAGATTTTCTTCATAAAAATATTTTAATAATGTATTTTTACACTGATTTCCTCATTAGGTCTTCTGAAATATAGTAACTCTGACATTGTCCTAGCTATAGAAGACATCTTAATAACACAAGCAAATGTAAATGGCTTTTAGAAAACCAGCCCAAAGAAGCTTCTTTTGCATGATACAAAACAGCATAGATCCACCAATAGAGTCATCTTGATTTATGCTGGCTGTAATTCTTGCCCACAATATTTAATGGCATTTATTAAATATTTAATTATCCTTTTGAATACTTTCCTTGATCTCTGCCCTTTTCTCCTAGGATGGGTTCCCAGGCAGCCAGCACTGACACTACTTCTATAAGAATATTAAATGTTTATAGTGATTTTTATATCGGATGATCTCAAACTGCTTAACACAGTGGAAAGGATTAGTCACCTCACCTTTGAAAGAGAATACGTCCTCCGCTCTTCTTGGAAAACATTATTTACCACAAGTTTTTCAGCAGAGAACTAATAATACAGGGAAAATGTAGGCAGAGCCAGAGGTTAATTATTCAAGCGTGAATCTGGCCAGGACAGCGAGATTAACCTCCATTGTCACTTCAGGGAATGTGCCGTGCAAACCTTAAGTACTGCAACTCATCCGAGCTCCTGTTTTAGGTCTTGGCTAAAGAGGATCATTTACACCATTATGCGTTGAACTCTGTCTGAGGCTAAACCATGCAACATGCTAAATGTGTGTTTATTCTCCTCCTTTTTCAGCTGTAATTTGCTACTTTGAATTTAACTAAGTGAGAAGCTTTATTTTTCTTAAGATATAAACCAACAACTTAGAACAGCACCCAATTAAAAGAAGAAATATTTTTCTGCACTGCAGCGTGTGTGTGCAAGTATAAATGGTGCTGGTGATTTTGAAGACTGTAATAGACTTCTGTTACCAGTGGTCTTTCTGGCTGTTGAGGGGAAACAGCCTAATAACTTAAGGCAAATAACTGAATGTGTTTCTGGCAATGACCTGGTTCTGAAGCTGTAAATCAAGGAAGCAGTTTGGCATCTGCTATTCTTTCAATATATATGAATTGAGGGATCTCATGTTAAAATTGCAATTTATTCTTGGCATGTTTTAGATAGCCCCAGCTTTCTATAGAGTGTTCCAGCATCCCAAGGAGTCTCTTTAGGAACTGAAATGCAATTTGGCACCCGGAATGTCCTCATATTTTATTTAAACAACCAAAATGCATCTTAATTTTTGATATGTGCAATACATATTGATATGCCAGAATACTGAGAAGAAACTGCTTTCTGTTTTTCAGCAAGGAGACTTACTGGTAGGATGTTTATGTAGTTGTGTTTATGTGGGACTTTTAGAATGAGCACAAAGCCCTCCCACAGCTATCAGGTAGGAACAATCATTCATAGTGCCATTGCCAGTTCACCAGAGTTACCGTGGTCAGCCCCTCACATGGGCATGCTCACGAGACAGAAATCACCACCAGCACTTGTCCTTGTCCTTTGAGATCTCTAGAACATGCCACCACAAAATGTCACAAGCTTTTATTTTGAAAATCCTGTTGTTTTAACTAATATATGTAATTTGAAGCAGGAGCATGAAATCCCAGCTGAGCTGGAGTCTAACAGCAAGTGTACCATCAGGTTACCATGGCATTCCACGTTGACAACACAGAAATCAATTTTGACAAATGACTTGCTTTCCTAAACCTGTAGCAGTTTAACATTAAAAATGTGGGGAGACAACACACGGAGTCAGCCACGGAACTTGACCAGGAGGAATCCAACCAGCCATCGCTTCCTGCTCAGAAGCAAAGCGATGTTGAACAGAGCAAATGGGTTTTACTTCCAAATAGAAAATGCTGAAAGAATAAGAATCAGAGTTGCACAGTGAAGATCAATTGAAATATTCTTATTTTTTTCCATGCAACCATGAGTTTTGGCTCTGTGTGCATACATAAACACATATTTACTACACTGAATAAACTCATAAATTATTCTTTAACTGCAAGAAACTATTAGATATGAAATCATGGGAAAGTTATTAAATGGGACTGGTTAATGTTTACAGAATGGGTAGAATGTACTATTTTGTACTGGTCTGATGTAATAATACATAACACATCAATATTTGGGAATCATAATAAAAAATTTCTATGTGGACAACAGCGCATCTGCAGTATTGGACTGAAGAATGTAGTTTAAACCTCACTCCAGCTTCATTGAAGGGGGCTGATATGCCTTTAATTACTTAACCACAGCAAGCACTTGGATGAACCAAGGGCCTATCCTCCCCCTCATTTAAACTTAGAACTTACAAAGGAAATTAACTTCAATTTTCCCATCGTTGAAAGTGATGGGATTATTTTCAGTAAGCCCCTAACCTGACTTCCAGAGAGCCATGGTTCAGACCTGGCAAGGTGTCGGGCAACTGCCCACGCCTCAGGGTTGCATTATGAGCCTAGACTCTGCAGACATGGAGCAGAGCCCCAGAGCACCCAGCTGGCCTAAAAATGGGTGGATATTTCTACTTTTGAGGATGTGTTTTGGGTGAGGCTTCCAGAGCAGTTAGGGGGATCTGCACACCCCGAGCCCCTCAGAAGGTACCCAGGATGGGGCTCCAGTGGCTGGGAAAATCACACTCAGCAGTGTTGCAGTCCAGCTTTATAAAAGTGAAGCAAAAATTCTTAGTTTAAAAAGACTTTGCAGTCATTACAATGCTGTTTCATGAGGTGTCTTTACCAGGTTTGTACCAATAAATAACTTATACAACGCCATACTATTCTAAGAGAAATTTCACTATATTATTTTTAAAATTTAGACTCTCTGCTCCATCCTGTGCATACATGTGTTATGCAGGTCTTGGAGTAAATCAGGCAGGGAAAATGTAGTTCAGTCAAGGACATGTTCTTGTGTTTTAACATCTTTCATTTTCCTGATTCCCATCCTCTCCTCATGTTCTTTCTAATCTTTTTCCTACTCTTATGCCTTTCACTTTCAGGAAGGGCTAATTTAGCTCAGTAACACACTTGTAGAGTGAGGGAGAGGAAAAATGAAAAAGCCAGTCATAGAGATGAAGTTACATACATTCAATATGTAATGACTATACTTAAGATGTACTTAAAGACAATGGGCAGGACCTTCATTTCTGTGCTATTGCTTCTTACAGCAAAGCTACTCCATCACCAACAAATAAATCCCCGAATCCCATTGTATAATGACTGTGATTTTTCTTTCATGAATATCACAAAAATACCCTAAAAAGCTATGAAAAATTTTGACCAAAACTGCAAATAGCAAAGAAATTCTACATTCAAGACCGGCAACTTGTTCTTCTTGGAAATATCAAGAGATCTTGAAGGCTTTTGCTCAACACTAGAGTGTTTGTCACAGGACAGCGAATTAGAGGTGGAGCAGTGGCTTAAGGATTGAGCGTTTTTCTTTGATCTGTTCCAATTCACCCCTGTCTCTTATTTCAGTTTCTTGTTCATTTTTAATTTAAACGTGTGCTTGACAGAAGTGTTAAAAATGTCATAGAAATAAATTGTCACTGTTACATTTTTAAATTTATGTTTGCTTTAGAAGAACTGTTGGCAGGCTCTGAGATGTTTGAATGCTTGTCTCTCTCTTGAAATCAATCAGTGATCACAGTGAAAAGTTGGAACCTTCCACATCATTAAGAATTAGCCCAGCTCTGCTCTCACTGGGGAAAAACATTCACATTGACCATGGGGGCAAAGGTAGAATATCAATGAAGACTTGTGAAAACCTGAACATTTGGGACTGTTATAAGGCATTTCCATGCAAGAAGCATCCATCCTTCCCCAGGTGCTGGTGGGGTTTTGTCCCAGCGGAGGAGTGCAAGGTCAGCACAGAGTGGGTCTGTGGCTGCCACTCAGGACCAGAGCCCTGCTCAGCCCATGGCTGCAACTCAGGAGAAAGGTCTGTCCTTCCCAGTATTTCTATACTTCCTGATGTAATTTTCTTCTTTGAATTTGCTCACTCACTTTCTGGACAAAACCTGCAACAATGACAGAATTTTGCAGTGACATTAAATCCACACTGAATACCAGTGGGATTTTTCATAGTAAAAGTTAAGTGCTGGGAGAATAAGTCAGACGTTGTGTACGTGCATTATCCAAAAGGCACAAGAACTTCATAGGTCAGGTTTGGGTGCCAGTAGGAATTGCAAAGCTCAAGTTACCCCTTAAGTCAGACATCCCCACCTTGGCAATGAGGGATGGGGATGGACAGCAAGAGTGAGCATCTCTTCCCTGGGGGAAATCCGGCTGGCCGCTGCCCCCCCATCCCTGCAGGCTATACTGCCGACAGCACTGGCACATCACTGGGGCACACTTTGATGATTAATGATCCAAAATCACTTCTTGCCACTCCTCTGCTGACATTACTTCACTCACTGATCATGATCACTTCCATGATACTGTAAAAGCTTGCAAATTTCAAAGCAAATTTGATATTAAAAAAAAAAAAGTGAGAAGGAAACAGATACAAAAGCAGAGCACAGGAAGGTTGATCTTTATGCTATGATGGATGAAATGAAGCTCCCATTTTCATTGCAAATTGTTGGACATATGGACTATAATTGGGGAACTTTTAAGCAGAGATTTCAGCTATATCTCACCACAGCAGTTAGTATAGCTGAAATGCCTGACAAATGAAAAATAGCATTGCTTCTCACAACTGCAAGGTCACCAGCAATTGATAGTTTGAATATATTTACATACACTTTTCTCCTTCTCAGTGAAGAAAACGTGTCAATACAGAGGTGATTTTTGCGAAGACTTGATGTGTGCTGCTTCTGGAGAAGGATGAGCCGCAGGCAGATATGTCTTCAGCAGCAGGGCTAGGCGATGAGGAGGAATTATGATGGTTTTGTCACAGAAGAAAGGCGGAGCAAACATTGGCCACAAAAACCTAGGCAAAGCCAAAAATCCACAGGCAGAAGTAAAAAGCCCATCATTATGACCGTAAATGGCCACCACCAGGGAAGACAGGCTGCGAGGCTGCCCGAGGCTGAGTCGTGGGGGTCTGGACAGCGGCTAAGCTGGGGCTTTCCTTGCAGCTTGATTCAAACGGTACCAAACGCTCCCCATCCCCGGGCTCTGTACATCTCTGTTTATCTTACTGCTGCTGGACCCTGCCCCAGTTACAGGCTAGGTGGGAAAAAGGACAAAAGGAAAAATGGGTTATGCCCTTATTATCTAAGGACACAGAGTGGGAAGTCAGAACCCGCAGCTCGGTCTCCTGTAGCTCCAGCAGCTGCTGAACAGGACAAGAGGTGTGATGCTCCTGCTCTCCCTTCCGGACCTTATGAGGAAATAGAGAGAAAATGTGACATCTGGCCCTAGGTAGGACCTTATTTCACAGGCTTAAAACATGTGCATGTGTTCAGACTATGAAATCGTAAAGAGTACATGCACACTTGTTCACGCAGCAATAGCTCTGCAGGTGTCCAAGTGGACGTGCTTTTGCTGACAGGAACATAGCCCACCATATAGGCAGTATCTCATTGTCAGCATCTGCATATTTTGACTTAACTAACACAAATATGAGACAGGTCCATATCAGAAACAAAACAAGCTTGTCAGATCTTGGCAAATGTCCTAAAATCTGGTTCTGAACACATACACAGGGGTATGATCTATCTGCAGTTCGTGTGAGTCTCGTAGGCAGGGCTGCTGTGAAATGTGGTTTGGGGTATGCACTGCGGTGGAGCTAGCTCCTGAAGTGCACCCTCCCAGTGCCTGCCCCCGTGGACAGCTATTCCATCAAAAATCTCTCAAATCTGCAGGCCCAGATATGAGATTTTTCTTGTTTGCATGGGATCACAAATGTGATACCTCCCTAAGGTGTAAAAAGGATACAGGATGGCATTTTGAAAGGTGGCTTGAATAAGAATTTTAAATGTATTTGTATGCCTAAACTCATAAAGTGCCACGGTCTCTATCCAAACACTTTTTAGCCCAAATCATAATGAAATGTAAAAGAAAGGAAATGAGAAAATCTGAGGAGTGCAATTTGCCTATTACTTTGTAGCTCATATCTACAAATTGCTTAGCACAATTTTCTTAGTTACATTGGGAATGTGAGTGTGCATGTATTTTGCTTGGTTATTATTATTTCTAGCAGAAGACAGCCCTGCCACATGCAGAACCTGCAAGTCCCAAATGATCATTATTAGTAGATCAAATCCCAGCACTATAAGGAGCATATTAACAGCACAATTTTCAGGTACAGCTCTAATAACACTGAAAGACAGTGCAGTGCACAGAGGTATAAAGTGCTGCTACTAATGCCTCGATAAACTGCTTCCCAAATTGTTTTATGGAATATTCATCACTCTGTGGAAATAATGCAGCTCTCAGAATATTATTATCCACCTTTTCCTTTTGACCTTCTCCAGGCAGGGTGGTTTGTTTACAGCGGTCTAGATTTCAAGGCACCCCTATTGACCATAGACCAGCTGACCAGTTTTTGCAACACAAAAAGTGTCTCCAGGATACAGTGCATCTGAGTTTTAATGTCTGCAGCCTAATCAAAGAATAACAGCTAAATGGCACCATTCAATATTTGGACAGAGCTGCACAGACAAGTGTATGGACAGCACGCCAAAAATAAAGTAAAAGAAAAAAGTAAAGTGGAGCAGAGGTGGTAAACCAGGTTGTATTAGACGCTATCTGAACTGGAAGCTGCTAAAGTCAGATTTCTCCCCATGTTCCCTTGCTGGAGAAGGGGAGAGGCTCTTTCCTTTCCCCCAGCAGAGCTGCTCTCCAGCTGTGCATCCTCTTGGCTGCCTTACCTGCACCATCCCCTGCTGCACTCACCCAGCTGATGTCAACTTTCACAGGTCAGGCTTAGCCCTGGGTGGTTGCTCATTCC
>NW_008824411.1:1928321-1950688 GCF_000699105.1 Pygoscelis adeliae | reverse complement strand
CCCTGCTGGGCGCAGCTGTGCTACGTCCCTGTCCTGTCGCCGTCGCTGTCCCCGCTCCGTGGCAGCATCCCGCTGGCAGCGGTACAGGCAGGGAAGGGATCCTCCTTCCACCCCTCCATGGCTGCCAGCTGCTCTCTCATTTCAAAATCTTTCTCTGGGCAGGGTTTTGTGTGAATGCAGATTTCCTCTCCAGCTAACAAGGCCCACACAGTGCCACAAGACGTCCTCGAGCTGTCATACCTTTCTCAGCACCACAGATTGGTGTCCTCACAGTTTTCATACACCCACCACCAGCCCATGCACTGTGCCTGTCCATAAGGCTGCATGTGGGACCTTTGACACACGCCGCGATGCATTATACAGCTTATTTTCTTTCCCTTTAATATCGTTCTCTTTAAAAGTTCAATTTCCTGGCAACTCTTTCAGCTTCTGCAGATTTATGCTGTGGGTGAGTTTAGTGCTAACAGCAGAGACCCCCAAGCTCTGCTTGTGCCCAGGATGCGATGGACAGGGGCCAAGAAGACTTCCCATGCACTTCTGCATGACGGAGTCGCCACAGGCCTGCAATTCAGCTTCCACGGCTCTCTGGTACAGGGGCTGGCAATTGGGCTGGTAGTGCCAAAGGCTGCTGGTGGATGTGTGTTTAATCTGAGCAAAGGGGGGGGGAGGATGAGGCCAGCAAATTAATTTTCATTTGCAATCGAGATCAAGACCTGAACCCACCTCTTCAGAGACAAAGGGCAACTGTCTGCAATCACTGTGGTATCCAGTCTCTATCGCTTGGTAATTAATATTGTTCAACTGTCCATCAATTACTTGTTGCTAAATTGTTGTAGATTATTTGTATTCTATATCTGCAATCCAAATCCAGTGACCTGTTACCGTGCAGTTTTCCATACTTACACCCATCAATGTAAGTGCTCACAGAACTGGCAGGAAGGGCTGATTGATAGCTGTCCATCAAAGATGTTGCCCATAATTTGTCTGTTGCAGCAAATAACTCATCCTGGGGTTCTTCGCTAGAGGTTTTCGTAACGTATGAAAGGATTTTATTCTTACTGGGTTACTTTTATGTGCCTATGGGAATAGATCTCTAAAGTCATGAAAAGTCAGAACCAAAATAATTCCCTGCCTTAAATAAACATTTTGAAAAATTTGATTATTTCTCTCTGAAATGCTGGCATGCTGCTGTTGAAAACTGCAGTACTCATAGTATGGTTATCAAATACAGTTGTCAGTGGAGGGGGTTGGGTTTTTTGTGCAACACTTGCTGCTAGCTGAAGCACAGTGGTTTACAATCCTCTGTTTTTTGTTAAACAGCAACAGAAAAGCAGTACCTTTGTGTCAATCAGAGAGTTTTTTCTTGAGTTGATTGAACATCTGAAGGGCTTTCCTATTAAACAGGATCAGGTAGCTGTTTCCAGAGCTGTAAAATGGCACAGCGGTATGTAAAACACAATGAGTATTTTTGGCAGGGTGTGTAATGTTTTAGATATTATGAACCACCAGAGATAGCTTTATAGATAATATCTGCATGTCTGGAGTAACAACTGGAGGATGCATGCTCCAAACAGCTGGGGTTTTACCTTCCCATTCCCACTGATTTATTCTGGTGTCTCTGGGCATGCCACTGAGTGCACTTTCCTTGCCTTGTTGAACAAAAATCTGCCTTGACAGAAAACCTCATATGAAGGGAAAGCTGGTACAATGTTAGTGGATTGGATCTCATATAAGCATTTGGAAACCCAAGAAATATTAATATAGAAGAAGTTTGAATTGTCTGGTTTGTTTTCTCTGGATGCAGAGGCAAAAAATTTAAATAGTAAATGTTTGAGTTCACCGAGGAATAATAAATCTACATGCTAGACGAAACTTCCCTTTCTTCCCAAAAGCTGTAGGTAGAGCATTTCATATGTTTTACACATCACTAGATGACACCCATTGAAGTCATTCAGAAGGATGTGGTGTGAGGCAATATACACTGTAATTTATTTATACATATTTCCCTTGGTGCTAAGTTTCATAAGAGCCTTTACATAAAGTCTCGATTGTGACTTAGGTAAATAAGCAAAGGGGTGGCTTTGGGGGAGTTGCAGTGGGGGTCCTGGAGGGCACTGCTGGCCATCGGAGCAGGGAGAGGACTCCCTGGTGCAACCACTGCTCACCCAGGCAGCCAAGACATCAACCACCGAATTGTGGGGTGGCAGTGGGGGGGTTGGCCAACGCCAAGATGAAATGGAGTTGAGGTAGTTTTACAGAAAATGTACATGAATGAGGAAGATGAAAAGGTGCGTACAGAGTGTGCATTAGGGTGTGGACATCCTGAGCGCTCCAGGGTCCCGGGGTGGTGGGGAGCCACGGTGCGGGGCACAGTGACCTCCTTGGCACGATGTAAAGCACTGGAAATGCTAAACAGACCTTTGTGCCCCAGCTGGGCATCGCTCCCTTGTGATCGCTGAGCCCGTAACTCAGTTCTGGGCCATTTCGGCTGCTCGTTATCCCGGCCGATGAGATCGTAACACAGATGATTTGAATGCTTGTCCAGTCCATGCCATTATATAAATTATTTTCCAATATTATCCCAGACAGAAATAGAGCGGCATATAAGGAAACGTGCATGCTTTGTACGAGAGGGTCATGATAGATAAAAATGATAATGGATACTGTAGTGCCATAATCAAAGTCTAATTGTCTCATTAATTAAGAGCAATATTCGGTTATGTATTGGGTCCTAGAGTGATTATGACTCAAATGCCTACTAAAACTCATGGATTTATCTTCTGGCGTGCAGTTTTCAGCCAGGCAAAGCATTTGGTGGAGGTCAAACAGTTCAATTGCTGCTTTAAAATGTAGTTGAACTTTAGGCATGAATAATCATTGATCTGCCGCTCGGCTCGCCAGCCCTTGGATGCCGCTGCGGCGTGGGGCAGTCGTCACGGCAGCTCTAATTGCTGTCAGCCAGTGCAGGGAAACCTCCTTGCCCCACCGCTGCATCCCGGCACCCAGTCGCCAAACAGCTGGGCCAGGGATGAACAACTGAGGCACTTCAAGGGGTCCCGGACCACTTGCCCTTCATTTATCCACCATTCACAGACAGTTATATCTGCACATTTAAGTGCAAACACCTAAAATGTCTCGTCTCCCCCCACAGTTTTCTGACACTGATCAGGCTAATTTTCAAAAGTTCCCTGCCAAATATGAACCGCTGGTAACACTGGCTGTTCTGGGGTAATTAGATCAAGATTCAAGCAATTTGCTGTAGGGCCTGAACTCAGATCATCCTTCATACATCTCTGCGCTAGATCTGTCTTTAAATTAGATTATAATGAGCCTGGCAGCACTATTAATAATACAGCAAATCATGGGAGAGTATGGTTTTCTTTCATTGGTATAATGTGTACAATCGTGCTGCTTTCACTCATGTAAAGTAGGTGACTGCCACAAGTTTCTACCTTTTTTAATCATAAAAATCAAATAGTAGGATACATGAGTTTCTAAAAATTAAAAATTCTTGAGCTCCTCTACAGTATTAAAATGGATTTAACAGACGAAGTTTAATAAATTATTTCGAGACGGCATTACTTAGTTTAAATGTCATTAGGGTCCTACCTCTAGAGGCTATTTTTTTTTTAATTTTGTAGTTTCTGGATTTAATAAATGAGCATTTGCCTCATTTCAGGTAGGGTGAGGGGCACCTGGCCTGCGAGGGAAGGGGGCAGCCGGTGGGGTGGGCACTTCCATTTCCCTCGTGCATGCCCCAGGGCAGCTGGAGGGCCTCCCCTGCTCATGCAGGCCAGCTGGCCCATCCTCCTCTGTGGGTCAGGCCTCTCCACTCCCATGCCAGAGGAAGGCAACATCTGCCTGTGCCTGAATGAGAGGCTGCGGTCTCGCGGGCCCGGCCGGGTCAGGGCTGCCGGGTTACAGAAGGGATGGGTATCAGGGCGCTGCGCTCCTCGCCCTGCTGCCAGCCCTGCCCAGAGGAGTCTGGCCCGGCTGGGCTGGGACCTGTGTGCCCTAGCCACACAGATGTAGCATTATCCTTACTCATTTTCCCCATGGTCCACCTCACACCAGGCAGAAAACAGAATTTGGTTTACATCTTCTGCATTTCTAGGGGGTTTCCCCTACTGCAGGATGCCAGGAAGGAGGAGGGGCAAAGAGAATAAGATGACTATTCTGTGATTTTGTGACTATCTCCACACTTTATGTTATTTTACTGCCTATAAGGAGTGCAGAGGTCACATCCACCTGCATGTGGCCATGCGAGTGGATACACTGCTGCAAGGGAAATCACTGGTGAGGCTGGAAAGGATGGGGCTGGGACCGGGTGGTAAAGCATTGCTTATAATGAGAGACATCAGCAGTTTTGGGAGGACGTGTGCCAGGCTGTGGAAAGCTACCAGGGACCTTCTTCAGGGTTCTTTAATGAGACTTCTTTAAAATTTTGATTAATGACTTTGGCATAGAAAGAGGGAGTACACTGAGGAAATTTGCTGACGATGCAAAGTTGAGAGATATTGTCAATACAGGAGGGGACTGGACTATTGCACAGAATTAACAAGATGACCTTAAGCACTGGAGTAAATTGGGCTGAAGCTTAATAATACGAAATGCAGTACCTGGGTTCTGACCGCAGACACTGGAGCTGCAAGCAGCAGGAGGAGAAGGGTGGGAGCACGCCAGTCCCGTGCAAGGCTCTCATTGCCCTCAAGGACCAGCACCACCCATGCCTTGCACTGGCCTCAGACTGCAGGAGCTCGCTGCTTCTGGAGCACAAGGGACGCTGAGCTTTACTGGGAATAAATTTCTGTAGTTTCAAGAGGACAGGCTGCAGGCACATTGTTTGCAACATACGACTTCATTAGCGATGATCGGCTTGACTAGCAGTGTAGGGTAAAGCACTAGTGGTCAACTGCAAATCCATAACTGATTCTGATTTGTATCATGTTTCTAGTTTTACATATTACATCCTATAGAGAGAAAGGAAACATAAATGACATTGATTCATCTTTTGTTATTTTATTTTAATAAAAAATAATTAAAAGGTGTGAAGTTTCATTGAATTTCAACTTTCTGGAGCAGTTGAGAAGACGGTACCATTTCACAGGCTGTTTCAGTCAGCCTGAATCCATGTTGCTGCTGGAGACTGAATCCCACTTCCTAGTCCCTTTAGAGAATGGCCATTTCTTGTTTTTCTTCTGATAAAAACGTCAAAAAGAGAAATGAAATGTAAACAGAAATGCTCTTGGTTTTACCCTTCTGTAAAGAACAAATGTAAATTAAAAAACAAGTATTTGCATGTCATGGAAGACAGAGGTCACAACATGCTCTCTGTTTGTGCTAGGAGGTACGGGTGGAGCAGCGGTTTTCAGACGGGTGGTGTGTCTGAACTGGGAAAGCCTGCAGAGGAGGAGCTGCAATTAGGTCCATGTGACTGGTCTGAATTTTGAACCAACAGCTGAGGAGAGAGGCTGAGGATGCCAGACCTGTTAATCTTGTGTTTCCAGTCATTTTCAGTGAGGGTCAGCAAAGAAGCTCCATCAGCCTTTGGAACAAGTCCTTTGGTATTGCATATATCACAATCAGAAACCCGCTCCTAAGTATCTGGAACGACATAAACACCAGGATAAGAAATCTTGCTGTTTCCTTTTTCTCACGTACAGGGATAAATACAGATTCAGTTAGGGTGAGAGACAGTGAATTAAAATTCTAAAAGAAAATGTTTCTTTGCAAATTGTGCTGCTCATTGTTATGAGAAAACTTTGAGAGCATCCAATACCAAAGACAGGATACTGATCCAGACAGATATGGGACCAGTTTGAGAGCTAGGGTTATTTGGAAAATAGAAAAGCTTCTCATACCTAGGACATGATTCTGGACCACAGCAGATGAAAGACAGCAGCGACCCACCCCTCCAAGGAGTGAGGGGTTTGGGCCAGCACACAGGTCCAGCCACCATCGCTCCCTGCAGCAGCACAGCACTCGAATGAGGATGCGCCGGAGTGATGTCCTGATGCACACACAGGGCAGCTTTCAGCTCTGTCCCTGCTATACTTTTACCTTACCTTTCATCATATAGCCAGTAAAAAGATAACTTGGTCTTTCACAGCTTGACCTGAATCTGCAAGTCTGGCAGAAGTCATCATCTTGTGATTTCCACTCCGAACAATTTGATATGCAGCTCTGAGAGTCTAAAAAAAGAATCCTTTCATCTTCGTTTCCTGAACTCATTTTTTAAATCATATTCTGAATTCATAGAAAAAGCCCAGATGATTTTATTGGATTAAGAATGACCACAAACAACCCAGAGTGTCTCCCCATGACGTTAATACACTCATAATTGATATATTCATTCTGTGTTTTTCTCATGAGGTTGAGATCGCTGTATTTACTCTGCTGCAGACTATCTCTTTATATCTCCCTACATGCATATGTGCACAGGTATATGTTTATCTCTAGTGGCAAAATCTAGCAGAACAGTAAATTATACTTTTTATTGGGGAACAAATCCACCCACAGTATTATGTTCTCTGATTGCTTTCCTGCAAAAGCAAAACGTGGTCCAAGCCCAAGTAGCCAAGAGGATGGAGACATCCATTTGCACAAGGTGTCGACTGAGCAGTGCACCCACCACATCACCACAGCTGGTACTGGCTGCAGTGCGTGTGTTGGAATGCAGCTGGGGGTGGATTCAGCGCTACCCCAAATATTCATAAATATTAATATAAGCTGTTAACTGCAGTCCAGCTGCATGAGAAGTCTGTTAGCTCATTTTTGAAAAATCAACTGCTGTACCTATTAAATGAGAAACTAACCCATGACAGTGTATGTTTCTTGACATATTTGAGGAGACCTTATTGCAGCCTATCAGTACTTAAAGGGGGCTTATTAAAAAGATGGGGACAAACTTTTTAGCAGGGCCTGTTGTGACAGGACAAGGGGAATGGCTTTAAACTAAAGGGGGTAGATTTAGACTAGATATAAGGAAGAAATGTTTTACGCTGAGGGTGGTGAAGCACTGGCACAGGTTGCCCAGAGAGGTGGTGGATGCCCCATCCCTGGAAACATTCAAGGTCAGGTTGGACGGGGCTCTGAGAAACCTGATCTAGTTGAAGATGTCCCTGCCCACAGCAGGGGGGTTGGACTAGATGATCTTTAGAGGTCCCTTCCAACCCAAAATATTCTATGATTCTATGATTCTGTTTCTACTTTATTTTCAGAACTTTGAGAAAGCCCTGATGCACTTTCCCAACAGTACCAGACTCCTTGTCTACCCACAATGGTCCTGAATGGCTGGTGATCCTCTGCCCAGCCAAAAATGTTGTGTCCAGCCCCCTCAGAATAAATAAATTACATATTTGAGGGAAAATTAAAACTCTGGGAAAAAGAGAAAGCATGATAAAGAAGTATGATAAAATCAGGATAAAAAGTTCTTAATTCAACTCTGTCAGGCAGGGGGTGGATCTAATTTTCACTTTAAATAGACTCTGGCTCTAGCTTTTATTCTACTATTTAAGAACAAGAATAATTACTATAGTAACCTCACAGCCTGATAGTACTCACTGCCTGCAAAAGGAATCAACCCTACAATTAGACTTGGGGTGGAATAAGGAACTTCTTCTTACAAGTAAGTGTGTCAATATTTTGTTTGATAGGTAGATTATTATCCCTATTTCAAGGAAGAAAAACTGGGAAGGTAAGTGTGGTTTTTAATCAGTGACATATCTAGCAGGTGACATAAAAAGAACGTTTTAAAAATACATTATTCCTGGGTTGCTTTGACATGACCCAACTTAATGGCGCATACATCTTCTCAGTCATAACTCAGTATAAGACTTTGAAATCAAACTTACCTTGCCTAGGGATTGTTCCTCCTTCCTTTGCTCCCACCAACATGAAGTGGAGCTCTGCACACATAGGGGGACAGGAATACAATAACCTCATGAGTTTTCAGCATTATGCAAATATATTACACAACAGAGAAATCTTCTCTGAAGAACCTAAGAAGATCTTTCTCCAAAGCACATGCAGGTCTGATTCACACATCATCTGCCTCAATGAGGTGACTGGATTTTCTCTAGGTTGAAAGGATAGCTAGTGCTTCTCCTTTCATATCAAGTCTATGGCTGAAATCTGGATCAAGACTTCCTCAGGGTGGACAGAAATGCTCGTGTTGACTGCAAGGAGTTTTTGGGCCATCTCTTATTCTCTCTAATGAGGGAAGGATTTGGGGATTAATCACAGTGCTGTCCCTTCCTTGTCAGCTGTAGAAACAAGGACCTAGAGGAGGGGAGGGGAAAGAACTCCCTACTGACCTTTGCTGGTAATTAATCATGAAGCATGAGAATTTGTTTGCGTGCAACCTTGAACAGTGATTGCAAATGATCATCTAGAGATAGGCTTGGTTTTTTTTTTTTTTTCCTTCTTCTTTTTTTACTCGGTAGTAATTTTCCTGGCTAACTCTGGCAGTTGAAATTACATTTGACTTGAGCTTCTTGGATCTCCGCAGTACTGAAAACCAAAGAAAATTAAAGGCTAGTGAATTTTGCATAATTTCACTCATACTAAGAATTTCCAATTAGCAAGGCATAAATTGATCTTCTTTGCTTTAATATCTTGGGCTTTTTTTCCCTGCATACAGATAACAGCTGAGTTTTAATTCATTTTAATTCTATTACCATACATAACCATCATGCACTGTGATAAGTATCTCTCCTGTACACAAATGCCTTTGAGAACTACCCATCAAGTACTTATTTCACCTCATTGTCGATGGAAATAATAGCATTTACTGTATGTGTTTATTTTGCCTCATTTATAGAGGAAATTAACTTTTTTACACAAACACACTAGTATTTCTTTTTCCATTGACATTCTTCTCAGCGAGGCTCCACTTTCTAGGTTGCATTCCCTAAAGGTTTTCTACATCTCTGTTAGTGTACCACTCAGCACATCTAACCAGATTTTTATTCTCAGTATTATTATTAAATATCATTAAAATGTGACAGAAAGTTTTACTGAGGTGAATGGAATTGGATTCTTACAGGAAATGCAGCATATTTAAATTATGATGTGGATGAAAATTCTATATTTTAGAAAAGAAATGCTAAGTTGCTACATATAAACATGTGTGCTGCATTATATATGCTATATAATGTCAAAAAGAATAAAAGATTTTTTATTGTCATTTTCCAACTCCTTGTGACAGCCTTTTTAGGTGTCTTCCTGAAAAATCATGCAAGCTAAACCAAAGTACACTAAAGAATCCTCCAGTGGAAGTGGATATTTTTTACTACGGAAATAAATGTACTTCAGTTGATAGTAATTATAGACTAAGGATAAAAACAAGACCAAATCTCTCAGGGTAGAGGAGAGACTGTGACATGCACTTGGAGTTCATCAGGCTGTAGGAGGACATAACCAAAGGTGTGATAAGTGGGATTTACACCATTCCTCATGCCTAAAGGTAAAGAAATGGTCCTGAACTGTGTCAGAGGCCTCTAGGGTCCTGGTGGGCATCCTGGCACCGACCAGCTGTTGTCGCTGATGGGGATCACTGCAGACATCCCCCTCGAGATGCTGCCACATCCAGCTGAGACCAGAGATAATCAGGTGTCTGAGCAGCAGTGGAGCATCAAAAGATGGCCAGCCACCTGCGTGTCCCCTATGGGGACAAGCATCATCCAGCACAGCTGGGAAGGTGTGAGCCTGCAGGGGGGAAGGAAAGTCCTTCTGAGTCTTTCTAACCAGGTGAAAACTGACAAGATGCTCATCTGTCTGCCTTGTAATAGACATTCCCCTCCGTGGCTTTTCAGGTGATGTTGCTCCCATCTTGAAAGTCCCAGCCCATTTTTTGCAGCCAGACAGGATGACATTGCCTCAGTGCCCTGCACTGTGCTGTGCAGCGTTAAGGAAGGAGGGATCCTTCAGAAAAAAGTATTGTTTTCATTTACTGATAAATGCCACTCACATTCAGCAAAATTCGTATCTGTATTCAGGGAGATAATCACCAATCTTCGTGATTAATACCTTGCAATCACGGCACTAGCCTTTCCTAGCTGCCAAAGGAGCTGATGACAGCAAATTAGTTAACTATAGATCTAATTAAAATATTAATATCTTCTGTGTCAGTAGTGGATGCACTTGTGTTCTGTCTTCACCATTATTGCCCCTGAGCCATGTGCAGCCCCGTGCGTACTCCAGCTGCCACAAATGGCACCTCTGAGGTCTGCGGCTGAAGGGCTCTGCCAGGGATACACCATAAGTAGACTATGTTTTATGGCTTTTGGGAAAGGACATTTTCCCCACAGAGTTGGACTTTGCAGGTTGGGTGGTGAAATGAAAAGTGCATCTCTGGGATTTGGGCTGTAGAATGGGAAAAGTTTTAACAAATAAAAGTAGATTCTAGTTGTACCCGAAATAACACCTATAAGCACTTAAATGCAGCTGAAGAAAAGTAGCATAAATGCAAATACTCAGAGGAGGTACATACTCATGCAACAGGAGGATGCAATTCAACTAGCACCTTCTGCACTTGGAAATGGGAGAGATTGGGCAATCTGAACGTTTTCTTTTTTGGAGACCAAACTTGTTAAGCTTTGTCTCGGTGGTGTAACTTTTTCTCAGTTTTTTCTCTGTGTTGTCATTAAGGGAAAAGACTGGAATATAGGTAAGAATAAAACACACCCTTCTTACAATGTTCATTTTTACCTCTTTTTTTTCCCTATCCACTCTCCAAGGCTTCTGAAACAGGGTGGGTTTTTCCCCTTTCCATTTAAAATTTAAAAGTTTGAGAAGTTCTTTTCTGCAAATAATTAAGCATGTTCATGCATTCCTGGGTCTTCACCTCTTGTCACAGAAAAAACAAAATGGAAAATATAACCATATGGAGGAGGCAGTAATAACAGGATAAAATACTGTTGACCTCTTATCACTTTCACTTGAAATTAGCATATTTTTTTTTCTCATTTGATGCACTGTCATTACAGGGTATGTGTGTGTTTTAGTATTTGTATTAATAAACATGGTAATTTTACAACTGGGCTAATGGCAGTTTTAATGAGAAAGAATATTAATTGGACAGGCTGGGGGATCTTTGGGTGGTTGCGTTTTTTTCCTTAGAATCTCACTCACCCTGTCCTTGAAAATACACAGCATATGTGCCAAGGGTTGGGGGTTTGTTTAAATGTTGACAGTTAATGCACACAGCTTGTACTATTTTGTTTCATTTCACAGAGCCTTTTGCACAAACGTGGATTCATGCCACCCCAGCTATGGGATTTACAGATTGCTAAATCTTAAAAGGTTTGCATAAACAGGCATCTTGCTATTGATAAGACAGACAATATGACCATCTGTCTGTCTTCTGCAGCCAAATGAAAATGACATAAAGTATGGGTCTTGTCATTTAAAAACTAGTAATTTCCCAGCTCTTGTTAGCATTAATTTAAGCTCTCGTGCTGCAGCGGGCTGTTTGGCAGGCAGTTGCTCTCCCAGCATTGGCGCACCGAGCCCTGGCATGGCCATGTCCTGACTGGCCTGGGAGAAGGGCACTGGCACAGGGATTAGATCCCTTGTCTGTCTCCCCCAGGCAGCGCAGACCATGCCACCCTCTCCTCTCCTCCTCAGCCTCCCCAAGACAACCGTTGCTCATCAGCTTTCTCCCCACCAGCACTAGCAGCATCTCCAAAACGCTCCAGAAAAGTGATTGCTTGGAGCAAACCGGAGCACAGCGTGCGGTGGCAATTGGCTGGAGCGTGTTTTTTGACTAAAGGCTGAAGGTCAGGCTACATCTGTCCCTGTCCTTTTTCCTCCTGTTCCATAGACAACTTCTCTGCACATTAGCCATCTTGCTCCATGCACTCATTTTTGACAACACGTGCTAATTGCTCTGGCTGCCATTCAAGAGCAGATCAGTGTGGCCAGGAGGGCAACGCTGGTCTCTGGGAGGTGCAAGCCCCAGCCTGGTGTTTGGCTCGCTGAGCCAGCAGCCAGCCCATTTCACCCCAGAAACCTTTATGTTCAAAAGGCAAATAAAAGCAAACAAACAAAAAATCCCCCCACCAAACAGATTTATGGAGTTGTTTGTACTTAAGAGACGCTGAACAGACAGCAGTGTCAGATTTGACGTGGAGATACTCCGACAGAAAACAGGTTTTCTCTGGTGGAACACGAAATCACCAGCTCTCTAAACCAGTTTGCAAAATGAGCAGATTTATGCTGATGGTGTGATAACAATCTACAGTTTATACTGTATAGCAGTTTTTACAGTGCTGCCACCAGAACATCACAGCCAATAATGGTGTTTTCAGGATTTCTATATACCTCGCATGGCTAATAAAATGAAACTGAAAATTTACCACATACACAGCAATTCCAAGCTTGCCTCTGAATTGGTAAGGGCTTTTTTATTATCCATGTACTGCTGTGCACATGAAATACCAAGGACCTGTGTTCAGACTATCTGTCATCACACAAGGAACATGGAAAGACCATCATTCTCCTCCTCCTCCTCCTCCTATTTCTCCTCCTCCACCTCCTCCTCTCCCTCGTTATTAGCTGATCTACATATTTTGATGTGTACTCACAGTAGATACATTGTGCTGACAAGTTACACAAACAGTAACTGCACCATTGCATGAGGCATCAGGAGTCTTCAAATTCTAGTGATAATAGAGATTGCTACAGGTCTCCTCTCATTCAGACTCGTGTTATCAGCGCTAGGCCTGGCCAAGAATGTGCGGGTCCCATCTGAGTCCAACCCCTACACACACCAAGCACCTGCAGCCCCTGTGCATTTAAGAGAGAGTTACAGCTTCTTGGAGGCAAAACCCCACAAAATTATTGTTTTCTCCAGCTCCAAATGTTAAGAGCAATTGCTTTCCTGTACGTCCGGCAGCGCATCATGGCTTTGCTCATAGCTCCCATGGCAGTGATGGGAGTGAGCAGCAGACGTCTCCATAAAGCAGCAGGTGAGTGGTCTCTCATGATAGCAGGGTACGAGGCCGCAGCTTGTTTTGACACTGTGTGGCACCAGGCACTCCCCTCCAGACACCCGATTTATATCTTTAAAAACAGCCTGGAACAGTTTGCTAACTTATCTTTTATCTCACAAAGAAAACATAACACACTATTTTACTTGCTGTACCCCACGGGTGGCCACTTAGTGGTTTATTCATGGGCTAGCTCCTTTGGTTGCATTACTTACAAAGGAAAAGTGTTTATCCCTGACACCATGCCCTGCGGGCACTGGGCACTGCCTCCCATCACAGAGGGGCAGGCACTGCCCTCCCTCCCACCAGTCCAGGGATGGATGGAGGGTTTCTACAACACCTTCACCCAGGCCAGGAAGTGTCTGGGTTTTGACTGACCAGCCCCAGGACAGTGAGGCTAGCACCATGGTCCCCGGATGTCCCATGCTCTTTGGGATGCTCATCAAGCACAGTGTGGCTGACAGCCCTTCAAAGGCACATTTTCAGCTTCAGTGTTGATGTTTTTCTTGTTAAGTCCAAAGTAAAACTTATTTTCCTGTTCTTAAATGGTGATGTAACTTCTTGCTATCAGATTCCCGTCTCCCAGTATCTTCTAGTACAAAATTCCTTTGTGCTGAAAATCCAGAGTGTAGCAGCTTTATAAAGCTGTAACCAGTGTGCAGGTGATTACATCTTTGGATAAACAAGAGTAAGTGGAGCACATGGATTTCTACACATATAGCAAAATAAATAAATGAATAAATACAGAAGCTTTGAATATGAAAAGAAAAATGTTAAAAATGCAGTGAGGTTCCCAAATGACCTCATGGAATCATAGAATCATAGAATCATAGAATAGTTTGGGTCAGAAGGGACCTTTAAAGGTCATCTAGTCCCACCCCCCTGCCGTGGGCAGGGACATCAAGCTAAGGTGCTGTCATTGCTTTGGGGTGCAGAGAACAGATTCAGGCAGAGCATACACCACTCCTCTAAAGCAGGCACCTTTGCCATGGTCCTAACACTGTGCTACCACCTTCCTTCATGTTTCAGCCCAAAAATTAGAAGACATAGTCTAGAAAAGGGATCTCTTGGTTTAACGTCTTCATCAGTCTGAAGCTTCACCCACATCTTCCATTTCTGTGCACAGTGCCCGAGGTCACCTGCCACGCTAAGGGCTGGGGCGGGAACAGAGGAAATCACAAACTCTTCTCTTCTTGTTGAGGCCTGGAAACAAAATTGGTGTGGCTAGAAAGAGAAGAAGCGAAAGGGAGAGCGGCTCTCAGATGGCGGTTAGGTCATTTGTCGGGGAAGGAGAGAAGGGATGCAGGTGCCTCCGGGTCCCGGGCAGCAGTGGCTTTCCCCAGCTTCAAAGCCTCACGCTCTGCTAGTGTGAGTTGTACATAGAGGAATAATGCAGAGGACTTGGAAGACATCCAATCATACCCTGATACCTACCTCTCCACACCAAGGGTGTATGAAGATTTCAATGTTCGAAGGCACCTGCTGTCTTGCATGTCTTTGTTTCTTTACACGTACTTACTTTTTCACTCTGAAATTTGTGTCTTTATGGCATCCCACTTTGTGTTTCTCCCCCACTGGTTTCAGTCAGGTTTTAGAAGAGGCTGTGTGCTACGATGTGTTTCCCTTAACTGATTTTTAAAAGTAATATATGACTTTAATTGCCTAACTCTTTCCAAATAGCATAAGACTAAAGGCAATTGTGAATGCAATCAGCTGGAATAATTTAGTTTACTTCAGCCTTTTTTTAATCTTCCAGTTTTAACCTGTTCTCTTCCCTCTTGAAAAAGCAAATGGTAAATTACATTAACAAAAAACTGTACGGCACCACAAAGGTGAGATAAGCACTGTCTGCATCCCAGCCACTCTCCTAACAGCTGGGTCCTGTTAACTGCACTAGGTCTGATTTTTTCAAAATTAAGGGTTTATGCAAACTTTTCAGACTGTATGCTGTGAGCTGGGAGAGTAAAGGGAGGATGGAAAAAGTTTGAAACCTTGAAAAGTATTTCCAGATACCACATGCAATGTCTTAAATGGCAGTTTGTGTCCTCAGCGGGACAGCTGCTTGTTTCGCAGCTCCCGCAGCGCATATTCCTGCTCGGGAAAGGGGTGGTCTGTTGGCCCAGTTCCTTGTTCAAAGCCAAAAGGGCTGTAGCAGGTCCATTTTTCACCCTGAAAAAGAGTCATCTGTCAAAAGCCCCTCCAGAGCCTGCAAACTGGCCCCAAAAATAGCAAAACAGGATCCGGTGCTTTGTAGGGCAAGCAGGCGACCAAAGTCCCAGTGAAAACAGGCAAAATGGAGACAGAGGAGGGGACCCTGACACCTGGGGCAGGTAGGGACATGCTGTGTCATCCACACCACAATGACAAGAAAAGACAAAAGTGTTAAATGTTGGTGTTATTTTCTACCCCATAAACTAATGAAGTTACCTAAATAAGCGTGGGGGGGGAAAGACACACATTTTTTTCTTCTTGAATGGATTTTCTCTCAGGGAAATTCTCCAGGGCTGCACTGATCGAAACTGGGAGTGTTGTGGCAGCATTAGGGAAAACCCCCAAAACTCTACAAGTGCCAGCAAAGGCAGAATTTGTCTACTTTTCCAGGACTTCTGCTCCAGCGAGCCCCCAGGGGGTGCAAAGTTGTGGGGCATCACTTAGTTACGCTGCGCAGGGATGAGCATGATGGAAGCCATGATGGTTCAAACCCACCTCCCATGCAAGGAAGTCTTGAATGCAGCAGCATGGGAGATGCCTGTCATCAGGTAATCTATCAGGTTTTATGTTACAAGGTCAATCTTTCTTTTTCATCTCAGAAGGTTTTTGCTGACTTTTTGCCGTGAATTAAAGCAAGGTGTAATGATTTAATCAAACAGTAAATGGTATGAAGTCTTCTGAATTCATCCAAAGCGAACCAGACCTATTTCACTTCAACCTAAACCAGGCTTTCTTATTTGGCTACAGAGCTGAAAAAACTACTGTTTGCTCAAAACTATTTTAAATCTATTTCTGTTTTTCACCTCTGTTGAAGACTGCCTCCGTAACAACCTATGTGTCTCCTAGGCAACCCAACCATCCTAAAGGAAATATGGAGACAGAAACTTACTTCTCCAAGACACATTTACACTAGTTCACAAATAAGCGACTTCTTTCAGGTAGCAATCCCACACTCAGCATTTGGCATGTTTTCCCAGCCAGAGCCTCCCCAGGCAACCCAGCCACGGAGAATCTGCAGGCAACCTCCTGACTGTGCAAACAGACCTGCAGCTCATGTCTGGAAGGCTTGGAAGATGCACGAGCACTTTACCAGCAGAAGCACCAGAAATCTTCACAGCAACAGAAAGTCTTTTGGATACATAAAAAAGACATGAGAAGAAAAGGCAACTGTCAAAAAGAAGTTGGGTTTCTTTTTAGCAGGTTCAAACGGGACTTTCTCAGAAATCTGCATTGTAATCCAATAGAGGATCCCTTCAAAGCTTGGCTTTCTCTTGAGCTACGTTATCAAAGCAAACTCACAATTTCAGATCATCAGAAGGCAAGAAAGAAACTTCAAGTGAAATGTCCAGAAAATTAGATTACTCAGAGTTGATAAGAATCAAGTGAGACAATTCTGCAGTGTGAATATGACTGAAAATTGTAAGATAACTGATAAAGTATTCCAATGACAATATCTGATTAAAATGAATAAGTTATTATTTTCACAATAATTTGTTTAGCAGTGTCACACTATGCTCTGACTGAGAAAAGACAAAAGCATCTTGTGATCTAATTACTTTTAAAAATCCCATTAACATAACAATTTGAGCCAACTGTTTTTGAGGTGTCCCTGTTAAGAACATTCATCCCTATGACAACAGAACTTCTTTTAAATGCTTCCATTATTTTGGGGCAGAACACTTTTGAAGGAGATGTCCTAGTATGATATGCAAAAATTTCAAGAATCATTTAGGAGAAAAATAAAGTTCAGAAAATCCTCTAAAAATAGCCCTGAGCCTGGAACACAAATGTGAAAAATTCCTTCAAGCCTCAGTTACAAAATATGATAGCATGAGGTCCCAAAAAATCTAGTTTTAGCAAAATGTCAGGTGGAAATGCAGCTTTGGGCACTGCCCAATAGTAAATAATGTGACTTCCCTATTTCTTAAGTACATGCAAATTAAAGATGCCTAAGATTTTCTATTCTTATCATTTTTTCACTGAACACTTCCAAGGACAGATATTCCATTGGAAATCTAAAATATGTTGATTTAATACTTTATTTTGAGGATTTCTGAAGTAAAAGTTCATTTTTCAGTTAAAGATTAACCATGACAACTCTTTTTCCAGAAAGACAGAAGAAAAGGCCAAAGAAACAAAATGTAATTTCCAGCCCTTCAAGTACAAATCCTAAAGCTCGTCAGCTTCTTAAAGTGGTACCATAAAATAGAATTTACTATGGAATAAAATAAAGCTAAACTAGACAAAAACCACTTGCATGCTGAACAAGACTCAACACAGAATTTAAAAGGCAGCTAGTCTGGGTTAAGAGATAATTTGAACTAATTTTTCTATGCATTTCTGTACGGACCAAACTTTAAGAACACCCTCCCCTGGGGCACAGGCCACACGGCAGAGTGCCAGCTGAACGAAGGCTGTGTCCACCAGCAGCTGTGCAATGGGAAGGTTTGCCAATGACAGCAGCAAGGGCGGGAGGGATTGAGCTTCGATATTCGTGTCCTAATTCCAGCTGAGAAGTGGCTGATGTCTCTCATGCTGCTGTGACCAACCTTCCCTTAACTCGTACATTTAGAGGTGAGAGCAGCAAACGCCAACGTTTTAATTTTATTCCTAAAGCAGTCACTTTCATAATACTGAAGATGATCATAATGTATATTCTTCATGTGAAACGTCTTTCTTCTCCTCATGACCTTTTCCACAAATCAACTCTCATTAATTACCCTGAGTTATGATGTGATACGATCATTATTTGCTGTGCTTAGGCTCGTGCAGCATATTTATTGTCCGGTCTGTTTTACCAACTAATAGCAAAGGACAGTTCAACTGTTTGCAGCTGACTATTGTGTGGCATTGTTACATGCATGAAAGAGGGTATGAGAGATGAAAGACAGAGAGATGTCAAGCAGTATGTGATCCTTGGTTTTGCATTCAGATTGGGAGATTGGATCCATATTAATTAGAAAAAAATGTTTTATTTGTTCTTCAAAGTACAGAAAGACTTGTGAAGAAAAAACATAAAATGAACCTTGAAAATGCCCATAAAATGACTAGGGAAATACCAGAACATATTAGAGGAAATTCACCAAGAAAATAAAACAATCTTTATGTGCATGTTAAGATGTGCCACTTCCATTACGTGGGCTTAGGAGTGATTTTGGAGCTCTGTTTGGAAACAGAAATTTAAAAACCATCAGAGACTGAACGCTGAGGGTACGATCTCAAAGTGGCAGAGGCAGAGCCTGCTGCCAGGTCAGTGGAGGTTGCAGCTGGGTACCGTCTGCAGCAAAAGCCTCTGCAGCTCTGGAGGTAGAAGCACTCTGTTTTGCTGAAATGTTTTACATTTTACAGCTTTAATTGCTGTTTGACCAGATGACTAGATACTGTACATAATTGCCATTTGACTCCTCTCTCGCGTCTCCTGTATTTTGACCTGTTTGACTTAGAAAGAGATGAGTCTTTTCCTCCTCTTGCGTAGGCCTATGACTTTTATGGCGTCTGACCGCTTCTGTTTTCTGAATAATTCACAAAGAATGCCCGGAAATGTCAAAATCAAGTGCAGGAAAGTATGTTGTTACTTATAAGAGGCTCTTGTAGGCAAACATCTAATTACCCAGGATGAATCTGAAATAATGCAGAAAACTTAGTTTCCCAGGTTCTTATGGAAGCTCACATCCTCCAAGCACACAATTGCGGGCTTTAGTTCTGGATGAAAACCCAAAGGGAGAAGGGAGCATGGTCTGGTATGAGCTGCTCTGGCCATGGGACTGGAGCAGGAGTTCAGAGGGTTTCACACACGCCTGGTCCGAAGGGAACACCAAAGCTTCACCTGTGGGGCGAGAGGCAGCCAGCTCCAGGGGATGAGGGAGGAAAGGACAGGTGGACAGGGGACAGGGGACAGCCACACCAGCGCCCTGACCCCACACCTCCTCTCCGTACATTGCACAGCCTGAACAAGCATCCAGACAGCAGCAGCATCTGCATTCCTCCCTCGCCGTGTTCACTCAATGAGCGTCTCTAAAATCCTAATGATTTCACTGTGTTTTTGGGAGATGAACCCAAGTGAATCCCTGTTGCAAGTTTAAGGACCAGTACTATGTATTCACTTTTGCCAGATTAGGTTGATTTACAGTGTGCTTTAATGAAGTGTGTTGCTATGGTGAGGTTAGTTTCAAGGGCGTCTGTTAAAAAAAAAAAAAGCAGCAGAAGAGTAAATTATCCAAATCAGATCAATGAGAAACAAATTTCTAGTGTTGCACCATTTTTTTGCCAGTTTTGGCTTAGCTGAATTAAGAGCAGCCCAAGCTAGGAGAGCAGAGAGGAAGCCCTTCATGGATTACAGTGGAGGAAACACAATGCTCATGCATTGGGGGGTCAGTAAGGGAGCAACATTCAACAGTGACAAAATGTGCTATTAGGAAATATTAAGCCATAAGGACCCTCCCTCGTTACCTTGGCATTTCTGAGGCACCTCCGGCCACCCTGGAGCTGCTGCCAGCAGCCACCCGGCACCGCAGTCTGCCCAGTGGGGCTCGGGTCCACCCTGCTGTGGCAGCGACCACCCCGGAGGGCACGGCTGCCCCCCGGGCTGGCGGGCGGGCAGCGGCTGCAGGGAGCACATGGTGATGCTGCAGATTAAGCCATTTCCTTTATCTTCCTCTCCAAGGCTCCTTAATTAACTTTTCTATTGTGTACCTTGATTAGATTACTTTTCTGCCTCTAGGCTTCTCCCACTTTATAACCTCCTTAAAATGTTGTTGCACAGCTTTCTAAGTCATATAGCATGCTAAAAATTAGTTTTAACAGTTTCTTTCAAGATTTATAACATCTATCTTGCTATACACCACATAACCAGAAGAAAAACAAGACCCATTTGTGGTCAGGTCTTGCTGCGAACAGATGCCCTTCCTCATCCCTGCATGGACGGGAACGTGCGGTCCCCGAAAGGCGGGCTCAGCAGCCCCGTTCACAGGAGCTAGGATGGGGTCTGTAATAGGATCAATCCCACCTCACTGTCCCCCTTCCTCTGAATGCCGTAGCCTTTGCTTTTACCTCCACTCCACAGAAGGTCTGCTGCTTCAGGTGCATTTATGTGTTGGCAGCCAGAAAATGTTATAACAAGGAAATGATTGATAGCTGCAGTAAAACAGAGCATCAGCTTCATGACGTATGGAGCCGTAGCACAGCCGTCAGCTTGTGTATGACTGATTCCTCACAGTGGGGATGGAGGTCTCCTTGTCCCAAATCCAAATCATCCCTTCCTGCTCTTTCTCTCAGAGCTGTTGCTAAGCTTTCTCAAGCCAGTAGAAAGTATTCCTGTTGCTACAGGTTTTGGACAAAAAAAGTGTTCTCAACTACTATATGTTCTGGAGGAGGAGGAGGAGGGGCAGGAAGGCTCTTGTCCCCTGTGCCAGCCAATGGCGCACCGTTCCTGGCTGAGGAATCCACTCCAAAGGACCTGGGGAAGAGGTATCTCGAAGCTGATGGGTGAAGCTTAATATCATGACACAAAGAAAGCAAAGAAGAGAAATAAAGAGCACAAAGCAGTCAGGCGGCTCCCCTGCCATGGCCCAAATTAATTTGATTTTTTTTTTTTTTTTAAAATCTTAACAGGATTGCTTTGTTTTCGTTTCAGTTATTTACAAGTTCCTAGAAGGCACTCTCAAGCCTGAAAGTGATCGATGTCTATTTGTTGGGTCTGGGGAGCAGAAAGAGCAACCTTCCGAGCTCAAGAGCTGACACGAAGGCTCTCACTGTTCATAGCTCTGGCCCAAAACACTGGCCAGTCCTTGTTCTTCATTGCTTCCCGCCTGCTGCCTGCTTGCCCCCTGTTTGGCACAATAACTTCAGTATAAATCGTTCCAAATGTGGTCAGGTCCCAAACGCTCTTCTGTGGTTTGAGCCTAGGAATTGAATCTAAGGGTTTTAGAGAACAATGACACTTTAAAGACTAGGGAAAATGTGGGTGTAACAAATAAACAGTTGAAATCAGAAACAGCCATTTAAGCAACAAAACTTTTTGCAATGTGATTGGCTTGTTTATTTTGTGATTCTTTGGGGGAAACTCCAGCCTCTCTTCCCAGAGCCACTGGGGACACAACATCTGTTGTGACTTTGATGAGGCAGATAGCAGCAATGTGGTGCTGTTGTTAAGCCAGTCCTATTCGCCTTCTGATGTGTATCTGCTTTTTTAGCAGGTATTTATGAGACTGATTCAGTGTTCAAACTTCCAGCAGAACTTCGCCACATGATCAAACTAATTATAAAGGTCAAGGCATTTGCAACATAAAAGAGCAAATATAAAGGTCCTTTTCTTCCTGTCACTGCTGTCAGGTAGAGGTCACAGTTCTGCCAAACAGATGCTGAGATTTCAATGAAAGTGATGCAGCATTGGTACGGCTGGGCTGAGGCATCTTCCCAGTGCACTTGGAAAAAAAAAAAAAAGAAAGAAAAAGAAAGTCCCCAATCCCCTTAATAGTTTCCTTGATGTGTTGCAGACTTCACTTACCACTCACACCATTAACAGCCTGGTTTAACCTATGCAGGGAGCAGCACTCAGTCATCGCTTTGGGGTATTTCTGTTATTAACGCTTACTCCTTTTGCTGTCATTGAGACTTCAGTAATAGTCATATCCTTGACCAACTAATTTGGAAAGGTCAAGCCCAAACTCAGAAACACTCATTAAGGTTTTATTGGCTATACACTCAGAGCAAAGACCAGGCCAAAGCGGAAGAATTTCTCTTGAATGTGGGCACTTGTATGCTTCAGTTCAACCAGCCTCTCTCCTAGAGGCATTTGTTCTCTCCCAGCAATGTATGCAATTTCATCAGGTAAAATTGAAAATCCCACTGATGCATTTGCTACCTTGACAATATAATTTCCCACTGTTTGACTATAAATTCCATTTAATTCATTCTGGGCTCAGGATGGCACGTAGCACACCATAACAGGGGCTGTTTCCAAGTGTGCCTTTAATACTTTTTTCCCTTGCCCCGCTGAAGATCTCAGACAGTTTTTACATATTCCCTTACCTGCTTTCTTGCCTAGTGGAACCATTAAAACAGGGGGGATCTGTCCCTGTCTAACCTGAGCCTGCCCAGGTCCTCCAAGTGTAATTAGGACACTGCTCTGGTTCTTCAGCCTTTTGCCCACCCGGTTTTGTTCAG
>NW_008824411.1:1917121-1928309 GCF_000699105.1 Pygoscelis adeliae | reverse complement strand
CAGCAGGTGGAAGTTTTCACAAGGCATGCCTGGCTTCTGGAGCGGCAAGAGCTGCACGGTGACTCAGAGCTGCGTTTCCTGATGCCTCCCAAGGGTATCTGGTTCCTCACGGTTCACATGGCTGCGCAAAGCTGCCTAAGGACAGTGATTTTCACATACAACACAGTGTGTCTTAATTATTAAAAATTCAAGTGACGAATACTTCAAAGTTTATTTTAAGAAATATTAGGAATTGGTGGAGATAAATAGATATCAAAATTGGGGAGCTCCTATGAGAAATAACGGAGGCTCTGAGGAGAAATTAAATACATTATTTGAAATATATTATCCACTCTTAAACAATGCATAATTTAGTCAGTTGGAGCTTGTATGCCATGCTACAAAGATTGCTATCACGGGCTCAGTTTTTCCTTTGGCTCTCCCTCCGCCCCGCGTGGCCACCCCCTCCTCTTGGCAGCACAGCTCTGCCACACTCGGGCACCTTCCCAACATCCCTGGGATGCTCTTGCTCTTCCCTGCCACGATTCCCCTTGCTCCCCACTCCAGCTGCCAGCGCCTCCCCCCAGCAGAGCATCCCATCCCTGCCGTGGGCACTCTTCCCCGGGCATCCCTCCCCAGTGCCGCACGCCTCTCCTCACCCCGGCTGCCCCCTCTCAGCTAAAAGCCCCTGGGCTGAGAGGTGTGGGTCTCTGGACAGGTCCCAGGCAGTAGCTGGGACTGGGAAGGGACAAATTCCCATGGCAAAAACTTTCTGGGAGAAGAACAGGTTTCCTCCCAATAACAGAGACATCAGACAGAGAGCAAGCACATCGGACCCCTCTAACTTCTGTTCTTATTTATCATCTCTGTCATTTTACACAGCTGTACATACCTGCTTTGGTGTTTTCCTTTACGACTAGTGTCCAACACGAATCGACACCTTGTTGTCCTGAAGATGCAAAATAGCAAGGCTGCTTGCTAGCTAGGCATGTGAAATGGAGTGTGCCATAAACAATAAAGTGAACACACCAAAGGAACAACAATTAGAAAAATGGTAAAACCAAAAAAGCTAATATTTATTCAGAATGAGAAAATAAGAGCTACTGAATGAAGGTGTTCAAGTTCAAGAACACGGCTTGGAAGTGGGAGCTGCTTTAGAAAACCAGTGTCGGATATCAGACTACTGAAATGAAAATCTGGAAGCTACAGATTTAGGAAAACACATCTCAAATTCAGTGAGAGATCAGGGTTTCCATAAAGCACTATGATTCCTTCACTTAGGGATAATAATCTACACTGTTCTCAGAAAGCAAGATGTCAGTAGCATAAACCAAATAGGTAATAGACACTTCTCAGGCATCATGAGGATAATGGCTCCCAAGACAAAATGAGGCAGGTTATTTTTCATCATGAAATACTCTTGAGAGTTAGGCAGTCACCTGGTCTTTAATCCAGACATTGCAGACCCAAAGGAATTTTGTTTGAGTGTGACAGAGAATGGGAAATGTTTCTGTCTCATGAAAATTCATTGGAAATTACATTAGTACTGCTGGGAAGGCAATAGCATCTAACAAGAGTGGATGCACTGCCTCATCCATATATATCCCATTTACTAAAGTCTCGGTCTATACTGTACTAATGGTCCTAACCAAAAGACCATGGTACATTGAGGAGCTAGTGACCCACACAGCAGTTACGTGCGGGCCAGAGTGGTGCTGAGCACACCCCATGGTTGC
Source organism: Pygoscelis adeliae (assembly GCF_000699105.1). Classification (NCBI taxonomy): domain Eukaryota; kingdom Metazoa; phylum Chordata; class Aves; order Sphenisciformes; family Spheniscidae; genus Pygoscelis; species Pygoscelis adeliae. The sequence goes on along the minus strand of NW_008824411.1, from coordinate 1,926,594 downwards.
GGGATGGACTCCTCTTGCTAATCCTGACGGAGGAGCCTGTGGCAGCTCCCATTGGCACCAGCGCTTACACCACCTGCCTGGCTGTGGCTTTATCTTACAGTGAAGCAGCATGTTCTCATGTGAACATCCTTTTGTTTGACAGTAGAGATGATGGATAGGGTTGTTTTCTCCAAGGAAAATGCTGTAAGAGCGCTACAGACTAAAATTCCGAGGCACTTCTCCATGGGTGGGATCTTGCAGCCTGCTGTGCCTGGGTAGGACGTCTGTCCAATGCTGCGACATTCGGGGTCCCAGCATCTGAAGGGACGTCAGATTACCATACTATCTGCTCTTCCCAGCTAGTGTTAGCTCCAATAAATAGTATCTTAATCCATACATGATGGAGTCTGAGTGCCTTTACCAACACCATCGTAACAAACACCTGCACCAGTGCATTACAGGGACTTGCAATTATTAGCATGGGGTGACAGTAGAAAGCCTTGGAAAGCAGGTAATCAATATCAATAAATTAGTATTTGAAAAATAGCTTGTACATGCTCAACTCATTTAATAGACCAATGATATTAATTTTTAAAATGCCCATAGTGTTTGATTTGTTATATTTTCAGGAGAACAGAAGGGAAGGTGGGAGTCTCTTCAGGAGCTCCAGAGCCTGGACAACACAGCCTTTCCTCACCTTCTCTGTCACGGTTCATGGCTGCGTGCTCTCTCAGCTCTGCCTTCCCTCCACGTTTACTTTGACCCACGTGCTTCCAGCTGGTCATCAGCCACACATGCACCAGGCACTTCTGTGCCTTGCGGCACAGAAGCTACAATCCATCACTCAGTACCCTCACAGCTCTCGCAGGAAAGAAAAGAAAAATCTTCCCGGTGTGCAGGTCTTGGTGAAAGTATAGTTGGGGTCAACATCCTTTCAAATCACTCACCATCTCCTTTTATCCCAGCCCTTTCTGAGCCCTGCTAGTCTAGCAGAGGTGAAAAGCTTCCTTTTCTTTCCAAGAAGGTGCCACAGACAAAACCTTCAGACATGCATTAAACTGCAATTCATCCCTATCATGATAGACTTTATTCTGAACTGAGATAAGGAATTAAAGTAACACTTCTTTTCTTTTTCTTTTTTTCCCCCCGCATTTCTTTACAAAAGACTTGTTTATACCAGGATTTGCTGATCATATATAGAAAAAAAAAAAATCTATTTTTAACCAATTAATTTAAAATTGTATTTACAACATTCTGCTTAATCACTAGCTTTGTGCCTACCTTAAAAGAAATCCAAACACCATGTGCATATTTAAAGCACAAGCCAGGCAGCTTTCCCATCATACAATGCTACTGGTGACCACTGGCGACCACTGGCGATCACCGGTGATCAGTAACGGCTCCTTCCCCAACCCCAGGGCTGGGAAAGCAGCAGGACTGGATGGTGTGAGCTTGGTGCCCAGGTTAGTGTCACTGCTGGTGTCCCCCCTTTCTCTGACCACGTGCTCCCACTGCTGCGTCACCCAGCGAAGAGTCACTTGCCCTTACTTGTCTCCCCATCGGGGCGATCAATGAGCCATACGGCAACAAAAAGACCCTTTAAAAAAGTAATTATCATTTCCTTTCAAGAGTATGAACAAGTGTAAGAATCAAGGACTTTTGCCAAAGCTGTGCGTACATCTCCCTACCTCACACTTTCCCTTAGGTAGGTTTATAGTAGCGCAGGCTTTTTGGCATCTGCTGACCGGGCGCCATATCCCCCCAGCACCACACACCCCATCCTGTGTCTCAGAGGCTGCTGGCTCTCGGTGTGACACCCTGCAGGCAGGCCGTTTGCCTGACCACGGGACCCCAGCCAACTGAGATAGTGCTTTGAAGGTCTAATCTTAATCTTAATTTGTTTTTCTTATCTTTTTTAAGGAAAAATAATATTTTACTATATGAGAATGTATACTTTATTTAAATCGGTACATATATATTTTTTGTATAAAAGAAGACAAAAATTGAGGGGCTGTACTGCAGATGTCAAGTAAAAACCATCGCTAAGTTAATGGCTGTCCAAACGTGCAGTGATTGATAGTGATAAGTACCAGCATCATCTGATTTCTTGATAAACGAGGCCAATCTCCAAGCAGTGAAGTTTCCAAAAGCAGCGAGTTTGGCCAGCTGCGCAGCCAGCTGGAGACAGCCCCAGCAGAGCATCCAAGGGCTGCACCAGCACGGGAGGGAGGGCACTGTCCCCGCCCAAACCTTCGTCACAGCGTATTAATTCCAGTGATGATTAATACATATTGGCAAGAGGTTCGAGGGAATTCTCATTGCTGATGCCCAGGCTGTATTTATTCTGTTGATAAAGATGATTCTTCATCCCCGAAGACTATCCATTTGACATCTGCTATGTCTACAAGGAACTTCTTCCTTCACTGCTGCAATAAAGAGCAGCTTTATAATTGACTTCAGTAGAAGTCATATCACCCTACATCCGTACACACGAATAAAAGAGCGAAAAGAGAAGCAATGACCTCAATCTATTCTCCAAACTTTCATCATTACTCTCTATAGCTTGAGTCCTCTTCTTTCAAAGCTTGCCCTGAGTTTAAAATTCACAGCATGTGTACAGAAAAAAAACCACAAAACCTTAAATGGCACAAATCAACAAATACGGTGATGCATTATCAAATTAAAGATTAGAAATAGAAATGTTTCTTGTGAAGTATAATCCTCGCCTTGATCCATGCATTTAAAAAAATCAATAAAATAATGTGCAACAACCATGCAAGGCTTCTTTTAATGATTTGTTTCTTAATAAATACCATATTCATTACAAACCTCCATCAAAATATATTATCTACACTTGCCCATGCTATTTTTCCTTGATTAGAAAGCTTCACCTTGCTAAAGCATGAAAAATGGATAAGAATGGAACGGAATACAAAGGGGCCACTTATTTTTTGTCAGCTGGCAGGGTTTGCCCTTTTAAAGCAGATATCAAAATTTTAAATGTGATCTTATAATAGCAGCAGATTTCTTCTGGAGCCATCTGTGACAGATGCTGGGGAACTGCAGAATATTTGGACACTATTGTATTAATATTAGAAATGTTGCATCTGTCTTTCTGGGCTGAGCAACGATTGCACTGCTGGCTCAAGGAAGACAATGAGGAACACATTTGCAGGAACTAAAGCCAAGAGGGGATAATTAATGCCTTTCTCCAGACCTTTAAAGGTGCAGGCAACATATCATTTGAAATTACAAATTACGCACATATGCTTCTACCCTTGGAGAAAACAACAGCAGCAACAAAGCAGCTGTGATTTCAAAGGTGGGCTGGAAGTGTTGAGGTTGTTGTCGGGGGATCACTGAGGACTGCCAGCCATGGGGATCCTGTTAAATCTCATCCTCAGGGGTCCTGTTAACTTAAAGGAAGAGCTTGCAGGACCTACTGCCTTGTGGCCACTCTGCACATTCCTCAGCTCCCATGCCCCATGCCTAGACATTGTGCCCGCTGCCACTGCACCCACACGTCACAGTATGCAAACCCATCCTTGAACCGGCAGCTGGATTGGGAGTGTGTGGGCATACTGGAGCGCTCATGAAGTCAAGACTGCACAGGGCCACCACCCTAGCTGTGCCCTAACGTGCTTCACCAAGTTTGGTGTCCCCAGGGGACCTCCCCTCCTGGTACCTCTCCCGACACATATTCAGGATCCCTGAACATCTCACCATGTTTCAGGTGCTGTGCAGTAAGCTGAGATAGACATGTCCATATCCAGCAGAAATTCTTGTAGGATTGCAATATTTGCTATACAATCTTCAGTATCTGCTTCAACTTTCAGTCTTGAAGCTTAATTGCAGAGCAAAGCATCCAAGATTTAAACATGGCTCCCAACGGATGTCCTGGTCATGTCTGTAAGGGAAACAGCTCCCTGTATTTATCCTGCACAGCCCCTCATGCCAGGGCTGGTGCATGCTTTCCTTGTAAAGCTGAATTTCTCAGTAACAGCAGAAAGTTGTCCCCAAGGGCTGGACACTGCAGGCATCACATGCAGCCCCCATCCTATGTGAGCACCGGTGTGATGGTCCTGTCCTCCCATGCCCCAGCAAGGAGGGTGACGGTGCTGTCTCCCTGTGCCTCAGCGAGGAGGGCGGCTGTCCTGGCTGGCTGCTTCCTCCCCGCTGCAGTGTGGCTCTGATCCAGCACCCTTGTACAGGGTGATGATAAATCGACAGGTCTGTGTTTTCACACTGTGGATGAGGTGTTTCTGCTGGTTTCTGCACAGCTCCAGGAGCACCTATAGCATTTCTCAATTAGCATGGTACCTGGGAAAAATATGTGTGTACATGGCTTTTGTTTGTATTGTTTTATTTGACTTTAGGTAGCACTCTATCCATTACTTGAAATAACAAACTCTTCCTGTTTGCTTACCTGAAAACCATCTGACTACATCTTTCTGTCCTTGATCCATGAGCACAAACACTAGGAGACCTAATTTCTTCAAGATATTTACCAAAAGATTTAATAATGATTGGATTGGATTTATTGAAGGGAGGCAATAAGCATTTTTCATCTTAAACTGTACCAGAGACCCTTCTCCCCAGCTGCCTAAACCAATTGATCTGATAATAAATTCCACAAAATGAGCAAACGGCCAGTATCAACTATGTAAAAAAACCCAAATGCCCTCCTGAAATATTATCATCTAATTAAAATTAAACATTGTTGCTACCCACATAAGTCTTCTGCTTTCATAATTAGGGTCTTTCAGACACGTTCATCTCCTGCCTGCTTGGAGGACTGCTCAATTTTTTTCTAGAGAAAGAAAACACCCAAGTTTACTATTTGATATCAAGTCACTGCATGACAGCAGAGCCCAGATCAAGGCACTGGACGTTGCTGCTTTGACCTGCACATCTTGACCACAGCAGGGATGGGGCCTGTTTTCTTGCTGGGGTACAAGCTTAGCTGAAATTTCTTAAGAAGCAACAAACAGCTATTTCCTCTGATACCTCATCCCACGGAGATGAATTTAAATGAATAAATAAGCAGAATATGCATATTTCAATGAAAGCACAACTTTGGAACATAAGCAAGGAACTATGTGCAAATTCAGTGGAAAATGCAAAATTTAACCTTCAGCTTGCTTTTCACTTTGAGCAGATTACCCCTTTCATCGGCAGATTACTGCTCCTGTATCAGAGACTGCTACAAAAAGTACGACTGACAATGTGCTGGGACAGTGTTATCTGTGCTACAAGGTGAGCAGCTCCATCGTGCACGCCAAGCAGCGCCAGCCTGCACAGCCTGGGTGGCCAGGTGAGGATGCTTTGATCCAGACAGGTCTCCCTTAGATCCCCAAATGCAAAGCCTTCTAGCACCGCCTCTGAGACAGAAAATAACATGCTCAGATCTGTGAGGATGCACTCTCAATACATATCTGGCTTAAACCTTCTCTAAAGCATTTTTTGAAAAATCTGAAGAAGTCTCCAAAAAAGAAAATGCAAATAAATGAACCTTTTTTTTTAAAGGGCAGTGAAGGGGATTAGTGTGAGTCACACCCCCTCTGCTCACATTTGTATTCAGCGTTCTGACACCACTTGACTCTGAAATCATTCCAGTAAAGCGGAAAATTAATATTCTAATATGTCTGCTTCTCCAGCAACTAGAAATAAGTAAAGTGGAAGTAGTAGAGAAGAAAATGTTTTAGTATTAACTATGTATATGAATATTTATTGTAACTTGCCATCAGACATCTGCCTATCAGGGTGCCTGTTCACTTGTATGTACTGCGAAACACTGTGGGAGCCACAGCAGCAATTATTTTCATATTTTATAGAAAAGAAGTGAACAATTAATTTCTGATAGTCTTTTGATTAGCTTTTACCACCATTTTTTGCTTGGATATCCAGCATACCTTGCAAAATGCACTGCGGGAGGGAGTTCCCCCAGACACCATTGCTTCCCCCAAGAGCGTGTGTGGCTGTGGGCACAGGCGGGCAGGACACCAGCGGCAGGGGCTGGGGCTGGGGGCGGGACCCCCCCCAGAACCACAGCCCAGACAAAGCAGGGGGTTTTGCAGACCATGTGTGCGCAGAGCCAGGCCCCCATAGGACCAGACCCCCATACCCCCGGCCAAGGCACTGCCATGGGGATGGGTGTGGAGACAGGGACAGCCACAGGAACAAGGATGGTCATGGGGACAGCCACGGGGATAGGGACAGCCACAAGGACAGCCATGGAGATGTGGACAGCCACAGGGACAGCCATGGTGAGGGAAATGGGGACAGCCATGGGGACATTTAGGGTGATGGCCGTGGAGATGGAGACAGCCATGAGGACAGCCACAGGGACAGGGATGGCCACAAGGATGGTCATGGGGAAAGCCACAGAGATGGGAAAGGAGATGAGGACAGGAATGGGGATGGCCACAGAGATGGCCACGGGAAGAGGGACAACCATGGGAAAAGCCACGGGGATGGCAAAGGAGATGGGGGTGGCCATAAGGATGGACACGGTTATGGGGACAGCCATGAGGATGGCCACAGTGATGCCACAGGCATCACATCCAGGCTCCCAGCTGCCAACCGCCACCATGTTTCCTTGGGCTGCACTTAACTTCTGCTATTTGTAGATATAAATGTCTCCAAGTGCCAGTGCCAAAGACATGAACAGAGCAGCAAGACCCACCCGCACCACGTCTGTGTTTGCTCAAACAGGAAACACTGGCAGAGGTCTTCAAGCTGCAGTTTGTTACTTGGAAACCTACAGCTACTTGAAAAATTCATGGTCTCACTTTTCTGTAGGAAAAGCAGATGTTTATAAATTGGTAAGAATACATGATTAGATTTTCATTTATATTTATAAATATTTACGTTTGTTTAGAGCAGACCCTTTTCTGTAACTTTGCTTGCTACTCTTTCAGTAAACCTGAAAGCCTGTATTATAGTGCCAGTTTGTGTCTTTAAAATTAAGTTTAATATTCATTTAATGATTTATGGTGAACATGCCATGGGTATAAACAATTTCTTGTTAATTTTCTTTACAGAGTATTGATTCTGCCTACCTGGAGTCCAGGTAAAATCTCAGATGTATTTCAGCACTGGTCTGGTTGGCCACGGTTTCATTCAGCCCCTTTTCCACTGGGGTGGTGCTGGGGATGTTTCCTGGTGTGGCCAGGGATCGGGGCCAGCTCTTACCTGGGGGGCACTGAGATAAGCTTCTCCTCCACGGGGAGCCTGTCCATATAATTTTGCAGTCTGTTGTGTTGTAAGAGAGGGAAGAAAGGGAAAAGTGGAAGAAATACTGGGTATGGTTCATAAAATGTCTGTGGTGGTGGTGGTCAGACTGGGCTCCAGCAGGTGCCAGAACTGGCATCGTTTGCTGGGTGTTGAAGCACCGGCTGCTGTGCGCTGACATGCTTTCAGGTCCCTCTCTGCACCTTTTGGAAGGCAATAATAGTATGGGAAGAGTCTTTAGCAGATGGTGGGAGTGCCGACAGCCACCGGTGCCCGGTGCCTGGCCTGTGGGCTTGGACGCCTGTGCAGCACCAGGGAGGGTGCTATGTGGGAGCAGGGGTCTACAGAGTACCGCTGGGTCTGCTCCTGTGAAATTCAGTCTGCAGCTCATCAGCTAAAAGTTAACTCAGCAAGGCATCAGCATAGTTCACCTATGTCCATGTTTTTGTGTGTTTAGAGAGAGAAATTTTTAAGTAAAGAAAATCAGGGATTCAGGCAGGAGGTCTGCCATCCAAAGCACACAGGATGAATTGTGGTGGAAGAGTCGGAGCCCCAGGTAACACCACAGCACTGCAGCCTCCTTCAGACACCACTGGGTGCTGGTGTTAGGTATCTGTTATTCATATTAAAATCACTGAGGTGTAAAATTGTAGGTGTAGTGTCAAGCACAATGTATTATTTCTCTGTTCAGAGAAGACAAAATCCGCTGGGCGTACCGAGGTGTCAATGTGCTTTTCTTCTTTTTGCTGGAGCGGGCACTAGGCCAGCAGCTATCCAACCACCCTGCAGCAGCGGAGAGACGGAAAGGACCATCTCCCTCGGGGCCCAGGGACCTCCTGCAGGACAAACCTTGGTCACCCTCAGGGCCCTGCCTTTGAACGCACCTCAGCCTCAATTGCACACAGGTATTTTCATTACAGGACAAAGACAGAAATTCAGAAATTACAGAAGCAAAAGGAATTTTACCAAATCTAGAAAATGCTGGAATCTAACAAATTTTTGGTTGCAGGAACAGACTTACACCACTGGGTCAATAAGGCAAGAGAGGAAGTTTTCATAATTTTTTCTTTCCCCAGAGGTTTCAGAGAGCATGGAGACGTGCAGATGATGGAGAGCAGAGCAGCAGTGCCTCCATCAGGTCCTATCCCCACCTTAGTGGTGGCAGAGTCAGGCACCCAACCTCCGGCAGAGATGAACACCTCAAGTGCTGCTGGCAGCGAGTCTGCTTCACCTGCTGAGCGGACACGGACAGCCTGCTCACGTTCCTTACACTGGAACAAACAGATCACAGTCCTGCAACTCCCTCTAGGAAACACCTGCACTGCACGCAATGTCAAATCTCCTGCCTGGCAGCAGGAAATCCATACGCACTCCGAGAGAGAGCCATGACCCACTTAAGGCAGACTGGCAAACACATCACTCACCGTGAGCTGGCACCAGGCACTCTCTTGTTTTGAAGTAAGCTGGCTCTTTTATAAACTCAGGACATAAAATTTGCACTGTAAGGTACGTTACAATTAAAATACTATCTAAAAAATTATAATCTTACAACACCATTAAATAATTATGGCTTATTCACATTTTTTTCCATATTTTAATGTCTGCACTTTGTGATGACTGAATATACAGTAGGAGTGAATCACTCATTTCCAAGTATAAAACTTGCATATTGTAAGGCTGAATTATTCATATTTTTCCTGTTCGGCCCTACTTCTATTTACATTCTTGATACTGAAAAATATTCTTCAAAGATGAATTTTAGCAATTAAAATTTAAAGACAGAATTTGACAATGCACATTATTAAATCATCACAAACCAGGACAATAAAAATTAAAAATGTGCTTGGTGTCAGCCGGCGGTGATGTGAGTTGTTTTGAAGTGGGTCACAGTTTTCCAAAGTAGATTTAATACAAAGTTTGGATTTTTTTTCTTTTGCCTTTTTTTTAGTGTCTATTAGGGCTCTTGAGACCATGCATTCACTGCTGCTTGTTATGAGCCGCGCCCTGACACCTGCTCTGCACTGCCTGCACCCACCCTGCCCTCAGAGGCAGTCTCCGGGGCTGCTGCAAGCACAACATGTGCTTCCTACCTGGCACACTTCTTACTTACTAATTTGCCCCTTGTTTTTCCTGTCCATTCAGATATGTATCCATGCAATAAATCCAGGGGAAAGAATGAAATTATGTTAGCAAGCAGGATGTGACCGCTATCTGCTACATTGCCCTATATTTGTAAACAAAGAGAAAATGCCTGAAATAAT
>NW_008824411.1:1898531-1917088 GCF_000699105.1 Pygoscelis adeliae | reverse complement strand
TGCATAAACTATTTTAAAGGCATCCTGGAATACATAAAATGTTTAAAGTCAAAAACTGTCTTTAAAGGCAAAGACTTGAGGAAAGTGTAAGTGTTCTGCTATAGCTCTGATTCTAAGCAGAGCAACACAGGATGGTGAGCGAGCATGGCAGTTCAGCCACTCTTGTAACTGTGTTTTCAGGAACTCCAAGTCCCTGACATTGCTGGTACCACGCAGATTTCCCCACCAAATTTCTTCTGACCTTACTAAGTCTATGTTAACTTCAGCCATAGCTTCATTTTTAAAGTTGAAGGGCTAAAGATGCTGGGGTTTGATTTTGACAAAAAAGGCAAATTGACACCCAGATTCCAAAATTCATGTTTTGCCCAGAAAGCATGTTTACATGGGGCTGATGCAGAGCTGTGAAAATCAGTGTATGCATGTTCAACAGCAATTGAACCAGCTGGGTCAGCCCCGCTGAGGAGCTGGACGCTGCTCTGATGGATTTTAAGGCTAGAAGGGATCATTATGTTCATGTATTCAGACAGCCTGATTGACATAGCCATAATAGAACAGTGGGATTAAAAATAATGGGAAATGATTATATTGTGTAAATTCAATCCATATTTAAATTGTGAATGCACAGTTTGAAAAAAAGTGGAAAAAGGTAAAGCAGAGCTGTGACAAGCAGGTTACATTTAGTTAATATCTCCTCTTACAACCAAGTGCTCTGAATGGGAACGGGTGCTGCTGAAGCAGGGCTGCCAGTCTCCTCCATTCCTGCAGAGCTCTGCTTACAGTGCTTGGGTCAGAGCTCTACAGTTTCACTTTCTAATACGCTTCCCTTGTTCCACAGTACAGAAAAATCTTTTCTATAGGAACATTCCCACTGTCATGGGGAAAAATGCTGCTGTAGATATTGTTCCTTTACATTTATATTTGTGACCTGATGATGCAGAGGTGATTTAACCAGCTCTTACCCCTCAGTGCCTCCACACAATCTTGTAGGCTCATGCAAACCTCTCTGTCTCACTTTAACTTTGAGCACCAGGGCTTGATCTGTCTCAGGACCCTGCCCAAGTCCACCAGCCCGGAGCCCAGCGTGCCACACCATAGGACTTGAAAGGAAACCAGGACTCGGACATTGAGCAGCAGCAGGATCTCACAATGTTCATGTGATGAGCAGGTGTACATGAACAAATCCAAGTCCTGCCAGCGTGCCTTGCTCTAGCTTTAATCTCTTCTCTCAAAGAGGAATAAAACCATTCAGAAGTTACATTCCTCTAAAATAACAATAACAATGGTTCACCGCAAAGACTGTGACCACTAAATCCACTTGGATGAGGGGGAAACCTGGGACCTTGCCATCCTCAGGTGCTTTCTCATGGGCTTTCCGAAGGCTTGCTGGAGGCAAGACAAGTTTCTCCGCAGCTGGAGATCATCACTGCTCCCAGAAAGGGTTGTACAAGAAATAATGATAATACAGCAGTTATAACAAGCCATAGAGGGAGGGAAGGTGCATTTTATGTAAATTTAATCAAAAACTCCTCAGAAGTAATTGGCTGAAGTGATTGGGAAAATTGATGGTACATAATAACCCTGGCGACTTTCTGCCCGCTCCTCTCTGGGCGTGAGTGGCTGGTGTGCCCATGGTGCAGCCATGCTGGGTGCCCGTGCTGGGACGGCATGCTGCCCTCTAGCATGCCAAAACACCCCGTCTTCCCTCGAGTGAGGCATTGCCAAGGAAAGGGCCGTGGAATTAATTCCCTTCAAGGTGAGCCTTACTTTTGCCTGGCTCCTTGCTTATGTGTTACTATGCAGGTGAACAACTTATACAATGACGTGTTGCAGCTTTTAACCCAAAGCTGTAGCTCCCATAGCAGGTTCCGTGTGCACGGTCCGTGCAGTAGGTTGTTGCTTTGTGGACACCTTTAACCTCTCTGGTTTTGAAAGTAATCGGTGCTTCCTAGGAGCATGGACTATACGGTGCATGAGTCTGCCTCTTAACTGAACGTGGGACCTGCGGTAGCAGAAATCGCTTGGAGCCAGGGAGTCCGAAAACAGATTGACTTTTGATTTTGTGTGTTTAATCACATGTGGAGATGCAGAATCTTATAACTAAGGTTATCCCATGGAAGAAACTAAGCTTTCTGCAAGCTGAACACAGAGATCTGAGATGATGCTTCTCAAGAAGGCCAAGTACATCTCTCCAGACCCTCTGCAGCTCTCATAATACATCAAAATGAAGCTTGCCATACACTTTATCTCAACAGCAGATACACTTTTCCTTATTACACTTACAGAGTGGGCTTTTCCCATGTTTTACGCATGCTTTTATTTTATATACACCCCCAGTGAGCCTATGACCATTGTTATATCCTGGGTATTATCCATCTGCAGTCTCTGTGACCTGAGCTTTCTTTCAGTGCTGATACTAGTACTTTGGACACTTCTATGTTCATAAAATCTAAACTGCCCATTCTGTTAGTTTTGGCCATAACTGGGTAATTTTCCTTGACTGACAATAGCTTGTCAAGGGTTGATGCAGAATTTTCCACCAGGCTGAGTCTCTTTCAGCATTGTTTTTTTGCAGACCCCAGTTATGAGCAGATTTAGTACTAAACCTGGACAGCCAGAACTGCACTGCAGCCTCTCTCACCAGCTCTTCCCATACTGCATGGTCAGCTCCTCTCTGCATGAATTAACTGTCAATTTTTACCAAACAGTAAGTGTTTGCAAACCAACACGTGCCAGCATAGTACGGGTGCTCTTCCTACCCATCTCCACAGGAGATTTTGCCTCACGGGGTCCTCACCGAGTGCAAGCAGCGGTGGGGCAGCACCAGGCTCTTCCCGCTGGCTCTGCCCATCTCCAGGTTTTCTCCTGCATATCCTGGCCAGGAAAACCTGAATGAGGTTTTCCTGGCACCTGCACCCAAAAGCAATTGGGTGAAAGGAATAAAAGTGGATTTACGTTACCTATGTGGGGCTGTCGTGAGCCGTATGTGTTGTGACCTGTGGCACCCAAGTGAGCCAACATGCCATCACTGATACAGACGTGGCTGCTTTCACTTCATTACCTCGCTTCACCTGCTGGACTGGCCTTAATATGAAGTGAAGGCTGTTTTTTTTTTTTTTTCTTCTTTTTTCTTTTTTTCTGGAAATTCAGATCTGAAAAACCCCACTGACTTTGCCCCCACTGTTCTGTTGGGGATGGGAACAGGGCACAGAGGAGGACGACGTGTCAGGGTCCGAAGGGTGGGACTCCTGCGTCCTGCTGCCAGGCTGTGAGGGGCATCAGCTCAGGGCTGCTTTCATGATATATAAATATACATATGTATATGTAGGTAGGTAAGTATATAACATATACATCTATATACACACATACGGAGTTAATTATGCTTCTCTTAAAAAAATTGGTCAACATCACAGTTAACTGTATTAACATTTTCAGTTGCTGTGAAATACATGTATTCATACAAGAACAGATTCAAACCAGGAACGTAGATGGGATTTGGGCAGTTGACAGCAATGCCGGGTGGCAGAGCCCAAAGCCCTTGGTGTGCCACAAGTGGGATACTGCAAACATATCCCTGGCGTTTTTTAGTCTCCTCCTTTTCTCACCCAAATAGACTCTCCTACATGCTCCACCTGATTATTAACAGCAGGTATTTGCTGCTAATGCTTTTTTTACATCTCCATAATAATGTTAAGAAATACTGAATTCTCTATATTTAAATTGCTCTTGTAAAGTATAATACATTAATCATAAATAATTTATATGAATCTGTCCTTTTTTTCAGCACGTCTCAGCAGTGTCATAGTAACATCTTTTCCATATAACATTACTCTTTATTCTCTTATAAAAGAAAAAGAAAGGGAAAAAAAAAAAGGAAAAAGAAAACTAGGTGAATATTTATTTTCTCTCTCCTACTCAGTAGGAACAATCCCCAGTAGATTTCATAGAACCATAGAATCACAGAATGGTTTGGGCTGGAAGGGACCTTAAAGATCATCTAGTTCCAACCCCCCCTGCCATAGGCAGGGACACCTTCCACTAGACGAGGTTGCTCAAAGCCCCATCCAGCCTGGCCTTGAACACTTCCAGGGATGGGGCATCCACAACTTCTCTGGGCAAACTGTTGCAGTGCCTCGCCACCCTCATAGTGAAGCATTTCTTCCTTATATCTAATCTAAATCTACCCTCTTTCAGTTTAAAGCCATTACCCCTTGTCCTACCACTACATGCCAGTTTTATGTAACACTACCAGGTGAAGTAGGGAGAGCTGCTGCGGGCAATTTCAGCTACTGTCAGAAGCATTGCCATTAGTATATCTTGTTTTATGCTGTTCAGCTTACAAGAATAATGACAGCAAATGCACTCCTGCTTTCAAGAGCAGTGTTGTATCATACATTGCATTCTACTCCATTTCATGGAAATGGCCGGGTGTAATTTTAATTCATTTTCTGCCATTATAGCTTTTTTGCTGGATTGTTTATAATTCACTACTTCTTTACCCCTTATCTAACCGCCCATACCGAACAAGGCTTTGCCACTGACATGCCAGCCCTCAGGAACCCATTTGGTCAAGCAATGGAAGAACGCTATCAACTTTAATGACAATTTTCCTGCTGTATAAACACCTGTTTTCTCAGCGTGCCATGTTAAACCACTTACAGCAAGGTCAGTGATAGTGTTTTATCTTCCATCGCTGTGAGGCAGAGACATCAATCTGTACGAGCAGTGAAGAGCTACAAACACGGAGCAGTAGCAGGTAGCAGGACTGGCCAGGTCTGCAAAGGCAGAGCTCCCGAGCTCCCAGGAGAGCCGAGCCAAGGAGCCCTGTTGCCCCCAGCACCTAGAAAGAGATGCTCCCTATCCTGGAAAAAAGGCATTTATATCTTCCACACACCCCAAAAAAACCCACAAGACATTCCCTTTCCCTCAAATGCAATCAAAGGCTTTATTTTGGCATGGGACATTTTTATGGAGTGAGAATTTTTCTGAAAGCTAGCCCTTCCTTCAGAGAAAAAAATCCAGGTTTTGGCAGGCTGTAATTGCAAAGTATCTACTGCCTTTATTCCACAAAACCCTCGGTGACGGTGAGCCCCCGTAGAGAAGACAGGGATGGAAATTTCCAGCAGAGCTGTGGGAAGAGCTGCTTTTTTTGTGCTTGTGACTTTCAGAGGCACTTTGACAGACCCTAAGTTGGAAAGCTAAATTTTGTTTTCTTTTTATACTACCCACAGTTAAAAAAAAAAGTAAAAAAATCAATTTTCAAATCTTAGGAACTTTTTTTTTTACCGGTAATGGTGGGAGTTGCATACCAAGGTGAAGAATAGTGTATGATCTTACAGTACATTTTAAATAGCTTCTGAAACATAAGCAACCCTAATTAACATTCTTATGGTACTGGAATTATAACAAGAAAAGCAATTTAATCTGTAAAACTCTATTTGTCACAATGACAATGATGAACAGAGGAGGAAAATGTTAAGGGGAAAATAGAAGAAGGAATGAAAAAAAAAAGGAAGGGTAGAGGAGATGCATCTCCGACAGTTATTAAGTGGGTGATAAAAATATTTTTGGAGAATGATGAAGACAAAGCAAAAACAACTGACCGTTGAACTAAGCCAGACAATTGGGGAGTTCCTCTTTCTCCAAGTCTTTTCTTCTGTGAAATGCTTTAATTCAGGTCTGCTTTCCCTTAATCTTCACACAAACTGAAATAGATAAGAGAATAATAACACCATGATACAATCAAACTGAAACAATTCTTTAATCCTCTGGCTCACCTAAATTAATGAACATCTTTATGCATCTGTTTATGAAGTAGCAGAGTTCACAGCAAAGATTTCCTTTATTGGTTTTGAACAGTTTCAAGGACATTGATAGCACTCAAAAAATAGGGAACGGTATCTAAATAGCGATCGTTTCTTCCAAGTTCTATAAAGCTTGGCTCCAGTCAGAAAGCACCAAAGGTGGAAAATGCCAAGCAGTGGGCTTCAATGATCAAAGCAGCAATCTGAGGGAGACACGGGCAATTGGAGATCAATTTTTCAACCCCAAGACGCAGTAATTATGCTATTTTAAAAGAGTTTTGTTTTTTTTTTTCCCCTGAACATGACTTCAATTACATTTTGCTCTCAGGTTTCTCTGTCCTGAACTTTTTCTCACCTGATGGTTAGACTCCAAAAGGAAAAATGGGAACTCCTACATAGATTTTGGAACATTTCTCTTAAATCCAGTTGTAAAAATATACTGAAGTAAGCTACTGCCTTGGAAGACTTGCAATAAGAGATGTAGAAAGGCAAGTAGCTATTGCAGAGCTTTCTTTTAGGTGGGGTTCAAAATGAAGTTAATAAGGTGCAGATGGCACATGGTAGCTGAAATTAGGGTGGCTTGTCTTACGGTTTGCTGATTTTATGGGTCCATAAACTGGACATCGATGTCCAAACATTTCAATTTCTATTGCACCATTACTGTCACCATATGAAGTTGTTATTGAATTGGAGAGTTTTGCCATCCCTGAAGTTCTGCAGCAAAGGAGAAAAGCTGTAATTGCACCCAAAGGGACCCAGCGGCTGCATCTGCCTTGGTGCCCGGCCTGCTGCCGCTGCACACCTCTGCAGAGCCCCATGCATGGCTGCTTGTGAACTCCTCAGTGGTGGGATTTGGCTAACATACACCAGCCTCTTTGGTTTTTTTTCGATTTTGCTTCTTCGGGCTGTAGTATTTGTAACACCCCCATTTCCCATACATGTTTAGCTCATGTTGCAGCTGCTCCAAGATGGGTGTCTTGCCTGGCTACTTTCTTTTTATTTCCCCATGAAACACTTCCTCTGCTTTCTGTAAAAACTCTATGGCAGGCAGGCTCCAGCTGCATGCTCCCGCACTGCTGGGCTATGTGTCACGTGTCAGATCAGGCCTTTCCCGATCGATGGGAACATAGAATCATAGAATCATAGAATGAATCATAGAATAGTTTGGGTTGGAAGGGACCTCCAAAGATTATCTAGTCCAACACTTCTGCAATGAGCAGGGACATTTTCACCTAGATCAGGTTGCCTGGCTCCATGTTTACATAGCTTTCTTATTTGCTTAACTGGTCTCAATTTGTATTTTATGCATTGAGGTATTTTGCTCAGTTAATGTCGCTCCCAAAGGGCTCCTTGTTCAGGGCTCTTTAGCATTCCTACAACCCCAATAGCTTCAGTTTTTCTAGTAACGGGGGCTCAGTTTTCACCACTTGCTGATACTGATCCTCTCTTCCCACCTTTATTTATTTATTTGATTCTGGTTAGCCTATGTGATGGAAACACACAGATGTGAATGTCCCAATATTTATTTTTAAACTTAATGCTCCACAGAAGGATTTCTTATTAATGGGAGCACCTGGCCATAGAGGCATTGCTCATTCTTCTGAAATACAGATTGATGATGATTGCATTGCTTTTGCAGATGCTGCTGCAATGTTTGTTCAAATGATGTCTTTCATGTACGATGCATCATCTCTAGCTAGAAAACTATATTACTCTTTAATAAATATTTTGCCTTTAATGTCTTGATGTGAGGAGATTTATTCACTGATTACTTCTTTCATCTTATTTGTTTAAGGAGCTCTTGTTTACAGAGCCCCTGACAGAGCTGCATGGATTGCAAACTGTGCCAAACACTCCAGGGTCTTTTATCTCCAGCAGACATCGCCTGCACCCACTCCCCCGGCTCTGCAAACATCATACAAGTGCCAAGGGGGCTCCTGTTCCAACAGCTGCGCTGCAAAACCTCCTCCGGGGACTGCGGCGGTACTGGAGATCCTCCCTTCCCGTCTGTAGGGTCATTTTGTGATTTACACAACCGCCAGCAATAGGGAACGCACACAAGTCAACAGGCAGCTTCTC
This sequence comes from Pygoscelis adeliae, assembly GCF_000699105.1. Lineage (NCBI taxonomy): Eukaryota > Metazoa > Chordata > Aves > Sphenisciformes > Spheniscidae > Pygoscelis > Pygoscelis adeliae. Next base: position 1,909,208 of record NW_008824411.1, on the reverse strand, counting down.
ACCCTGTCTGACATAAGACAGTTCCTCTCAATACGGGAATTAACCACTGTATTACTCTGCAGACAGAAATTACTTTTAACAGCTGCCCTAGTCTGAAAAATACCTTCCTGTCCACAGGCACCGTTCTCGTGGTGATGTCTGTCTCCTGCATGCTAATGCCATTATTTCAGCACTTTTTATTTGTTGATTTTACTGTGGATTCAGAAACCTGTTTACTCTTTAATGATGAAACTCTCCAGACTTCACTATGGGGTTTAGCCTAAATAAGAAGTGGGGAGCTTGATTTGGAGAGTGACTCCAAAAATGCAGTCCTATCATCTGTATGATTTCCTTGAACATTTGACCTGTTGATTTCATAAAAGTACCGGAGATCCGTTTCTGAAATGGCAGTCTTTAAATTTCTTAATTAAATCAAGTAAGATGAAATGTGTAATCATTACAGAAACTTTCTAACATGTTAGTCTTCGTTATATCCTGGTTTTTCAATAATGGAGCAGGTAATGTATTTCCTATTTTAGATGTAATAAATAGCAAATGCTACATCTTTTTAGGGAATGTAAAGCAGAGGCTATACTTATGAGACAGTATTAAAGATGAAAAAATATATTATCAATATTTTTAAGTGCACTGTCACATTTAGACAATTTTTTTAATCCTAACTAATGAAAATTGTTTCAAAGTACAGCAAAAAGACAATGTGGTACTCTAACTATAGGGACCACAATGAAGAAAAATAAGTTTTTGTTCCTTCTTCTGTCATCTGCACATGCCTTCATGGTCTTTGTTGCCTCCTACAACAGTTGCTGTCCCTACATTTTAAATAGACAGATGCAGTACACATGGCAGGGATATGGACCACGAAGCCACCATCACGATTGTGTGTGAAAAATGAATCAGGACCTTTAAAAGCAATACCAAATATGGCAGTCTGCTAGGACACTACATGCAATGGGTTTGTGGGTGGTCACACCTTCCAAAGTAGCTTTTCAACCTCCAGCTGCAATGCACGTGAAATAAAACAGCAGCCTGGGCTGCACCCTTGTGGTTGAATGCTCCGGGGGGCCAGACGGCACAGTGCCAGGGTGGGACACCCTGCGTGGGGCAGCAGACAGTGCTGCTGACCTGGCATCAGTGTTCATCCTTCCTAATTAGCTCTAACTGAAAACAGCATCCACTTGGGGTTTCTGCAGTCGGTTACTAGCACAGAGTCTGTTGTGGTTGACTGCATTTGAGCCATAAATGCTGCATTTTGGCAGATGAAACGACCCTCTCCACTCAGGCTGGGTGGTGCTGGCAATGAAGTTCAGGGATGAGTGGGAGTGGGACCAGCTCGGCTGTGAAGTTGTCTGGGGAGAAAGAAACTCTCCTTTAGTGGTCCACCCCTTTTAAGTCTTCACTGTCTGGTGGGATTTGTGTTCCCCACCACTCGCAAGCAGGGGAACACCACAGTCAGATTGATGTATTTGGGGAAAACTGTTCTTCTGACAGAAGCAGCTCCAAGTGACATTTATCCAAAAGGATGCTGGAGAGTCTGGCGTCCTGCTAAGGCAGAGGCCCAGCTCCTTCCACATACTGCGGTGCCTGTTTTCTGTGAAACCCATGGGAGGTGGGATCCTAAGCTCCCTGAGGCTCAGTAACAACCAGGATCTTCATCCCCAGGCAGTTCATCTTCAGTTGCGTCCTCATGCAGCATCCCCAGGGCACAGGACATCTTCCTGCCCCCTCCCCGGTCTGGTCCCCTCCCACAGGGGACCTCCCTGGGCTGGGCAGCTGGCACCCAGAGGATGCCGCTCTGAGGAGGGGCAGCATGAGGCAGTGGGTCATTGGTGCTCAGCCTTGGCTCAGTTCTCCTCCCCACGCTGCTTATTCCAAGGAGACCACCTTTATTTCTAGGAGTTATATCAAAGTGGCAGCAGGGTGTCATGGCGGCTTCTTTTTATGGGATAAAACAGGCAAGGTAAATCCTGTGTATTTACCACCTGGGAGCAACAGCTCAGCCCCAGCTTACGCTGCAGCTCTCATCTGAAGTGCAGTGAATGCCACAGCTACTCCAATAAGGAAAAATAACCCCCTTTCCTGTTTTCGCTGGGCAGTGGCAGGCTGTGTGTCTGATAAGGCAGTGGATGATGCAGCTACAGATTGACTGGCGAAGCCTGCCTCTGGTTTTCTGTCCCCAAGTGTTCACAGCAGAATGCAACTATGGGACTCGTGCTTTGAAAAACATGAACAAATTTTAAATGTCCATTGCTAAAAGGATAACGTTTGTTTCAAAAAGCACCGCATTAGTTTAATGGTTGCATCATGAGACATGGTTTGGTGCTCTGTGGGTTAATTACTCAGGGTTTCAGGTTTCATTTAGTGACCATTGATTTTTCTTTCTAATTTACACATATAGAATAATGTTTGTCCATGTAAAGTTGAAAGAAAAATGAAAAATTTGGGATATTTTTAGTTTGGCCAACAAGGCACTACAGGCATGATGAGAGCTCTAAACATGTAAGTAATCCCAGGTTAATGATCTCATTCTCACCTTCAGGTTAATCATATAGACAAATAGCAAGGCAAATCCTGGAATACTTATTCACTGCTGAAATAGTAGACGAGCAACAGAGTTGGCTTCCCAGAAAGCTGCAGTACAAAATAAAATCTTCCATGGTGGCACTTTAAAGTGGTCCTGCCTTTTTCGTTGGTTTTTCATTCTTCATGTTTTACTGTGGATTAGGTATCTTAAAAGATTCTTATATTATTTATTGTTTTCTAGGATGGAAATTAATTTACATACATTACTGCAAGGAAGTCCCCATTGGTAAAGCTCTTGCTAGGAAAAGGTTATTTGTAATGACCAAATTCGTCACTGTTTGGAATCTCATAAAGGTCACAATAGAAGGTTTTCACTTGCTTTAAATAAAATTCTGTATTTTAAAAAGAAATGTGCTTAACTTTAATTTCATAGAAATATCAAACCTGTTTGCACTATAATTTACTTTTTGAGCTCTTGACATTTACCCAGCTGCTTGTCTTTGGAGAACAATCTCTTGATTTGGCTGGGAAGCACTCGCAAGAAAACTGTCAATTATAAATTAGAGCGTGATGCTGTGCAAAGTGCCCAGATCGTCCCCAGCACGCAGCAACCTGGGGGAACGCTCAGCCTGTCATGTGTGTCCAAAGCTGGGGATGCTCCCTGTAACAATGACATCTGCACCGGGCAAACACGGGGTCCTCCTGGTGGGCACTGCCTTCCTATTAATTAAATGTTACTCAGAGACCTGAATGGGACAACGTGCTAATTGGCATGGTGATCCTATTCAGTGTATGAAGAAGGGAGAAAAGGGTGCGTAAATGAGTGAAAAGACTGGAAGACTTTGTGTTACATTTCATCCAGAGCACAGCAGCTTCTATTCATCCCCCAGTGCCTGAGGGACACTCCTGGGAGGCACACGAGCCACCGCCATCTCCTGCTGCCTGGGAAGCCATGGCCCGAGGTGGGGCTTTTAAAATAATATTTTCTTTTTGTGGCAGACACATAATGCACTGCATTTTACATCTTGTATCAAGTGGCGTTCAGTCCTCTACAAGTCATCAACGTTTGAGACCTACTATTTGCTACCTTTGTTATCCAGCTGTTAGGGTCAAGTTTAAATTATAGCTTTTTGTGATAACCAGTGGGTTCACAGCAGATTAAGCATTTTATTTACCTGTCATCGTTATCTTAACAGGATACTCACACCCTTTGATGGGCCCCTGCTGCATGCTACTCTTAGTAGCAGAGCAAGGATGCCTCAGGGGGGATGGCACCGGCATCCCACGGAAGGGATCGGGGCCAGCTACTGCTGAAGTAACTTGAGCTGCTCTGCAGCAGCACTTTGCTGGTGGAAAAGACTGCTCTTTATCTGTTGACTGAATTATTTTTCCAGCAGCCTGAGCGTTTTAAGTAACAGCCTTTCAAATTGCATATCAGGGTATCGGAGGTGCATGCATCAGGACTTAAATCGCATTGTCGATATAGTAACATGCCTTCGGAGCAGAGCCATTCACAGTGGAGTCAGTGCTGTGTTAGGAGTAACAGTATTTAAAAGTCTAGTGCTGGATTAAGAAAGCAACTGAGTTAACTGCACAAGCAAGCTGAGAGAATGGGATCAGTCCAATTAGTTCCAGAAATACATCTGTGTAACATTTCCATCAGCTAACGAAGGAGAAGATAGAAGCATTATGTCACCACCCTGCACCTTCAGTGCCAAAATAACTATTATTTTCTCAGGATACATATTGGAAGGTAACTACCAGCAGCTGCTAATTAACCCTTTCATGTGCCTACACACTCAATTTGCTCCTGCTCCTGCCCTGCTCTCCAAAGATGTGCCCTGCCGCTGCCTGGATGGGCCTTTGCCTTTGCCCTTCCTCCTCCTCCTCCTCCTCCTCCTCCTCCTCCTCCTCCCCCACCCTTCACTCAAAACTTCAGCACTTCTTATCCAGCTTCAGTCAGCCTTTGCCCTTCCTCCTCCTCCTCCTCCTCCTCCTCCTCCTCCTCCTCCTCCTCCTCCTCCTTCTCCCAACAGTAAAGCCACTGACCCAGAGCCACCACACCAAACGGTTGTTCCCGCAAGAGGTGGTGGCATCTCCTTGCTGTTGCTCTTGCCTTCTGCCCACCCGCTCCCTGTGACCCCATCTGCAGGGTGTTACAACAGAAACACAGAAATGATTGAAAAGAGCAGTAAAAAGTGACAGCCCCTGCAGCATTGTGAACTGTCCTTGCTACAGCTGAGTCAGCTCACAACAGCCAGCCAGTCAGGCAAACCTGCCCCATGCTCTGCTTTTGTCTCTGCCTTTTAGCCCCAACTCACCAAGAAAGTGGTCGCTGCATAAGGGCCAGTTGCCCCCCTTTGCCTTGCCCTGTGCCAGGCAAAGCCCTGGCTGGTCCCAGGTGCTGTGCACCAGTGTACCGGCAGGCAGGGGGCCTGCCCCTCTCCTGGAGCAAGGAGGTGGAGAGGGGTGTTTGGAGCTTTGTTCTGTTCTTTTAATATCTTAGTCCAAAATGGGAAATAGCTGTAGGATATTAATGCTAGTAGAAGGTGTAATAAACTGTTTTTTTTGTGCTGGAGCAAAATGCAACTGTGGAAACGAAGGATGTAAAGTAATGAAACTTGCTCAAAACTTCTGGAGGGTAAGTGCTGCATATACTTATATTTTTTTAGGCTGGCTGGACTGGTCTGAGGGCTCAGAAGGATAATGAATAATGTTCAAACTGCCTTTTCCTTGCTTAAAGGAAAACTTTGCCAATATGCATGATTGAGAGATGTAAGTAAAATGAAAACTATCATCTCTTACAAAAAAAAAAAAAAGGTAGGATTGAGGCTGTGTTTTAGAATATAATTGTATTATATAAACATGTGAGGGATGTGTGTGTTAGTTGAAACATTGTTCATTTTGCTGGAAAGATTATAAAATAGTGGTCTGTTCCTCTCCTGGTTTAATCTGGTAGCATACAGAGAGATATATTGATTTGAATTTAGGTGATATATAGTCCAGGAATCACATAAGCATGTGCTATAATCTCAATTTAGTCATTACTGTGAACATGTCATAAAGGATAAATAACTAATGTCAAGCAGAGGTATTCAGAACTGATTTGGAATTGGGTGCAACAAGTGATCCTCTAGTCTTTTATTCAGTTACTGCCCATGGCAGGGGGGTTGGAACTAGGTGATCTTTAAGGTCCCTTCCAACCCAAAACATTCTATGATGTGCAAAACAGGACAGTGCCAGTGTGTTGAAATTAAAACATTGGACATGAACTGACTTTCTGCTTATACTTTCATTGCCTCAAATGATTATTTTTTTTCTGTTCATTGATACAAGTAAAATTCAGGCAACTTTTCTGAAGTATTTCAGTGTGAGAATGAAGCTAAGCCCTGCGAGGGTGTTCTTGCTTTCCCTGGGCAAGGCGGCTGCCTGGGCTGGCTCTGGCTGCCCTGACCGGTGCAGGGGGCCGGTGCCTGAATTACCTACCGCCCCGGAGCAGTTTGCAACCCACCACCGAATACAGAGAACGGTCCTCCTACTGGCAAAACGTATAAAGCGAGGGAAAAGTATATTAGGCATTAATGAGTTATTTACTGAAAGCATGTTGTCACTTCTGAGGCAGTATGCTTGTTTGTAGCAAAAGTATTTGTAATCTCTGATTGCCATCAGATAAATCTTTCTGTTTTGATATGTGGTGCTTATGGCCCTCTTCCCTTTTATAATAGAAACAAATAGAGAATGATTTCTGCTCTGCCCTTCTTTGTAAGTGTGCTTCCCATTCAAAACTGGTATTTGCAATCTCTCTGCTGCAAAGATATTTTCCTCAGCTGAGTCTAATCCTCCCCACTTGACTTTTTGAAATGCCATGCATCTCAGTGATTGAAGACAAAGAAGCTAAAGGTGCAGGAAGTGCTTCTAAAGGCTGTGCTTTACCAGCTAATGAGAGATTGTTGCACAACGTATGTTTAAAAATGCATGGGGTAGGGCAGGACTACTTAGCTGCACTTGTGTCCTGCTTTTGTAAATGCTTGAAACTGCATTGCAGAGGGATACAGCAAACCCCATCCAAACCAGCTATGCAAATTGCCCTACTTATCAACGACAGGCTTCATGAATACAGCTATAAAAATAATAACAAAAAAATGTCAGGAACTTGTTCTTCAGCAAGCTGGCTCAACAAATGAGCAATCTGTTTTCCACCTGGGAGATACGATCTACATCTAAAGAGAGCTCACAATAATGTTTTGAATGTATATCTAATTAGCTTATTCTTTTCCCTAAAATGCTCTCATTTGGAATGGGAGAGATACACTTTGACAATTCATTTGTTATTAGTTAATTCTGTGTGTTATCTACCTTTCACAGATGGTGAAAGAGTGCTTAGGGGAAAAGAGTCCTTACTTGGCTTGATGTGGGGATCACTGGATAAAAGTCCATGGGTTGGGAAGTTTGAGCGGGGTCTGTTTTGCCTAATACGTAAGAACGGGGCTGAAACCCTGTGAGGCTGGCAGCCAACTGTTCCCATGTGTTCCTGGCAATGCTGTTCTCTGTCATGAGTCACTGGCTCGATAGAAGAGGGGGGAATGAGAATTGTTGGCTAAATTTGTCGCTTTCAGATGAGTTTCTACATAAACTTTCATTTGTTGGCAAATACACACCACGTTGTTTGTTACAATGCTTGGGAGATGTTAGAAGACCATAAAGCATGCTTTGAGAGAAAGGAAACTTTTTTTGCCCCTAGATTGTCCACTTCATGTTTATTCCTTGGGTTTCTGACACCTGCCATGCCCATGAGAGGTTATGAGTGGGTTAGGTCTAACATCTTGCCTAAAAGATTTCTCTTTAAAGCCTTATAAATGTTATCTCTGCTTACCTCTGCAGCAAATTATCAAGCGTAGACACTTGGCTTAAAAAAAGTCTGCGTGTGTGTGTATACGCAATATACATATTGTGTGTTTGTGTGCATTAAAATTATGTCCCCAAAGCTTTTCAGGCACTTGGGAATTTCAATATAATATTTAGCAAGTATTTCTCCACTCAGAGATAAAACATGAGATGATTCCTACCACATCACACTCTTGCGTGCACTGTTGTTTTATTTTACATGAGCTGTTGAGCATCATTTTGAATATAAGGAAAACTTTTGGAAAAGGCAGGCTTGCCTATTTTATGGCAAATAGCTCCTGTGTTCACCTTGATACTCACCAGAAGCAAAAGCAAGCTAGCTTCTAAAAAAGGAAAATAGCAAGGTTTTTACCATTAGATTTACTTCTGTACACCATATACTAGTATATGGGGAGGGAGAACAGAGACCAAAACCCCTAGCTAGTCTCCAGTGTCTGAAGCATTTGAGGAGCATAGTGAGCATGTCGCAAGCCTCAGCGGTGCTCTTCCCATGGGTCTGCTTCATCCATTATGAAAGTAGCATTTTTAATAAGACACAATGGACTGATACAGGGCTATCAAATGCAGTGTGAATTTTTTTCCTCTCTAAATTGATGTGAAAATCTGGTCTGTTTATTATTACCAAACTGTATCTACAAAAAGTCTTGACAACTTTTTTATGACATCCTTAATCTAGTAATTGTAGGAACAAAGCCAATAAAAAAGAACTTCTTATTGTTTTAAGCAACACAATTTAATATATTGGGAATTAAAGTTTGAGCTTAATGAAGAAAAGTAATTTAGATGTAAACAACTGGTCTGAGTCAAAAGCCTGGGGATTTGAATAGACCATCATACATCACAGTGGATGCTTTTAAAACCAGCTAAGTTGTCTAAAGGCTTTACAGCAGTTCCTAAAATGACCGAACTGATCTATTTTATACTGTGTGCACTTCAACATGGGAAAGCAGAGTGCAGCCTTCCCAAAAGACACCATGCCCTCTGATCTTCGGGCTTTCACCTGATAAACTTCATAGGCTACTTTATTTAATTAGCATAATTAACGTGAAATATATAGAGGTATAAATATTCATGAAAAAAATATAATGTGCTGCTATATTTATGAATCCCTTTTATTTTTAAACGACCCATCAAGAGATTGTATTAGCTATTAATGCATGAGTACCTCCACTTCCCTCTCTCCTTCCAGTGAGGCCTCCTGTACAGTAGAGATGATTGAAGAGGGATATGGAGGAAAGCCTGTTTTTTCTACGAAATAATTAAAACAATAGCAAAGTGAAAAGGTCAATGTTCTGTGCTTAATTACTTTGGACTGGCATGGGGCTTGTTCAGAGCCGGTTTGAGAGTACTGCTCTTGTGTCCCTTTGCAGTGTTGCATCCTAAAGGTATCAGACAAGCAGCAATGCTGTTTGGTTGTCTACAGCTTTCAGGTCCTCTGCTTTGAAACAGCACCGGAGTCTGTGCTGGGATGCTGGTCTTATGCAAACGTGACAGGCTTAACCCAAGCCGTCCCAGGCACCCATTGTGGAAAACATCACTGTGAGCCTACCAATTCACAATGACTTCCCAAAGTCCCAGTCCACAAACGCAGCAGGAGACCTGCTCTACAGTCAGCAGCCTGACCAAGATTATTCAGTAGCTCTTTGCTACCCCTTCTGTCAGTCCAGCAGTTTTTCCATCTGTGTATCTCATTATTTTGGAACGGGAAGTTTAGAGCAAATTACGTGCTAATTATAGCACTGCTTAACATCTACATCTTCAGACTGTTGCACTCAGGAATAAGATTGTCAAACTTATGTTAACAAATGAGAACATGTCACAGGAAAAGAGCTCTTCCTTGTAGACATTTTATATAAAATGTGTATCTTGTAAGTCGTTGTTTTGGCTAAGAAAATGATTCCTTAATACTTTACCCTAAGGAAAAATATGTGAAGATTTATGGTTGAAGTCAATAACAAAAATCTGGATGCTAGGGTGAGATCTATGGTTTCATTAAGTGCAATTCACTGCTGCATGAATAGCCATCATAAAGCCCCTTTAAAGAATGGCTTCAGGAAGAAAGGTATGAAAACATTTTGTTAATAGTTAAATGGGTCAAGCTGAGTTCATGGTCAACCATGTATTACTCTCCTGGTTACATACGGTCATAATTATGAGGTCAAGGGAGACTGGTTCCTGGCATGATGAGATTTTTTTTTCCTTTGGTATAAAGGTTGTTTTCCTCCCATCTAGTCAATTGGTTGTAAATTACAGAGAATCTAGTGAAGAGAAATAGATCTGTGTGAAAATATTAAGATAATATTGTGTCTGCTGGAAATACAATACAGCAGAGAGGAAACAGTCTAGGAGGTTCCTGGAGTGTGTGGAAGACAACTTCCTGACACAACTGGTAAGTGAGCCAACTAGGGAAGGCACCCTTCTGGACCTGCTGTTGGTGAACAGAGAAGGACTTGTGGGTGATGTGAGGGTTGGAGGCTGTCTTGGGCATAGCGATCACAAAATTATAGAGTTTTTGATTCTTGGAGAAGTAAGGAGGGGGGTGAGCAGAACTGCTACCTTGGACTTCTGGAGGGCAGACTTTGGCCTGTTGAGGAGACTGGTTGACAGAGTCCCTTGGGAGGCAGCCCTGAAGGGCAAAGGAGTCCAGGAAGGCTGGACATTCTTCAAGAAGGAAATCTTAAAGGTGCAGGAGCAGGCCGTCCCCATGTGCCGAAAGACGAGCTGGCGGGAAGAAGACCGGCCTGGCTGAACAGAGAGCTTTGGCTGGAACTCAGGAAAAAAAGGAGAGTTTATGACCTTTGGAAGAAGGGGCAGGCCACTCAGGAGGACTGCAAGGCTGTCGTGAGGTTATGCAGGGAGAAAATCAGAAGGGCCAAAGCCCAGCTAGAACTTAATCTGGCTACTGCCATAAAAGACAATTAAAAATGATCCTATAAATACATTAGCAACAAAAGGAGGGCTAAGGGGAATCTCCATCCTTTATTGGATGTGGTGGGAAACATAGTGACAAAGGCTGAGGAAAAGGCTGAGGTAGTTAATGCCTTCTTTGCCTCAGTGTTTAATAGTAAGACCAGTTGTTCCCCGGGTACCCAGCCCCCTGAGCTGCAAGACAGGGATGGGGAGCAAAATGAAGCCCCCATAATCCAAGGGGAAATGGTTAGCTATCTGCTACACCACTTAGACACACACAGGTCTATGGGGCTGGGTGGGATCCACCCAAGGGTACTGAGGGAGCTGGCGGGAGTGCTCACC
>NW_008824411.1:1891208-1897165 GCF_000699105.1 Pygoscelis adeliae | reverse complement strand
GGCCAAGAAGGCCAATAGCATCCTGGCTTGTATCAAAAATAGTGCGGCCAGCAGGAGTAGGGAAGTGATGGTCCCCCTGTACTTGGCACTGGTGAGGCTGCACCTCGAATATTGGGTTCGGTTTTGGGCCCCTCACTGCAAGAAAGATATTGAGGTGCTGGAGCATGTCCAAAGAAGAGCAACAAAGATGGTGAAGTGTCTAGAGCACAAGTCTTATGAGGAGTAGCTGAGGGAACTGGGGTTGGTTAGCCTGGAGAAAAGGAGGCTGAGGGGAGACCTCATCGCTCTTTACAACTACCTGAAAGGAGGTTGTAGTGAGGTGGGTGTCGGTCTCTTCTCCCAAGTAACATGTGATAAGGCAAGAGGAAATAGCCTCAAGTTGTGCCAGGCGAGGTTTAGATTGGATATTCGAAAAACTTCTTCACTGAAAGGGTTGTCAGGCATTGGAACAGGCTGCCCCGGGAAGTGGTTGAGTCACTGTCCCTGGAGGTATTTAAAAGGCATGTAGATGTGGTATTCAGGGATGTGGTTTAGTGGTGGACTTGGCCATGCTGGGTTAATGGTTGGACTTGGTGATCTTAAAGGTCTTTTCCAACCTAAATGATTCTATGCTTCTGTCTTCAGAACAAGTTAAACTTTTTTTTGTCAAAGTATTTAGACACTGCCGTGAAGCACAGAATTAAATGAGAGATGCTTAATATTGCTCATGCTTTGTAGCATTAATAACCACTTCTGATTTATTGCTGGTAACTGTCCTGGTAGAGAGAACATGTTAGCCCCAGGGCAGATATCCAGGCTGGGAAAGCTGTGTTTGTGGCTGGACGACGACTGGCTCTGCATCTTGCGCTTGAGTCTGTTTTATGGGTTAGAGTCTGCTTGGGGATCATTAAAAGTTGCTTTCGGATAACTGACTTGCTGGTTAGGTGGAAGTTCAGTGGATTCTCTTTACTATTTTCAGCTGCTTTCCCCTAGCCCATACCACAAGTGATGCAGGTGTGACCTCCAGGCTCCCCCTTTGGAGCAAAGCTGGAAGGTGAGAGGCAGGAGGGAGGTCAGGGAAAGCAGCAGCAGCAGCAGCAGCTCACCTGTGTATTGATCCTGTACAGACAGCCTCTGTCTGTGATATGGAGAACAAGGAGGTGCAACCTTTGTGTGGGTGCCCGTACATTAGACACCAAGGAACTTGATTTGTCTGCTTCTGCAGGACACACTAAACTGTAATTCCTTCACTTGTATCACTGTTTTACATACAAAAACCAGAAACTGCCATGTGAACCAGTTATGCCTTTGCAAATATTTTCAGCACTGAATGACGCCATCCAGGGGAAAAGGAGCAGTGGTGCACAATAACTCTTAACTGGGACACTTGCTATCAGTTCAGACACAAGCATTTCCCACTATAAGGACATGGCAAGATGGAGCTTTGTACCTATTAAACATTGTAATGGGAAAGCTGTTTGCTAGTAGTTACAAAGACAGACATGAAAAATGTAGATGTTGTAGGCCAGCCTGCCTAAACTTATTTGTAAAGCACACTCTTAGCTGGATCATGGATTTTCAGAATATAGACTTTATTTTTAATGGGCTCTGATGCCTGTCTGGGCCTCTACAATAAAAAGTAATAGAAAAACGTAATGGTGAAGCTGGGCTGAACATCTCGACTTCCATAGGCTTAAAGTTATGAATTAATATGAAGATGGAAGTTTGCCAGTTGTCATAAGTTTTAATGTAGTTTACTTTTTTCTTTTTTTTTAAATAGGATGTGTATATAATTCTTTCTTTTGCAAACTAAGCACTTGACCACGAATGGGCCAGGTCTTCTAAATTTCTGTTCATATTAATGAGAGAGAATACTATTGGATTGCATAAGCTTTACATAATAAACACAGAAAATAAGCCTGAAGTCATCTAGTCTAGCCCTAAGGCACGATCAAGTATAACAAAGCTGTTGTGGAGTGATGTCACTTTAAAAATCTCCAGATATTATACAAAATTCTTCAGTCCTCCATATCCTTGCAATTTATGCTAGCTACCTTTTTTAGAGGACTTTAGAAAGGCATGTATATGATTGGACAATTTCATGTACTTTCAGGGCTGTTTTTTGTAAATGTATTTATATTTTTATATCAAAGAAATAATTTGCACACATTATCAGTATTTTCTATGAATACATACATATGCTATTCATCTCCATGGTGGGGTAATTCCCACCACTGTTGCAGGAAGCAGAGGGTTTCAATTTCCATTTTTCTGTTTATGGATTAGTGTATGGCTTTACAGGGGATTGTTTTCATGTAAGTAGAATAAATATGTACAAATGAGAGCTCTAAACACTTGAAAGACTAAAATATCTTACTTTTCATTTCCAAGAGTAGTTTCTCTCTCTGTAAATACATCTTTAGTGTGTAGGCATCCTCCCTGTTGACTCTCATCACATGAAAGAGATCTCCATCTGCGCAGAGGAAGAGAAGGGTTAATACCTCAGAACACTGCTTGCATAATGGAACTGAGAGCTCACCTAGGATACATGGTGGTTTGTTTGTTTGGTTTTTTTTTCCCCAAGGTAAAGTAAGTGCTGCAGAAGGCTTTTATGATTCAATCCCAAACTCAGCAATCTCATCGCACACTTCATATTAGTTTACAAGCTGCAGGTAGTAAGTGCTGGAGGCAAAACAAACAGGCACTGCATTAGAGCAAGTGGGAGGGAGCATGAGCTGAGACATCTGAAAGCCACAGAGAGACCTGCCCTAAAACCAGCATTAACTGGGCACAGCCCCACACCCTGAGTCTTTGGAAGCTCATCCGCTGATGAGCAATGAAATGAATGATATTTCTGAGCAAAATTGCATCTCCCCTTCTCTATATGAATTTAAAAGAAGATTTCTATCAGTTTTATTGCATCTGATGATAACAGAGAAACTTATTCAAATCAATTCCACAGAATAATTACAGCAATCATTATTTATTTTGTAAGGCAGGGCTTTGGCACATACAAAACTTTCAGTTTAGTCTTCTTGGTATTTAGGGAGACAGATAACGCTTGCTCTCATCAAATATCTTGCAATTGCCAGTCAAAAGGATGTTAGGAAAAAAACCATAAACCAATCAATCAAAGTAAGACTGGTTAGCTGGGGCTGCCCTGTTGGCCTCACAAGGCTATGGTCGGTGGTGGGGGTGCTCCACGGTGCCCAGCCTTCCCCTCCCACATCGCCATGCAAGGAGTGGGATGCTCAGTCTGAGGGATGTGGGGGTCCGTCAAGCTTGTGGATATCCCGTGTCATGCTCCAAAACAAGAAGTAAGAGGTTGTATTACGTAAAGTGAGCATCTGAGCATCTGCCTTTTCAGACTTGATATGCCCTGTGAGTTTTGCCATGGTCTGTTTAACTTATTAAAAGCTCATTGTTTTTCATTAGTTTGTTTAAGGCTGCAGTAATCTTCAACCACTGCGCAGAGAAAACTAACGTGGTATCAGCTCGTTTTCCTGAGAGGTGTTAAAGTGCCTTTTAGATACTAAGTAAATTCCTTCTGTTCTGACACGCCTCATACTGATCCCAGCTTGTACCTGTGTTGCTTAGCTCCCAAGCTTGAAGTTCATAAAATATTATTCCAAACAGAAATTTTATTTATATACATTTTTTTTTTGTGTGTGTATACTTATGCAAATACAGAAAAGGGTGTCTCTTCAGGCTGTGATGGGTTCCAGAGGCAGCCAAGGGCTGCAACTGCAGCAGCTGGGGAGGTGAAAGATGATGCTTGGAGAGAGGGAGAACAACACTATCCATTCCCCAGAGAGCTCGTGCAGCCTGGGAAGAGAGGAGCTCTAGGAGGGAGCTCTGAGCAGCATGACACAGGTGGACAACGCTGCTCTTCCTTCAGATGCATCACTCCTGATGTTCCTAATGCCCAGGACTGCAGAAAATTTGGGATCATGGCTCAAAGAGTCAGTGTGTCACGACAGTGCCCTGGAGGGTGGCTGGGGCAGGGTAGTGCTGACGAATGCCAAGCATCATTGGTCAGTTAGCCTGGACTGAAGCAATCCCCATCCACATCACCAAAACTGCAGAAAACTTTAAAACACAATCAAACATCCAGCAAATGACAGAACGTACAAATTAAACCTTAGGAAAATCAATGCACCTAGAGCTGTTTGCCTAATTCCACAGGTTTTGTTCACAGATGGTTTTATTTAGATCTATGAGTTAGTGTAAAGTGATAAAAGAGAAACACTTGCTGGATAAATCACAGCACCAGAGCTGGGACTGTGTGAACTCTCCAATTAAACTTGACAACTCCTTAAAAAATTTAATCCCACAGATGCAATTTGACAATTCCCAAAGTGTAGAATGAACATGGTATGTTATATTCAGCTGTTTCTTCGTAGGACTGCCGAGTTGGCATTGTGCTTAAATAGTAAAAGGTGGAGAAAATTCAGTTAACACATTGACACCATATGTGAAAGCCTGTTTGTGTCACTAGGGTGTAAATTAAAATAATTTGGAACTTAAATGTTTACCTGTGGGCTTTATACTCCTTTCATTTTCCTACTCAATAAGGGCAGCAGCAGCAAGACTCAAAAAGTCTTACAGTAACTGACAAACAACTTCTCCTCTTATCAGAATTTTTCAAGAAAAAAAAAAAAGGAAAAGCCAGGAGATAAGTTCTTACTTGTTACCGGACAACTGCCACTGTTTTTTAAAGTACTCCTTCATTTATCTCAAGTGTTTAATTTAAACTTTCCAGTAGCTGTGGTTTTGCATTCTCCCCAGGTATTTGAGATGTTCAGTACTGTGATTAATTGGGCAGGCATGATTTCTTGTATTTAGAGACCACTTGAAAGTGGAAGTGAGAAATTAATTGCGCCAGAAGGGTTTGGTCTATTTTTATTAATAGAGCAGATTAGATGGATTATGAAAACAATCTTCTAATTTATAAGAGTCGATCTCATCTCTTGTTCAACAGGAGTTGTAACTATTGAACCTGAACCCCTGAAGTGTGGTGTCCCGAGGGCTGCTCTCGGCAGCGGAGCATCGCCGGGAGGATGGGTGCACACACCAGATGCTGGTGGGATCTCAGCAGCTGGGTATCCTATGGAGCATCTCTCTCTGTGCAGGCCATATCCAAGCCAGCTGGTGCAGCTGCCTGCCTTGCCAGCTCTTCTGTCCTGCAGCTGGATCCCAACCCTCACTTGTGCCGAGGCGCGGGATGATGGAGAGGGAGAGGAGGGTTTCCCACAGGGAAATGTAGAAGCAGCCCTGAGCCCCATTAAACTTGTACCTCGCCCAGCGTCAGCATCTTTTGTGCCTGCTGATGCTCGCCTCGATGAGCGGGACTTGCTCTGCAGACAGAAAAGCAGGTGGAGGCTCCCAGCATTGTTCTCTTGCTAACACGGATGTTAAAGTGGCACTAATTTTAGTTCACTTCTACATAGGCAGGAAAAAAAATAAGAAAAGGTACAAAACACCTATGTGATTACATTTGTGTGATAAAACCACTTCTGCTGTGCTTGTCAGACTATTTTAGTACAATTTCTATGGGAAAGCTTTTTTTTATTCTGTATAATACTTGAATATATGTAAAAATAACTTAACTAGTGTTCCCCCCTCCTCCATCTTGTGTCTGCAGGTTTTGCTCAATGGGAAAAATTGGAGGGGAGATGAAACAAAAAGTGTTGTTTTTTTTTTTTAATAAAAAAAAAAAAGAGGGGGGGGCAGAAATAGTTTCCTGTTATTTAAGCATTATCAATGGGAAGGAATTTGACTCTCACTAGAGAGCTGTTCCAGATGTCTGAAAGAGACCACATCATGATGGAGTCAACATATTTCTGTGCTGGGTAAAAAAACTGGCTGGGTAGATGGCCGGGCCAAAAGAGTTGCGGTGAATGGAGTTAAATCCAGTTGGCAGCTGGTCACAAGTGGTGTTCGCCAGGGCTCAGTATTGGGGCCAGTTCTGTTCATTC
>NW_008824411.1:1888907-1890912 GCF_000699105.1 Pygoscelis adeliae | reverse complement strand
GGCCAAGAAGGCCAATAGCATCCTGGCTTGTATCAGAAATAGTGTGGCCAGCGGGAGTAGGGAAGTGATTGTCCCCCTCTACTCGGCACTGGTGAGGCTGCACCTCGAATATTGGGTTCGGTTTTGGGCCCCTCACTGCAAGAAAGATATTGAGGTGCTGGAGCGTGTCCAAAGAAGAGCAACAAAGATGGTGAAGGGTCTAGAGCACAAGTCTTATGAGGAGCAGCTGAGGGAACTGGGGTTGTTTAGCCTGGAGAAAAGGAGGCTGAGGGGAGACCTCATCGCTCTCTACAACTACCTGAAAGGAGGTTGTAGTGAGGTGGGTGTCGGTCTCTTCTCCCAAGTAACAAGTGATAAGGCAAGAGGAAATAGCCTCAAGTTGTGCCAGGCAAGGTTTAGATTGGATATTCAAAAAACTTCTTCACTGAAAGTGTTGTCAGGCATTGGAACAGGCTGCCCCGGGAAGTGGTTGAGTCACCGTCCCTGGAGGTATTTAAAAGGCATGTAGATGTGGTATTCAGGGATGTGGTTTAGTGGTGGACTTGGCCATGCTGGGTTAATGGTTGGACTTGGTGATCTTAAAGGTCTTTTCCAACCTAAATGATTCTATGATTCTGTGATACCAAAGGTAGGAAAAAGGACTATAGTTTGGTTTTTATTTTATTTATTTTTTTAAATGGTCAAGCTACTTCATTTGAAATTCAAGTATGACAATAAATCACTCCAAAATCATGTATTCAGTAGGCAAAAGCCTCTCATTTTTCTTTCCTTGTTACATCTTCTCTTCTACACTCATCCACTGACTTTGAGTTAAATATAAATATCTTCCAGTTGTTATGAGAATGGTGTGATGTCTATTACAAATGCAGAGAAGTTAAGCAAGCAGCACTGAAATCTGTATTCAGATTAACGTTCAATTTACAGTTAGAAGTGGTGTGAAATACCTGGAGTCCTAAGTCTTTTTTTTGTTTTCCTGTACGTTTATTTTAAATCTCGTTTGGATTAAATGACAAGGATATACTTGCTACTGAAAGTCAAGCATAGCAACCATGTGACAAAATGAGACATAAAATAATTATGATATTGCATACTGATGCAAACTCAAAAATTGTTGCTGAATGCATATCACAACTTGCCCTTCTCATTTTCTGAAACAGCCATTGCTCCATAAAGAAAATATGTGTAGCTTGGAGAGTAATAGCTTGTTCATCCATCTCCTTATTATAATTTAATTGATGTAGCAATGTTTTACATATCTTAGATTTAATGACTTAGTAGTAATCAGGATAATTTGCGTATTTGGCACACAGAAACTAACCTGGAGAACTTTTAAGGTATCCTGGGTTTAAAAAAAAGTTGTATACTTCAAGTGTTTCTGGGCCCACCTTCTGCAGCAACTGGAGGCTGACTCCTTGTCTCCCAGTTGCTGTTTGGTTTGTGATTAAAATGAGCCAGATGTTATTTACATTTAGCAGAGATCATACTTGTTACATGACCCACTTTCTGTGGGTCTGGCTCAGAGCTTCATCTAAAGGCCAGGCATTATGTCAGGGCTTCATCTCGTTTTAACTCTTGCAATACACTAATCCTCTTTCTGAGAGAGGGCAAAGGGAGGAAACACCTTCTGCTATCATGTTTGCTGTGGCTTCTTGAAACTTAACTTCCCATGCCAGAGCAGACCTGTAATTTGTGTTTGGTCCAGTAATGGGACATTTATCCTCTGGCCAGATAGACTGTTTATTGTAACTAATGCCACGTCTTAAAATGGGGCCATGAAGTAATAAATTAAATTAATGTGAGGCTATTATGACATCTAAAAGTGCTCTGCAATTTTTCATGCTTATTAAACAATTTCAAGAAGTGTGCTTTTTAAATTAGCTACTTATCAGTACTTGCGAACTATTTCAAATAACAGCAACTAGAGAATTGTTTTCATTGGAATAGGATGTGTATGTTATTTTAGGTAGGGTCTGACATCCTTATGGAGGTGTCCAGAAATTGGCTT
>NW_008824411.1:1868602-1888896 GCF_000699105.1 Pygoscelis adeliae | reverse complement strand
ATTTTGGGGGGAGGGGAACCCCCTGCTATAAAATTTAACAACAAATGATTAAAAGTAGTAGCAGACGGGGAGGTGACACAGCAGAAATGCATGGTGACATTGAGAAGGGCAGACCTGAGTACAGGTTTGCTTCGCTCACTGGTTAGATGAGCTGTAGCCACGTGGCGGCAGGAGGCAGCATGCTGCGGCAGAACATGGCTCTGGCGCTGGTGACGTGGACACCACTGCTGCTTCACTCTTTCACCTCCCCCAAGGGGGCGAGGAGGGTCCCACTGAGCACTGGCAGCAGAAGCTGATGTTGTTTTGTGGCGTGACTTTGCACGCATAAAAGAACAGTCTTGTATGAGCAAGAACGAGCAATGCGAATGAACTCTGAGGTTAGCCGTGCCCAGGGACGTCCCTCCTTGTTACCTAAGTACTTAGAGGACATGGCCTCTGGAGGGACTACTGCCTTTCCTCTTCTCTGATGGCAAAAAGAGGAGTAGGGAACTGTCAACTGGTTTGTAAAAGTAAGCCTTTTTTATAGGTCACAAAGTGTACTGTTTGTTGCAAATCATAATGAAAAATAGGGAAAATATTGTATATTAGAAAAGAAAATGCTGCAGGATTCATTTCCTCATGTAACCTTGCCTCCATTTCCAGAAGCATGTTGCCATGTTTTTGATGGGGGTACAGTACTGGCAAAGGGCCACAGCCCAGGTTACACATGTGGACATGGTGAGTAACCCTCAGCTCCACGCAGAGCGGGGATGAGCCTTCAGCATGGTTTCCATGCTGAGGTAATGACAGATAATTAACAAGAATGTTAGAAAAAGTGGAGGGGAACAGAGAAACCAGGTAGGTATTCGACTGTGTTGGGGAAGTTCCTGAGGAGAAACTGCTGACATAATTTGCTTCTTTCAAACAGTCACTGAACTTGCTGGAAGGCTCTTAGGCGTTGAGGTCTGGATAGGGGATCATCCGCAGGAGGATGTTACGGCACTCACAGCCTCTCGGTAGATGGCTGAGCTCAGCCTCTGGTGATGGCTGGTTTTCCTCACAGGTGTTCGCACCTGTATGTATCTTATGTTACTCAAGGATGCCACTCAATGCTTTCATGATAAATGTCATTGTACTTCATTTCAAACTTTTAAATCTAAATGTGAGGTTCAATGTTAACCTTGTTCTAAAATCTCCTTATGTCTTCCCGTGGCACGCTGAAGAGCATGCTGACACACTGCATCAGTGGGACATTTTCATGTCTAGACTTGGAGTGATTAATTGCTGTAACTTATACTTTTAAAATGCAAAGGCAATTAAATAAATCTTTTTATGTAGACTCCTTTTCATAGGAATCAATAGATGTTAAAGCATCTCTAAAGCCTTATTTATCTTGCATTAATTCAACTGTAATTGTAAAAACATTCCAAAGCGTCTGTTATCCAAATGTTGCCTGTTTGATCCTTTTCAGTCACTGCTAGGGTGCAAGGATCTCATTCAGGTGTAGTTCTAATTTTCATGAACTTTATGGATGTATAGCTATAATAGCTGTGTACGTAACCACTAGCCAAGAAACTAGTGAATAGCAGAGAGGAAAGCCTGAAAATATGCTTTCCCCATTGCATTTTTAAGACCTCATGAAATTTAATTTATTTCTTTGGACCGTTGATCTAAGTTTTGAGCCTCACTTCCAGGTTCTTCCTTTTTTATTACCCACCTACCCTGAGCATAAGGAGGACTGACAGCTTTCATTGAACTAGAGGGTTCTGCTGGGGTCCAGCGGCTTCTCTGAAATGCTTGTATGTTGTACTTCACAACCCATAAAGATGGTGAGGCCAAAAAAAAAGGCCAAAAAACTGATTCTCGTGGCCTTAGAGCAGGAGGGTGGATTCATCTCCTCTTGCACACTGTTAAACAGCTCTAATAACTGCCAGAGATGCTGAAAAGGGTGAAATGTCCATGTCTGTGAGCTCTTCACCTCTCAGAATGAAGCAGCTGCATTAAAAATATACAGACCCATTCCTTTCCCTGAAGAAGCACGTACTGAAAAGCCCCAGATTACGTGATAGTTTTTTAGAATACTTTCAACCATTTTGCAAAAGAGAGAGTATGCATTGGCTTTGGCAGCATTAATCGCTATTGGAAGAAAAAATAAACTCTTTGATTAATTACAGTTAACACCTCCGTTGCAGTCAGCTTTGTGCACAGGACACACGGAAAGCAGTGCAGAAAGAGAGAGCGAGCTGAAAAACGTTCTGACGGGAGGAGGGGATGAGAAGAACCAAGAACTGGTGTCCTTGATCCTGTGAAAAATCAAAATTACGTAGTCTTCTCGACTCTGTGGTGTTTTTTTTTTCCCCCAGAATACCATGAATGCACTAATATGCAGGTACTTCACAGGAGTGTGAACCAGCTCTAAACCTGGGAAGGAATATTAAGAACAGTGGGTGAAATGTGCCACATAATTATTTTATGAGCATGGCTGTTTGATGAGCAACATCCCAGCATCACTCCGGTGAGCGCTAGGACTGCAGGACAGGCTGCTCCTTCCCTCTGAGCTTGTCTGCTGGGGCCAGGCAGGTGTGCAAAATCAGTGCAGGTGAGGCTCCCTGGAAATGCAGCCAGCAGGGATTTGTTTCAGTAATCCCTTGAAGTCTGTAGCGGTTAAGACATAAAGGACGATATATAGCAACATCAGCTGTCTCTGTTCTTTTACCATCTCTGAAAGCGAGGCATGAAAGTTGGTGAAGATGGTATTGCCCTCAAGACAGAAAAGCAAGAGATTTCACGTAGCCAGAGGCATTTATACAGAGTCAGCTGTTAAAAGGTTGAAATCTTCGGCAAAGCTGTTGCTTCATAGCTCTATTTATTTGCACTTTGCATAGTTAAACATCTTTCCTCCTTGTCCATGGCTGGTGAAGGCAGTGCAGGATGAGGTGGGGTTCTTCGTGGTGGCTTGCAGATCTACAGCAGGGCTGCACCAGTGGTGGTACCGCCTCCAGCTGTGTCCAGACTGTGCCGTCGTTGGCTGTGCCAGCTGCTGCTTTGCTGACCTGGGGTTTCAGACTCTGCCGCTATCACTCTCTGGCACCGCCCTGGGGTGGCAGGAGCTGGTGCTCTGCTTTGATGATGGCTTCTTAAATAACTTGTATTAGGGAATATGAGTTTCCTCTTTTTACTTTTGAACAATTTTTTAACGCAAAGTAAAAGTTACATTTAAATCAGAGTTTAGTCTGTGAAACAATATGACAAATCTTGGGAAAATCAACACAAGAAGTAAGAAGTCCTTCTTTACTTTCCATCCCTCTTTCTCTGGAGAGAGGACTGGGGTTTCAGAAACAAGCACAACAGTCTTGAATCCATTTGCCAAATTTTGCTGATGACTCCCTGTTATTGTTGTTGTTCATCAAGAACCAGCGGGTGTTTCCAAACCAATTGATTAACTCCTGGCCTCCTTCCAGTGTTGAGTATTGGTCTGACCAGTCTCTAGCTTTCTAGAGTCCCCTTTCTCCACCCCTTAATCACAGATATTTTTGTCTTTCAGTCCTTTACGGCCATCCTTTTCCTCTGCAATTGCCTGTCTACTTCGTGACTCTCTTAGGAAGAATTTCATTAGACTCCAAAAGGTGCTTAGTGTGTTTCAAACCTCTTTATTTCCCAAATCTGGCCTGGGGGCTGAACCTCTGCAGTTAAAATTAATTGCATTATGCATCTGGTCATAATCCATAATTCTTTTACGAAGAGTTACCTTAAAAAAAAAAAAAAAAAAGGTACAGATTATTTTGAGCCTCTCTGGGCCATCGTCCAGGAAACAGTGGACCTACATTTTAATTCATCTTTCTCTTCTAAAATGTTCATAGTTCCCAGATAAGTGAGTATAGGCACCAGAAGCAAGACACAGCAGCATGGAGCTTAGTATGAACTAACTTGCTTCCCTTTGCAGGCAGGCTGCTCAGACATGATGCTTGCTTATACACACCCCCTATTGTTAAGAGGTAACAAATATTATTATTTAATATCATGCTTATTTTAGAAAAAAAAAATTCTTAGATAGAAAATGCATAGCACTACCTAGGACTTAGCAATGATTGATTTCTTCATGTGACACCTACAAATTGAAGCATTAAAGATTTTATGAAGATGAGACACAAATAAGGGCTTTGAGGAGAAAACTGATGGGTTTATTTTATATATGGCTTTCAAATTCAGATTATTTCATGTCTTCCTGTCTGCCTGCTCCCAGTGAGTACTTTGAGGCAGGAGGTTTGAGCTTCTGCTGGGCTCCAGAGCAGAAGCCGGTGTTTAGAAATTGGTATACACATTTTTATATATAGGTATAGCTAATAACTTCAAATGTTATAGGAATGAGGTTATCGCTTTCACATCTTTCCTGATGTTATTCTCCTGATGAAAGCATGTAGGAAGCTTAGTGAATGAATTATCTAAAAATCTCTAAAATTTGCGTAGGCTGACTCATCAAATGCTTCATTTCTTTACTAGCAAAAACACTTTGTCTTTCCATTAAAAAGTAAAGAACTCTAATCCAGCTCAGCCAGAAGGTCCAAGTGGCCTTCTTATTAAGCAATTAATAAGCAAATAATTTGTGGTTAATAATTTACTCAATTTAACCTGAACAAATGATACCACAAGAACTTAAATGCCCCCTTGAATGTAGCCACTGCTAATAGTTACTCAAACCCTTCCTACAAGTAACTGCACGTCTGGCAGATCAGAAGTTGGCCTGGTTACTGGAATGTACTGGGTCATTTTTTCCTTTTAATTCAAAGAGAACCATCTGGAAAAAAAACAGTCAGGAGAGAAGACTGGCCATGGCTAGCGCACTGCCAGCGGACACCGGTTGCTTGGTAAGGGACAATTTTGGATGCATGGTCCTGAGGACCTTAACTCACTTTCGTCCAAGCTTGCACGACTCGAGGGGATGAAGCTCATAAACCAAGAGGGTGAAAATCACATTAACAGGACTAACATGCTGGCTTCCTCCATCCTTGGGGGAGGACCTTCACATGATGGGAAGAAGCCAGTTAGGGAAATCAGACTGAAATATCTAGGATGCTGCTGCAGAACTGCCTAAGCTTTACTGCAGCTGATAATATACAGTAAAATTGCCCGGGTTACCCTACTCTGATGAAAAGTCCCTATATAAAAGATAACTCTGTACACAGAACGCTTTGAAATAGCTCTTCCATGTTGCTGTCATGTTGCTTTGATAAATAATTCTTTGTTTTTAGGAAATTGTCTCATAAGTTTGTATCTCTAGCCTCTAAGTCCTGCCAGAGTGTGCTGTGAATTCCTAAGCTTATTGGAAATGGGGTTAACAAGCTAGACCCAACCAAGAGCTTAAGTCTAAGAGTGAGTGAATTTACTCCATGATAATAGACGTTATGTCTTACAGCTTGAGGAATAACGTCGAAGAAAGAGGACTGGGCTATAGCAATAGGAATGTCCTATGCAATTTTTCCATGTCTAATTTGCATGAAGGTGTGACAAGACCATAAATTGTTTGGGCACTACTTTTTAACATATGGTTTATGGAAGTTAGATCATGAATTCAGCAAGAAACCCAGAAAGGATTGGTTTCTTTGCAGTTCAAACTCTCAAGGGACTTCTGCTTTGCATTATCACATGCAATTGTGTACTTGAGGCAGCTGAGTCTGTTTGCACTCCCAATATACAGCAAAAATCCTTCAAGTATGAAATTGGAATGGATAGAAATATCAATGGCTTAAAAAAGCTGCTTATATGTCTGCACTTCTCTGTCCTAGATAATAAGTAGGCTTTTGGTAGCAGGAGAGGAATACATGAATATCATGTTCATATATGCTTTAAAAACGCAGAACCAAAAGACAGAAAAGCCCTTCGGGTCTCCACCTCTGTTATGAACATGCTTAGGCTGTACGGTAGCTGCCTGGATTTCTCCAGTTTATCAGGGATTCTGAAAAATCCTGCCGGATTTCAACTCTCAAGTCCTCCCTGTACATTGACATAAACATTCCTAGAGCAGGATGCTTCTCTCCAGTGTTTACTAAAATGCTAGGTTTGCCTACATATGGGTGAAAATATTTGTATCTGTGATCTTCATTTCATCTTCTCAGCTAATAAAATTCTAGTTGTTGTTTTTCGCACGTAGTAACCCATACCTGTGCTTATCATATGCAATGTCTATTGCTCTGTAGCCAGGCATCCCTGGGAATATCCCAGGGTCCTTCTGTTTGTACCAGCTAGTGCCATCTGTGTTCATCAGATGAAGGCTTTTTCCTCCTATGTGTGGAAGTAGCAATGTGATGAGGGGGAAGGATACATGGTCCTGCTGGTGTTCCCACAGAAATGCTGGGGTGGTTTTAGCAGCTGTTCAGGCCCCTGCAAGCACTGATGGAAGTGGCTGGGGAGCGGCACTGCACAGGACCCAGCTCGTGGGAGGGCTGGGCAGGGTGAATGGTGGTGGTACCACTCTTCTGTTGGACTGACTGGCACATGGACAAGAAAAGGTGGCCAAGGCCACCTGCATCTCTGCCTGCCTGTGCTCAGCATTTCTGAATGTCTGGTTGCCTCCGCTCTTGCCTTGCCACTGAATGCTGATAAGGAAGATGTCATGAAGTGGTTTCGTACATGGCTTCTCATGCAGTGCATCAACACATGTTTAGTATTTGTAGAAAACTTTCATAACTTGATTAGATAAAAGCTGTGCTGAGCAGCATGAGAGCTTTGGATAGACTCAAAAAGTCTTCCTACTCCCTGCCCGGGGCAGAGCTGTATCCTGGGGACTGGGGACTGGTATCCACCACCATGAACTAAGATCTCTAGGGCAAAAGATGTTCCACTGTATCAACCTCTGGACAACCCCTGTGTTGAGGTGGAACAAACCATACCTGTGCTGTACCCAGCTTGGACAGGAGCATTTCTGCTGTTAGAGAGCCAGTCCTTGAGGCTCAGCTCTGCTCGCGCCATCCCTGTTTAGTCACAGCAAGGCACATAGCTGGGCTGGAGGCCCATGCCAAAAAGAGCAGCACCATACTCGATACCTCATGAGTGTTAGCATCAGCCTTCCAACATCTCCATGTCCTGTGTTATGGTGCATTTCCTACAGGAATAAACACAGCTCCCTTACCCTTTGCTGTCCTGCCTA
This sequence comes from Pygoscelis adeliae, assembly GCF_000699105.1. NCBI lineage: Eukaryota > Metazoa > Chordata > Aves > Sphenisciformes > Spheniscidae > Pygoscelis > Pygoscelis adeliae. The sequence continues at coordinate 1,881,773 of NW_008824411.1, read as the reverse complement.
AGCACTTGTAAGACCAGAACTTGATCCTTCAGATTTCAGCAGTTTTTGATGCCTTGAGCCATGTTCTTCACATGGACAATAAAGAATGATTTAACTACACGATGGTCCAGCTGGGAGGTAAGAGCTGCCTGCCAAAAGAAGATAGGGTCTCATATGTAGGTCCTTATTATTTTTTTTAATTACTTAGCTTACTAAAAAGCTCATTTTGGCCAATTTCAATTGGCCTTCACAAGTTAAAAAAAGTAAAATTGCATGTCTCACTTTAAGGAAAGAAAAAAAAAAGTAGTGGAGAGCACTAAAACTTTTCCAAAAGTTGTTATGTTTAGCCTGTAGACTCTCATCTGTACTGATGGTCATATTAGATCATCTTTTTCTAACAATTTATGTATATGTGACAAGATTCAAATTGTTGCCTTACAGTGCCAGTATAATTTTACTGTATTTCCCTGATTGCACGTTATTCTACATTCCTTTGGAGTATTTTTGTTTGATCTCTTGAATGATAATTACTATCACTTCTTCATATGTTGTTCGTCATTCACATGTGTTTCTTCTTCAAATCTATTTCAGGCTGCAGAAGGAAGAGTCTTTTCCCTCCAAAGCTGATGTTAACTAAAAGCCTTATTTAGCTGTCTAAAGCTAAACCACATTCTGTGAACCAATTAAATATTTTTTCTCTTTAAACTATTTTTGAGAAATAAATAATACTTATCTATTGTTAGGTGTTGTGGTTTTTTTTTTTTTTTTCAAACAAACTTACCAGTTTGCTGCTTTTAGATGTGTTTTCCTTGGCTGAAAATTCTGGAGGATGCCTAGATGATCCTGCTGATGTTGTCTTAAACACTCTTGTTAAAAGCTCACTTCGTATTACAAAACTGAAAATGCAAGTTAATCTTGCTAACAAACAGGGTAATGTGAAATGAAAGTATTTTGCATTTTACTGAAATTACATGCAACTCCCCAGAACAGTATACGAAAATAACTGCTCACATTTGAAGAATTGGTTCTTTTCATCTACTTTGGTTCCAAGCCAGGAGTCTAAACTTATGGTGGAATTGTTTATCTTTTTGGCAAGAGGTGCAACAGTTTGCTAGGAGTTGTTGTCCTCTCCCTCACCCCGAGCTCTTCCCCTTTACCCCACCCTGCTAAAAAGTCGTTAACATGTTCCTGCAAGATTGGGATGCAGGTGTCCTTGGCTCTATGTCACTGACCTCGACAAGCCCTGCTCAACTTCTGTGCAAACTGAAAACAAAATATATTTTTTTCCCTGAAGAGTTATGAAGCTAACTTTAATGTGTACAAACTGTTCTTGGGTTCTCAGAAAAACAAAACCACATTTTGCACTGAAGTGTCTTTTCTTTCTCTTCATCTGCGGTAGGGAGGTTGCAGATCAATGAAGCAGAATCCAGACCCAATCCATCCTGTGTTCGTGGTCTGATTGTACTGCAGCTTCTGCGCTTATCTCTGTAGATACAGCTAGCAGCCTGTTTTTTTGGAGAAGGTGGTAGTAAATCTAGCAGGGCTGTCACAACACTACATCAGTTCTGCATTTGGTAGAATAGATCAAATACGCCTCTCCATACGCCTTTTCAAGACTCTGTGCTATGCTTTTCTGGACTGCATTTCAGTACTTGTCCTCTGTTCCTCTCAGTCCCCCTCTCCGCTGGTGTTTGCTGTGCTGGATCCATCACTGGCTTTATGTGTTTCAAAGGCACCTCCTTCTCTTGCACCTCTGCTCTGCTCTGCCTTAAACTGTATTCTCTGAGGATGCTCTGTGGCCCTGCAGCCAGTGCTGTTTTCTAAGCAGTTATTGCCAATGTTTTTGTGTGTTCAACAAAGCAGTATATCTGATGTGAAAGGCATGTTGGATTTAAGGTGGGTTCTTTTGTGGTTTGTTTGTTTGTTTGTTTGTTTTTTTTTTTTTTTTTTTTTTAACCCACAGCTCAAGCCAGCACATTTAACTGCAAATTCTTTCACAAGAGAACAGATGCCCAGCTCATTGTCACTCTGTTTCACCCTGCTCCATGTAACCCTCGCTATTGCTTAAGTAGAGTTAACTGTAATGTTTCTGTCAGGCTCGAGCCTTCCTCAGGACCTGCTGATATTGCATCAGGCAGGCAGGGAGCCAGCTGCCTCTTCCTTCCCACGTCCTCTTCCTTCCCGCATCCTCTTCCTTCCTGTGTCCTCCCCTGTGGCAGCATTGGTAGTCAGAGTACACTGGGTGCTAAGCTGTCAGCAAGAGGATGGGGAGAAAAATAGGAGGTGCAAGTAGGCTGCTACTCCTCTCTGGTTGTAATAGTGGCATTGCACAAGTGCACATATGTGCAGAACTGGGCACAAGTAAAGGATTGACACTTGGGAGCAGGGAAAGGTGCGGGAAGAAGATTGGTGGTGATGTGCTCTGGTAGAGCTGGTTGGCACAAGCAGCCAAGACATGCGGGGAAGGTCAGAATGAAATGGTGCAATAAATGAAGACAAGGGTAGGAAGAAAAAAATTGCATTTCTAAGATAAATGCAGGAACAAAATAAAGGATCTTCCTGTGGGTGGTTTTCAAAGCCTCTCTGCAGCTGTCTCACCCAGTCCCCGCTGGCTTTAACGGCAGACCCACCATTGGTGTGAATGGGAACAATCTCATTACTAAGTGAGTACTTCTGCAAATAGCACTTCTTCAAGGAGGATTTGGACAAGAAGAAAGACTCCCCAGCCCACTTAAGGCCACAGCTTGGATGGGCTGTCTCAGTGCTGGGGCTGTGCAGGTCAAACCTGCCTGCACTCCTCTCCAGGAAGCATTATTGCCTTTATGATTATTTGCTATGAAGTACTAAACATTAAGGTAAAATTTATGTGAAGCCACCTCCAAAGTCTGAGGGTTAATAGCAAGACAGAGCTGTCACAGTAGAAATGGTGTGAATAAACTTGCTGAACTCAGCAGCGGGCTTATTGCACCTGTTTCAGACATTGACCACAAGTAAGGGACACAGCAATTTCTTTTCAAAGAGATTTGAGTTCTTTTTTCCCTAGTTAAAATAATTAAATGGTATTTAATTACAAGACTTCAACTGAGTCTTTGTTACATCTCATTAACCAATTTATTTGGATTATCATGTATTGTTTCCACTTATGATGCCATGCGTAGCGGGAGTAGACCTGGTTCCTGAATTTCAGTGTGTGGTATATAGTTGTGCACACCAAGAAGCTGCGGAGCAAAACCAGTAGCTTATTAGTAATGCAAGTATAGGTGCTATTTTTCAGTGTTCATTATATAACCTGCCACATGTGTAGCATCCTTACATTTTTTACCTTTTCCATTTGTGTGAGCTATATTCAATAATTTTACAAGTGTCTTTAGTTATAAACATTATTTTGAGTTTTACATTCAAATATATGTATTTAAGCATATAAACATCCTCATCTTCAGCTGTGTGCTGAGAAATAGTATCAATTTTCTCTCCTTAGAGGCTTGGTGCCAATGTGCTCACAAGTTTTCACACTGCAGAAATGTTCCTTGTGTAGAAACGGGCCTCAGACATTTTGGAAATGCTTCTTTGCCTGCAGCATCCTGCAAATGTGTGAGGAGGAAGATCCAGAGCCTGTCCCTCACTGGAAAGGTGGCTTCTCTGGACAGCAAAAGCAACCCTTGTTTTATTAATCAGGGTCAATAGAATCTAGTTTAGATGTCGACGAGTAGTCTCTGGCCATCCCCTTGAGTTAAAGACAGGCACCGTGACTGCAAGGGACATCTCTTCATCCTGTGAATCCTCCTCCTCCTCCTGAGAGATGACAGAATAGAGGTGTGATTGACTAAAGCCTGACAGAGCTTCACGTTCATGGGTAAAGATCTACCCTCTGTATGCACGTTGGTGCAAGGGGCTCAAGACCTTGACACTATATGAACCTGAGAGATTCATAGGTATACGTATGAGCGAGGTTATCCTAGAGGACTCTGGGCAGTTGTTATTTAAGGCTGAATTCTTTTTAGAAGCTTCCTTGCCCCCATCACTGTTTGACATCAGTATCTCTCCTCTGAGAGATATTTCCTTACTGTCTTCCCACACAATCTCCCTTCTGTTTTCTTCTGTGCTGTGGACATCACTGAGAATCAAGTCATCCTTTGAGAGACATATTACCATCTCCCTCATATGTGCTGCTTCTTTTCAGGGTGGAAATTACAGATAAAGGGGAAAGAACTATGCATGTAAATGCAGGTACATTTTTTGTTTCCTCTTTTAAAGGATAGACCTTTTTTTCAGGACTTACATTGTGCTTTGAGAAGACAAGGCTGAAGTGCCTGGTGAAGGCTCAAAATGAATTGGGGACTTACAGCAAGCCTTCTAGGATTAAGAACAGCTTGAATGATGGAGTCAGGGTCAGAGATGGAGACAATTTTTCATGTAGTTTGTCCAAGTTCTTTGCAGGAAGCCTGAGGATGGACAATTTTAGGTTTTCATCTCACCGGTTGATTGGCTGCTCCGCCTGAAAAATTTCTGGCACTGAGTTACTGTGGCTTGTTTGCTACCCAGGACCCACAGGTTCAAGTGTTTGGATTGTTATTTTATATATACTGCACTTCTGCTATTGCTTTCCTGTTGCTCTTGGAGCACCTCTTTTTCCAAGATTAATTTAAAGTATTAGTCGTTGAGCTCAGATGATGTTTTCTGTGGTTTGATTGTGTGTGTGTATGTGTGGTTGAGAAATGGAGGCAGTATTTGATTGCCCCCTGCCCCTCTTACTATGAATCCTAAGGATAAGAGTCTATTGGTGCCTCAGCCCCACCAGTGCTGAAGCCAGTGTTTCTGGGTGCAACCATGTGCCATCCCAGGTATGGGAACTAGCTAACTGCGTACATTTGTAAATTGGAGGCACGCTACTAAACTATGCCTTTCTCTTCCACTATGAAAAGTGCTCAGAAATCTCTTTCAATATCTGTATTTAAGATAAAATCTAAATGTATGTGTATATGTGCGTATATATATATACATAAGTATATACACACACATGAAAATAGGTATATCAAAGTTTAAAAAACTATTGCAAATGGGTAATGAATAAAGACTGCTAGAAAAAGGATATGTTCTGATCCTTTAAGTCTAGTTCCGATTAGAGTTCATAAAGTGGGAAGGAGTTGAAAGATAAATGTCATAGGAAAAGTATAACTACACTCAAGGCTTTAAATGATCAAAGCACTCTCTTGAAAAGTCTGTTGTCAAATTTTGATGCTGTGTCACAACTCCTGGTGTCAGTCCTGAAGTAAAAGCAAAATATTGATGATATTTGGAGATATGAACAAAATCATCCAAATCTAGAAGGTAGAAACACAGCTGCTTATTAAGAGGTTTTTCCCCTTAAAATATGTATTTTAACTGTCTAGATACAGTGTTCATTACTGCAGGCAAAATGAAATCTGCACATATTGAATTGCCTCTGGCTAGCAAATGTATTTCTGGGGTTCATAATATTTTAAGCAGGTAGCACAGAACATGTCTGCAAGTCAATCTGTCTACAACTAATCAAGTATTCACAGCATACTTCTAGCAAAATAATTTTAAAGGAAAAGTCATTTGCCAGTCACTAACAAGCATACAGATAAATTAAAGAAGTGATGTCTATAGCAAAAATAAGAAGTTTACAGTGTGATTTCTAATAAAAAATCAAATCTAGCTTGTTAAAAAGATCTCTAGTCCATGCAGCTGCTTGCTAAAAAATCCATCAATTGAGTATATTTTTAATAAAGCTATGGATCTGATGACTAAGAACTACCATTTGTAAAGAGTTTTAGTTTCAGCTGACCCAGACTCTGTATTTGAATTTGGTGAAGGTAAGCATTTTGTCTCATTTCACCATCTGCAAAGTGGGCTTGGTGAAAAATGCTTCTCTTCTGTCAAGGGTTTTAAGACTTTCACAAGAAAAGTGTTAACAAATACACCTGTGTCTATGAGGGCCAAGCCTTAAATAATGGTTTCTGTCATACTTCACAAGGACCTTCTTTGAAATCTATTGCACCACACAGAACAATAGAGGCTAATCTTGCTGTAGTGTGCAGTCCTTCCAAAAGAGCAAATCTTCACCCGTTGTTACAAATCTATTTTTTTACAGTGCGTTAGTCAGCATGACTCTGTGCCAAAAATACAGTTGTATATCCTGGTAACTTCAGAAAAGCTCCTGTTTTCCCTGATTGCGATGCGAGCCTGACACGTCATGTCTGAATATAATTTGTAAGGTTGAAGAGTGACCCAAATAAATATGGGGGATATTTCTAAACTCACAGAGGCTAGAGGATTAGGTGGGAGAAAAGGGAGTGAATATACAGTATCTGCTATCACCTATGGAGGCGTCTCTTCATTCCCTGATGTTCAGCTTTGTAAGCTCAGCTCATGGTTCCTTTTCTTGAGTGATAATGTAGAAGCATCTAAAAAGATTTTCTTAAATATTTAACATACTATAAAGGTCTGATCTTCATGGATGGTTGTTGTTTGCAAACTCAATTATACAACTTCTACAGACTTGTATTTTTAAGACTGTTTGACTACAGCATCCACTGCTGTTGGACTGGAGGTTACAGGAGATGATTTTGGAGTGTCTTCTGCTCTTAATTGTGTAATGTATTCCAGCCACTGACTTGATGCAGCAGACTGTGGATGCGATCATCTTCAGGGTTTGTTGTATAAGGCAGTAACTTGGTGTTGAAACAATTTTCCTTCACAAAATCTCTCTGCAAGAAGTTTGGATATATCAAGCAAAGCCTCATTTAACTTGTTTTCAAACCTCTAGTGATCAGGTTTATTGCTATGATTCATGTGTTATAGTGGTTATTTGGCATAACCTAAAGGAAGCCATCAATTACTCCTCTCTGAATATGGGTATCCAATATGCATTTCAATGTCCAGACAGACCTCCTGAGTGGCAGAAGAGTGATAGTTTTGTCCTCTAGCAAATTTCTTAGGTTCAACAGGGGGCTAAAATCCAGAATGAATGAAAACTTCTAGAACGAGTGATGTTGAAAATCAACTCTTTTATTCCTCCCCTCCAACTTTTGATATCCTGGTATGTTTATTGTGACTTCTCATTTATTCCAAATCTAAAGTGGATGTCGTCAGAGAATTGAGCTGCAGATGCACCTCCATGATTTGTTTTCTCCTTGAAGAGAAGCTGATGTCCCCCTCCAGCTCACCCTGTACACACACCCCAACGGTTCCCTCACAGTTGCACCGAGGGCAGCCCTGTCTCCTGTGAGCACTTGCTGGATGTGCTAAGGCACTGAAATAATAAGAGCATAACTTAGCAACATAGAGGTTGTCATGCTAGCCATAGCCATGAGCACTTAAAAATACTCAAAATACTTGGAGCTTGAAAAAAAGCCATTATTGTTACCATCCAGCTGCAAGAAGGCAGTTGAAAAATGTGTACATTTCTGTTCATTTTAATAAAGATATATTAAAATGCTCAGAGGAGACATGCCTTTAACCTGAAGCAGTGCAATAAGCTATACAGATAGCTTGTTTTTAAATTTAATTGATGTGGCTTCAATATTAGAATGGGTCATCATTAAAGGCATCTAGAGTTATTAATATTTCTGGTAAATATATAAGCTTTTTTGCTTTTATCCACACAGACACCTAATATGAAGGCAATCTGTTTTCTAATGCTCTCTTCACCTGATCTGTTAGTACTCTGCTAAGTACTGATAGCATCAGAGAATGTAATGAACTCAGCTTCTGAGAGATAATACTATTTATCATATTGACAAATGCATAGACTTTATGAATAGGTTTTTGTATTACTGCACAACAGCAAAAACCTCTTGTGGAAGATCTTCTGAATTTTATGCCTGACACCCCAAACAGTTGAGTATAAGGGCAATTGGGATGACAGGTTCATTAGTATTTTGAGAGAGTTAGAAATGGAAAAAAGCAGTTACATGGAGACACAGTCAACGTGTTGCAAATGACAGCATACTCAAAGAGTAGCAGAAAACACGCAAACTTAGGCTGAGACAGGTTTTCAGTTGGTTAAGAGACAGAAGAGGTGCATTTCCCCTCATGTCCAGATCCTCAAAGTCTTGCTGAGTTATTGCTGGTGAAGGGTCTGCGTTACCTTTACAAGCCGTGGTCCTGGGAGAAGCTCGCTTGCTCAGTGCAGTGAAGGTCTGCCTGTCCCTCCTGAGCAGCAGCCTGAGCCCAAATGCTCAAGGAGCCCACGCTGCCCCTCTCCTGCTGTTCTGCGCCATCGGAGGGGTGCATCACCGGGATACACCCCAGAGCTTCAACTCTCGAGAGGTCAGCCGAAACCTATTAAAGTATTATTGTACATCTAGTACCTTGTAAATGGCTGTGCATGAACCAGATGCATTTTACCATACAACATCCACTGAACAGCCATATACACCAGAGCATTTTGTCTGAACCGTCAGTACGATGCACCAGGGCATCTAGGTCTCTAAATACCACTGTAATGTAGTGTCACCAATTATGTTTCTATAATCCTTTAATCATAACCTTTCTTTTCAGAGTAAACTAAACTGTTAAATCGTTGTTAATTACAATTTAAAGGTATTATTGCCAGTATAAATCTGGCTATTATGTAGGCAGTACCTTGCCAAGATGTTATTATCTTTTTTTCCCCAGTGCCTCTAGTATAGATAAGGAGATGTTTGTTGCCTCGTTGCCTTCTGAAAGATAGTATTACTGACAAGAAGTCAGCTCTGCAATGCTCCACCTATCACTGAGTTGTTGATCAATAAAAGCCAACAAACCAGATTTGAATTTTATGGAATTAATTTCTAACAGCTAATATTAACCGTGCTACCAGATCAGGTTCCAACTTGATTGTTTTGACTGCATCCAAGCTGCTTCTATGGAAAACAATCTGCGACAGTATAGTGACGTGATCTTATTTTATTTGTCTATCTGTTTTTAATGGTGAAAGAAGTGTTTCTTTGTTCTTTTCTACATCATTTTCCCCTGTGCAGCTGCAGGACTTATCCTGATCTCTTTATATAGTTTCTGCAAAGATTCTCTTCGTACTCCTTGAAGAAATGTGATTACTGCAGTGTTCCTTAGAAGGGCTGTCCTGTTATTGATGAAGATAATACTCAAAATACCACAAAGTTGTTTGCTCAAAGAAGCTACGATTAGCTTTAGAGTATAACCAGTGAGAGATCCCTGATCAATATGATAAATTTCTGTTATTAGAAATGTAGTAACTAGTACTAGAAATCTGGTGTTTTGCCTTTTTTCTTCTGGTACTGTTTGCGAGATGCTGAGGTCTCTCTGGACATCCCAGGTCTCCCCAGCCCTGCTGCCTATGGTAGGAAGTGATGCTCAAGCGCCTTCTGTCCCTTACTGTGCTCTGCTCTAGGATTGATGCTGCTGGTTTTCTGGCAAGCCAGCCTGGAAAAGAAAGGCATAGCAATTAGGAGCATGCAGTACCTAATCCATTCTAATTAGAGGCTGTTATCCATGTTTACATCCCCACAGTTGTGCATAGCCTCTTAAAGAAGACTTCAGGACATCTGTCACACAAGTAATGTGCTGTGTACCTGGTGCTGAGCAGAGGACGTGGCCATGTGCAAAGGTTTAGTCATCTTTTCAAAAGTGATTCTTTCAAATAAATAAATAAATAAATAAATAATTACAATTCCATACTGATTGCTCTCACTTTATGTATTGGATGTCCCTGCAATGAAAATATCATCAAAGTGCTGAATTGAATATAGTATTGGGCTTAATTCCACTATTTTTAGTTTTGCCTCATTGGGATACTTCCCGAGTAAGTTGGTACTTAGTATTACAGAAAAGTCACTCTGATTCTTTCCTAGCTTTTATAGAAATAATCAAAATCACTGAATCGAATTCTTTATTAATTTTTTTTAAACACTTTTCCCCTATAAGGTCTCCATCAAAAGAAAGAAAATAACTTGTCACTTAGCTTATTAAATGATGGATTTTTGAAATGGATTTTGCCACTTATTCATGTTTGAAATATATATTGACACCAAAGATCAAAATCTTTCTGGAATTTGGGGCGGGGGGAGGGAATCCATTTTGAAATTCACCAGTCAAGCATTCATACCTTGTGGGATCTTGAAGACTTATGAAATTTTCATTTGATATTAGCCTAAATGGCACCTGGGAGAGGCAGGAGCAACCCCCACTGACACTGAGAGGCATTTGGGCATCTCTCTTTCTAGATTTCGAGAGCTGTGGGGTTTTATCCAGGCATCCTGTACCATGATCTTGACATTCAGAGGGATATTCAAAAGGATGATCATATACTCATGTTTCAGACAGAAAACACATATGACCTATTCTGGATCAGTAAAACATTTTCTTGATGACAATCCTGAATTAATGAAAGTGAGAAGGCAATTATAGCAAGATTTTTTTAAAAAGCGTGTTTATTCTGTTTAGAAACCTCTGGCAAGAATCTCTTGCAGGAAGAGAAATAAGACTGATGGAGCATAAAGCCAGCAAAAGATAATGTTGACTATATGGAAGAAAACCTTAATCACAGGTCCATAATACAGCTTACTTAATAGCATCAGGGCAGGTAATGAACTGATTACAGCCAAAAAATATCACTCAGGATCTGAATAAAAGTAAATAAATAAAACACCATATATGTTGGAAGCTGATAACCTACAGCAAATTAAATTGGCCAACACAAATCATAATGCATCGAAGATGTTGAAATTCTGTCCGTAGCCAATAATGTGTCCCTTGGTGTTTGTAAGCAACTGGTGGTATATGGTACAATGCATACAAACTGTATGGTCTAACCAATGCACTGCACGATCAGCATTTATAACAACTGCCCAAAACATTTTTTTTACTTAGAAATATTACATTTTTCCTGTAAGTGCCACTAAAATTTTGAACAATCATCATCAAAATGTCATTTTTTTCTTAAAAATCATTTTTCATAAAAGTGCAAGCCACCTTTACTTTATGTTGGACCTGCCTTCCGTTTCTGTAATTCGTTCCCATTGATTTACCCTCTGTGCTCTTTGGAAAAGAGATTTTTTTTTTTGTATATCTGTAACACTGGCTGCTAGTAGTCATAGTTGGGTTTAGTAGTTCATAAATATATTGCAGTGATTATATTGCGCTAAGGGTTAGCTACATATTCACAAATGGTAGATTTAAATGTCTCATATCAAATATGTTTGAGATTTATTCAGCTGAAATATTAAACAACTAAATTTCAGTTTTTAACTGGAATAATGAGAAAAGTAAGAGTCTAGGTTTTCTCTGGCCATAAAAATCATAGTTAGAAATCTTTTCTTTTTTCCTGTCGCTTTGCTTTGGTATTTATATTTGCCTTTTTTTAAATAGTACAACACCCTAAATTAAGAGTTGACAACTTAATTATATGTGATTGATTATTTTGAGTGAGTCATTACCAGAATGTAAACTGCAAATGCTATTCTTTTTTGCGTTTGCAGTTTGCAAGTAGAGTCAGGGAAGGAACGTGTTCCGGTTCCAGAGCATCTGACAGGCTCCTGCAGTGAAAAAACATGAGGTGGAATCTTCCTGCAGCAAAGCCAAAAATGTCACTGGCAAAGTGGCATACCTGGAGACCTCTTCATGCAGCAAAGTCTCTGAACGTGAGTTACTCTGAGCATTATGCTTTGTATGAATGAAAATAAATTGGCCTCATAGACATGGGTATGGAAATTTGGCACGAGGAAATTGCTGCTTTCTCTAGAAACATTAGCAGATGCAAACCGACGTGGAAGGAACAACGTGAGCATTGGTCCCCTGGCAGAATCTGGAAGCAGCTTGCTACTTTCTGAAACATAAACTCAACCCAGCCACAAAACTGCACCATTTCAGAGAAACTGTGCACAGCAAATGCCAAGAGTCCCAAACAGATAAAATACCCAAAAGGTATCCACAAACTTCTTCCAACTTTAATTGACTGAGTTTCACTCAAACACATTTAGCTCCTACCTTTCCGTAAATTCATGCTGTCTACCCAGATTTGTTCAGAAGCTCATAACTTTTGTTAGATGGTGTTTGTCAGCAGGAGAGCTTTCCGTGGAGACTTTTCTCAAATATCTGGAATGTTGTCAGTAGGCAATAACAGTAAAGGCAATACTTTTGCTGAAGGAGAAACGCCGCTTCAGAGGAGGGCTGTAACATAATTCCGTAACAAGCTGTATAATGTCTACAGAGCTTTTCTTAATGTTATTGCTTTAAATGTTTAACAGCTTGGAGGGGGATCAAACTACTGATTTAAACTTCACTCGTGTCTACTTTAAAATTAATAGATGAAATGCGTGTAATGGTTGCTGTGGCAGAGTTACAGGGATTAAGTTTGGGTTTAAAGTTGATTTGAATTCTCAGTCCACTCTGAAGGCATGTCACTCCTTATCCATCTGATGTCACACATGGGATAATGTTTGTGACACAGGCTTTATCTTCTCCTGGGAGCAGAGCAGTAACACTGAAATTTTAGGCATTGTTCCTTCTGATAAATGAAATAGTCCGTAAAAAATTAAGTAACTCCCGCTAAATTGTCAAGACTTTCATGCTTTCAAAGTCTTTCGAAAGGCCTGGAACAAATTTTGGTAACCCATTTGACCTTCCTTCTAGCCATTACAAACACAAGAATGAAACATGTGCCTTTCTCAATAATTCAGGGCAGAATTATTATGTTTCTCACTAGAGATGTACATCATCATGTAGAGCCACTGCAATGCAAAGGGTCACACAACCTCTGAGACCAACCGAAGTATGCACTTCCAGAAAAAGGCTGTGCTAAGTAGACTGTCGCTGTAGGTGACATAGCTTAAATCTAGTTTAAAATTTTATATGAAACAGTTTTTGCACTAAAGAGTTTTTTGAACAGTATGGTTCTTCCAACAAAAACACCTCAAGCACTTGTTAAGAAAAATAACTCTGACAAAAATGCTCAGTTGTCAAATGGTGTCTTGGATTTTTTTTTTACAAGAATGTTTTCTTTTCATAAATACCAGCACCAACATTCACCTCCTAAATAAACCACTACATGTATAAAGTTAAAATTTCTTTGCTTCAGCCTGTTTTGACTAAAATCAGTAACAATGTTCTGACTTCCAGACCTCAAGAACCACATGCAGGCAAGCGTGGTACTTCTAGAGTTTATAGTTCCTGTGTTCTTTATGATTGATTCAAGTTTAATTTGCGGGGG